>NC_141757.1:70932029-71246347 GCF_982258835.1 Parasteatoda tepidariorum
CTGAAAAAAATTTGGATAAAGTCAACGTTGTATAATGATTTTTGTTAATCAAATCACTGATATTTTAATGATAATGTTATCATTAGCTCATATAAATTTTGATTCTTGAATGAAGAAAAAAGGTAATATTTTTATTATTTAATAATCGTAAACTCAGAATTGGGTCAGCTGTTTAACGCTGGTTTTAAAATAAAATTGGAAACTTTGAGTACAACCAGAGACAAATCAATCAAAGATTTGTGCTTTGTGTCTAACTTGTGCAGCTCATTCACTACTTTAGTTAAGTTGCCATCAAATTTACTCTCTTTAGTTTTTCAACAGTCGAGACTTGCGCTGGCATTTCGTCAATTAGAAGCACAAACTGTATAAACATTGGATGGTTAGTTCAGTGCCACCTACTGGCGCTGTCATTCCATTCTTTGTTATTTTCATTTAAGTTCTTTTCCGATTTTTAACACATATAGTACAAGACGGTTTTGTTTTTAAGATACGAAATAATTTATATTAATATTCTCACTTTCCTCATCATTTCTTTAAGCTTCGAGTTTATTTCTAAAAAGAAACAAACATTAGCATTATAATAAGATATCAACTGAGGAAAGAAAATTTTTTCGTTCATTTTATCTTTATCTCACACAATATTTCGAACAGCTGTCCATTTTTTCAGCGTACTCAAGTGAACTATTCACTAGCTTATCTGCCGCAATGAAAAGATGAGGGAAAATATGAAAGATAAAAATAATATGTTTCAGAAAGCATCCTAAATGCAAGAGAAAAGCAATAATCTCAAGTATTCTTTCATTGATTCCTCGCGAAGAGTTCTTCGCTTAGTTGGCGACGGGATGAAAGGTTTCTGCCAAATCCTCCTCTATAACTTATCTTAACAAATAGTTCAAAGAATTTTGCTTTTTTTAGAATAATAGCAAAATTATGTTGGTATTATTGCATTTCTTAATGACGCTTTTTGAGATTATTGTGATCATATATATAGATCAAAGGAAAATGTTCAAGAATAAGCAGTTTTTTTTACCAATATTAAATAAAAATACAAAAAAATTACTAATTCTTTAAAGTCAAATTGCGTGAACAGTTTTGTATATAACGAGTACAAATTATTCGCAAGCTAAACTTTTGAATATATAAATTTATTTTCAGATTTTAAGCTTTAATTTACTGGTACTTTTTACTCCGTTTTTATTTACTTGTTTTCTACCTATGAGGAAAGAATTTTTACTGCAAAATTTTAATAGTTTTGTGGTTAATCAGAGCGCTCAAATTGCTACCATTTTCTTGCCATATAGAATTTTACATAAAATGTTAAATTGCAACTGCCATAGCTCTGTATAACAATGCAAGTTTCAATCGTTTTCTGACCACTACAAGCAGAGAGTATCTTTTATCGACAAAAGGAATTTTTCGTCATTCAAAATTTCTTCCTCTTTCCGATCAGCTAGAATGCTCAAATTTCAACCGCAGCTCTCAAAAACTGCATTGGAGAAGTTATATGTATACCGTAAACAGTAGTGGCAATTTTTTCGCCAACTGAAATTCCGACTACTTCCCGACATAAGCAATGAAACAGATGCAAAACTATAACGAAGATAAATCTAAATGTAAGTTTTTATTTCAGCTAAAAAAGAGGAAATTTTGTTTTAATCAGAAATGAAACAGAAAACGTAGAATGCATTTTTCATCATCAAAAATGACGTCTAATGTGTTTCGCAAAAAGAGAAGGAACTAGGGTTTTTGCTTTATAACAAGAAGTTTGGTGTTTGATAAAGATAAAATCCTTTTTCACTTTTTAATCTACTTAAAAAATACAAAATTCTGAACTTTTTTATTATATTGTATTTTATTAACTTAATGTTATAATCATCTTTAATTATTCTGTATAATAACATTTTTTTTATCAAAAAGTGTATTTTTTTAACTATTTTTTTCTGCTCTCCTCAGTTGTATGAAACTATAGCACAAATTCTATATATTCCTATGCATATGAGCATATGGTATATAAGTAAAAATTATTCTTTTGCATAAAATTTATTTTACAAAATTACCACAGTGGAGGGTTGAATTGTAACAAAATATTCACATTTTCATAGAACTGGATGCCCTGTTTACTTTACATCACGTATTTACTAGCTTCCCATTCATGTCATTTAGATATAATAGTTGCTTAGCTTTACTAATAACTATTTTTCCAGATTGGCATTATGGTTGTCAGAGAGCTGACCTCTTGTCTGAAAGGTCTCTGGTTGGAATCTCGGTCAGAGACAAGGATGTTCTTTCCTTCTCTTTACTCTCTGTCCTTTCTTGTGGCGGTAATGTTAGCCTAACTAATATGGTGCCTCCTAAGAGAATGGTCAATACATCCGCCCTTCTGATACCCAAATGACGAATTGCAATTTTTTTAGTTTAAATAAACCGAAAAGAAATTTCAGTTTAATATATAAATGAATGCTTAAAACATAAATTGAGAAAAATGAATTAAAAAAACTTGATAAACTAGAAAAATTTTATTTAAAAAAAATAATTTTTTTTAAACTTTTCCAAAAAATTAACATTTTTTAAGATTTAGGATACAAGAAGAGGTAGACTGACAAGGGGGTGGTTAAATAGCGTAGAGGTTTTTGATTTGGGTTTTGAGTTTGAGGTTTTCGGGAGAGAAACGTTGCTATAAACAGCAACTGGGTATAGGAAACAGATTAAGAAAGTTTCGGCTGACACTAGGCTGTAGCGCTGATGTAAAGAAGGTATTTTTTCTTAAATTTAGAAATAGCTAAAAATAAATTATATGTGTTACAGATTTCATTAGTTTATATCTTTAAATTTTAAAAATAATCTAGTATATCATATTAAATTTCTAAATTTAATTTGCTAGAATTATTTTGTCACTCAATAAAGTTTTAAAATAAGTTATTTATTTCGAAGGAATAGTAATCTTCTTTAATTAAAAATCGCTTACTGCGCATGTAAAATATTTTTTAAATTTTTTATCAGTCAATGAAAGCTGTGTAGTATTAGATTGTAGAATCTTCAAAGGTAAATAAATTTGACATTTTATTTTTGAAATTTTATTTATATACACAATATTCCAGTAAAAAATGGCTTAAACTTATTTTTAATATCAAAATAAATCATGATGGTTCCTAAACTTTTTTCTCCGGTTTAAACACTCAAAATTTAATAATTTTTCGCCGTATTATTATCTTATAAATCTTAAATATTTTATATTTCCCATTTGACATATCATAAAATTAATCAATAAGTTGAAAAGTGTACCGTTCAGCAGCATCAATACACTTTAAAAATTATGAAACCTTTTACAATATTTATTTTATATTAGAGAGGAATTAAGAAAGGTATAGAACAGTTAATACATAACTATTTCGAGATTTTAACTCCTTTCGCCATGCCAAAATGCTTCATTTAAACAAGGAAAATTTTTCTAATTATAATTAATTCCGCAAAACACAAAATGTAAATATTTGTTCGTCAAATCAGTCAAAGAGTTCACATGAGTTCTTCGCTTACAAACATCTCCAAATTTCATACCAAAATGTAAACAAATTTAAAATATTAAAGGCATAAACATTTTTGGACGTATTAATTTGTGCAGTAATGCAGAGATTAATATGTTAAAAATTATGTATGTGACATTGACGTATGAATTGGAAAATGATTTATTTATTATGCTAATTCATGAAAGTATTGAAGTGGAATTCTCAATTAATTTTTAAAAGAGGAAATAATACTGACCTAATACTTTTCAGAATTTATCTGTGATTTCTGGCTGCATTTAAGAAATTGTAAACAATGTAAAATCCTTTTTAGTTAAGAAAAATCTCAAAGCAAAATGCAAAAATAGTATCATTAAGTATGTGATAAGAAAAGGACAAGATAAGTTTTTTCCTAATTCGCTTAATTTAAAAAAACATTTTTTTTAGATAACTTAGCGTGAAACTTATGTTTTCGGTATCATGACTTTGACCTAAGTACACACTCACACTATTAAATTATTTTTCAAGGGTGCGTTTGAGTTGAAATTTAGCTTTTTAAATCTTTGAAATGTTTTGATGAAATAATTTTCTTGAGATACACTCATTAATACAAAATTATAGCTATTTTTTCTATGAATTTATGTTGCTTCAATCCCTTAAATAAAATAAATAAAGGGTACATTGATCAAGCGAAAAAAGAACAATGTAACATCAGTGAAATAGTTGGTCTCTGCAGCTCAAAGCAACACTTAGACAAAACATTCTAAAACATTCTCCATTTTTAATTGATGTCTTTAATGAATGCATTGTCATTTTCTTAAAATGCCCATTTGGGACAAATAATGATTTAAAAGCTTATCCCTGAAACTTTATTTTTTACTAGCTCAAAATTTATAAGAAATAACCTCAAAATAAGCCAAAATGGGTCCAGTTTACGCTATATTAACATTTGTCTTAAACAATAAATTATCTGCAATCTGTTTTCCAATTTCAACGCAGTTGATTCCGTTGTAGCCACTTTTCTCTTTTTAAACATATGTTTATCGTTATTTTACAAATGCATTACTTAAATTAATTCTTTCCCTACAAGAGAAGCAGAAATGCGCTTATAACAAAAGCGTTTTACTCAAAGCTATTATTAAAATAAAAAGCATGACAGTAATTGAATTATGAAGTGACAGCGGAGATGTAATCCCATTTGTTTGAAAGAGAAATTGCTTTAAGCTGTATTCTGAAAAATGACATTAAATAAGGCTCCGCCTGACATAAATACACTTAAAAATATTGTTCTGTAAACTATTACAAAAATAAATTTTAGATATAAATTGAGTCTTAACTAATATGTTTTGGGACAACAGATAAGGAAATTGAGTTTATTAAAATGCATCGTCTTTTAATTCATTAAAATGTTTTTGTTGGATGTTTTTCTGCGACTAATTTGAATTATTCCTCTCCTCTTCTAATTAATGAGACTGATGCCTTTATATATTTTAATAAATAAAATTTTATTCCTGGTGTTTGAAAAATGAACTTACGTCATATGAAACTACCTCAAAGAGCAAGTTTTAAACTTTGTGCACCATGCGACTAGATACACTAAGAAATTCTTTATTATTAAAGCTCATTTAGACGAAAACGGATATTTAATTTTGTAGACTTTTTAAAAAGTTTCTGTTAAATTACGTTTCGGTTTAAACTCTGTTTAAATACGTTTCTACTGCTGTTAAGTATCATTCCTTTCTTCTTTTAGTTGACGAGATTGTATTACGTATTTTAATATATTTTTTATTGCATATTGTGTTTTAGTAAAACTAGTTTTCTATGTTTGAAGAATGAGATAATAATTCATGCTGACATAATTATTATTTTAATTCAATGATTAGGATTTAATAAATTGGGTACTATGTGACTATACCAAGAAATACACTATGGTTAAAAAAATAATTTAATTTCAAAGCAATTTTAATGGAAAATGAATATTTAAGTTTTAAGACTTTATTCGCTGAAAAAAGTTTCTGTACGACATTTTCTTACAATAGTTTTGTACTATTTCGGTGCTCTTTTAATTAAATAGATAGCAAGGTTGCCATGAGAGAATAGTAATACAATGGATTTTTATATAAAATCTTGAATTATTTACGTGTAGTCGTGTGAAAAATAACTTTAAAACAAATTTACAAAACAAAGAATAATACATTAAAACATAAACTTAGCCATTAAAACATAAACATACCACTAGAAGTGACTTTCTCAAAAAGGGCAGAAAGTAGGCCGCCCTGCAGACTGCTTTATGTGTTTTAATAAATTTAACTTATTTTTTTATTTTAAAGAAGAGTTTTTTTTGATATGATTTTACTATTGTTTAGAACTATTGATATTTTTACAGAAATGGGTAAAATGTGACTTATCTAGAAGTAACAAAATTAATATTTTAATATTTAAAGATTTTATTATTACAACTTCGATTTAAGAAAAAAATCAAATGTATTTTCTAGGTACTAGCTGACTATTCTGAAATAAAATATCCTCAGCGGTGGGCGAATTATGATTTAAAGTTCCATTGCTATCGAGATTACTAAGGCAGATTTTCGTAACGTGACACTCTTAGTAACGGGAATTCATTTAAACTTATATGTTCCAATGCTTTACTCAGAAGTTCCGTCTCTTCTAGAGAGGAATTAAAAAAAAGGCATTGTACACTCATTAAACGTAGACTCAAATACAGATTAAGTATGTACGTAGTTATCATAAAGTAAATAACTTCCTTCATTTTCGATAAGAATAAAAATTTGCTCTAAGATGCTTAAAACTATAAACAATTGCAGACTATGCCATTATTTTGTTTTTGATATTCTATCAGGACTTTTGCTTTTCTTTCTTTCTTATCCTTCAAAATCTTATTTTGCTCACAAGAAACTAAAATAAAAATTTTAAAGAATAGGAAAATAACGAATGAAAATATTTGTCATTTTCTTACGCCTTTAACTAGTTGTAATGAAAAAGTTCGATTTTGTTGTGATTCCTATTTGTTGAAGAGGTTCGGTGAATTACCATGAGTTGAAAAAGATGCTGATTGATGTATTTCGAATTGTTCACATTTTATTCCGGAGTGATCTAGGCAGCAAATTATTTATCAAAAATTCCTTGACAAAGAATCAAATTATAATAAATGAAAGTGTTTTATTTTTGAAATTATGTGAAGCTCCAAATTAAAGATTAATCTCAATTATTAATATAAATAACATTATAAAATAATAAATTTGGAAAATGGCCTGGATAGTGTGGAGGCTGGCTAAGCTTCACCGGATACCTACGTCTTCCATGAAATCAAAAATGCGAGTCTTCGTGTACGTTGGCATAGGTTTCGCCAAGGAAAGACAAGGAATCTGTGTATTGACTATTAATTGATTAAATTTAATGCCAAGGCTCTTTTTCTTAGACTTACGTATTCAAATGCGTTGGCGGAAAAGAAAGCGTGAGAAATAGTAGTGAATTTTAATGAAATCAAAACATCAGCAACCATATAACGGTTTTCGAATTCTATGCTAATGTGTTAGGCAGATGTAGAGAAAATCTCTAAAAATAGATTTTTATTCTGCACTCAATTCAATCTTGTGGTATAAAAAGATTATGGATTATATTAATGATTTTCATTTAGTGAAAAACGATTAATTTGTTCTTTTAACTGTTAGAAAATATGTTATGCATATTTTAGCAGATTTTATATGCTTATGCAGTTATGCATATTTAGCTAGCTTTTACGCTTGTGAGAATAGAACCTTGCAATCGAAATGTTGACAACCTTCCGTCTATGTAGAGCGCTTTAATCCTCACTGAACCTCTGTGCTTTATGACAAAATTTTCATCTCCTGACCTCTTCAATCACAATTGTTGTGATACTATCATTGAATTTAGCGTCAATCAAAGTTACATCTACTTTTTGACTGACTAGAATACTCAATAAAAGTTTTTGCTCTCTCATCTTCGAAATTAATTTATCGTTAATTAACATTTCAATCACTTTGTGACTAGCTAGAGTGATGAAATCGCAACTGGAGCTCAGTGTTGAATGATAATACAAGTTTAAATTACTTCCTGATCGTTACTAGCAGAATTTATCAGGTATTATCGTCAACAGGAATTTAGTGCCAATCGAAATGGTGACTACTTTTCGTCCTAATAAAAAAACTAACACACATAAAACCAAAAGAAGAGAATAACGGACTATAGTAAAACTTGAAAAGCATTTTTTTAAATAAAAAGGAGAAAGTAATTCTACACTTTTTTTTTGTCGTATGCCTGTTCAGGCAGTGGGGGTGCGATTGTTCCTGTTTTTCAATGGCGCCATCTATGGCCAGGAATTCGACTTCTGCCACGCCATTCACACAACCACAACCCGTTTATAGGGAGGATCACATTCACACACAAAAGAGAAAGGACATAGAACACAGAGAGAGAGAGAGAGAAAGAAACATCCATGCCTTGCCCGGGATTCGAACCCAGGACCTTTCTGATGCAAGGACAGTTCCCTGCCCCCTACACAAGCCGGTCGGCAATTCTACAATTACCTCACCTAATAGAAGAACATAAAGCGTATCACATCCATTATTAAATTTAATTTTAACTATTAAACTTCATTTGCCACCTAAAACTCTTATCACATTTTTCCAAAGTGATGCGCAATCTGCATCTTTTTCTTAAGATGTGATAAGTATAAAACTATTTCCCTTTTTCATCTACTTGTTAAACGTTGTTATCAAGTTTTTACTTTATTACTTTTCTTTGTTGAGTTCCAGTTAATAAAAAAATATCAAATATTTATTAAAAACACCAGCAGCTAAGGATAAAATAATATAACCCTTTCTGAATATAGCTTCGTATGCACTGTAACTCGACCTTAATTCAACTGTGTGTTTTCAGTTCGGGTTTTAAACAACAAGACAATAGATTTTAAAACCCACTGATTCAAATAATCGAAAAAATTACTTCGATTATTTGAATTCAAACAAAAAAAATTTAAAAATAAAATCTAAATATTTAAAAATTACATCAGAAACTGCTCTTACAGAAATATTTTATAATTTATTTTAAAGTTTGCTTGAAATATTTATACAAAAAAAGGAATAAATGTGTTTTGAATAATAATGCACAAAACAAAAACTAATACCTTTAATGTCTGACAATCGTATAAATTCTTAAACATTCAAGTCAGCCAGATAAAATACAATTTTTTAAGATTTCTATTATTTTTTAGGGTGTCTGAATTCCTAAATTAATCAAATTACGGCAACAAAGCATTGGGTAAAAACCTTTTGCATTAACTCTCGTTTTTGTAAGTTGCTTTATATTTTGAACAAAAGAGCGGGATTTTAGTATTGTTATTCTTTGAAACACTTGATAATATATAAACCTGATCTTCATTTACATCGACTTTACAATCTTAATCCTTTAATGCATTTGCAGAATAAAAGCGTATGAAACTATTCAAACCTTTAGGAAGTGAAATTCTTGAATTCTAAATTAATTTTTATCTAAGAAAATAATAATGACTTTTAAATATTTCATCACCATCGTCGAATACTATCTGGCGAGCATAAAGCTATCTGTTCATTGCTTAGCTATTCTTTTAATTGCTAAGCATTTAACTTTTAAATATTTAATTTTCATATGAGTGGTTTTTGTTTTATCATTCTAATTTTAGAGTTATTTTGTTGTTAGTAGGAGTAGTTTATGGTCTGCCCCCTATATCTGACTTTTGAGTTCTTTTTTATTCTAAATTAGGCGAAAAAATGAAGTTAAAACCTGATGTATTTTTGAGCACTATAATTAAAACAAAGTAACACTTTGATTTTTAAAATTTTGAAACATTTGGTAACTATTGATAATTGATACTGCATATTATGAAGTTAATAGTAGACTATTTTTTCACAAATATTTTAATTGTCAAACATTTAATTTATATACCAGCTGCATCTAATTTCATAGCAAGTATATAATATCAATGATACGATACTTTTTAATATGTAAAATATCTTTCGAAGAATTTTTATGATCGTTCACTAACATAAAAGAATAAAAATTGCTGACTGATTGAATTGAATCGAATAGAGAGTTCAGTTGAAAAAAGTTAAAGTTAGACACTCTGTTCTGAAATAAGTATCAGTGGATAGCAGTTTCAAGTTTTATAATGAATCATATGAGTTTTTTCTTGTTTGTCTCATAACTTAACTCAAGAGTTTTCCATTTTTTAAATTAGAAATATTAAATTTACAAAGCTGAGCATTATAAAATTGCATTTTTGATTATGCATTAGCTGCTTAATACCATTGACGAAATAAAATGTAAAATCAACTGTAAGTATTTGGGTTTAGGAATGTCTTTAGTCATCTTGCTTTTAGGACACATGTGTATCCTAATACCAATTATACCAATTGCATCGAATACCAACAATTGCTTCTAGAGTACCATATTGTTTTTTGAATTAGTTGAGCCGATATGATGGTGTATAAATAGCATTAATAGCTATTAGCAATAAAATGTGAAGGTCTCGATGATGCTACACTATTTAGAAGATATTAGTGTTTGCAGTGGAAGACGGAAAAAAAGGTCCCGGTAAAAAAGGTACCTCCATAGGGAAAATCTGTAGGGATATTTCCCCTCTCGCTTTCTGGGCAGCATGAATGCTTCTCGCTGTTTCAATGAATATTCTTTTTATCTGTAATAATTCAGATTAGATCATTGAGGTAAGGAGAAAGGTAAGGGCTGGTTGACTTATGGGCTGGTTGTATTACGCTTTCTTTTTTAAATTTTATTTCATTTACTTATTCTTCTTTGATTACTTTTTAAAGCGGGAAGATACTATTTAAATTTTTCAATAATGTTTTACTTTTTTTTTGTAATTTTTTTAAGTGAAAAATTTGTTATTTTCTATTTTAAATTATATTTTGTGAAGATGTTGCTAATGTGAGGCTTAAAGTAGCCAATCGGGAAAGTTGGGAGGATTTATGTGTTGAATGTTTATTCGTGATTGGAGGTGAAAGTATTGGTCCTTTTTAATTAGTTAAAAACGCGCGACACGAAAAAAAAAAAAAAACATGCAAGGAACAGCAAAAAGCGCTTCAATCTAATCTTCTCATTTCAAATATTTTCCCCTACAGAATTTTCCCTACACAGGTACCTTTTTTTCCGGGGACCTTTTTTTCCGGGGACCTTTTTTTCCGGGACCTTTTTTTCCAGGTACCTTTTTTCCGGGACCTTTTTTCCGTACCTTTTTTTCCGGTACCTTTTTTTCCTAGAATCATTTGCAGAAGATGGTTAAGTTCAAAAGGGCAAGTTTTCTCGCAGACACTTAACACAAGAATTCCCTTGTCTTCTGTGATTTGGGTCATCTGTTTGAATTTTATTACTAAGCATCCATTAGATGAATAAACTGTTCACGAGTGGTAATAAAATAATGTATTAAGTTGTGAGTTTCATGTTCACTACGAAAATTAGACATCTGGTGATAAAACTGAGCAAAGTAGTCTATCTCACCCTGCGTAAATTCAATAATAATAATCTTGGGTGGTGTAAGCTTAAGAATTACGTTTTATACATGTAACATGATTAGCATTTAAATCATAATATCTTTAATAATGATAATTTTTTAACATAGTGTCGTTACTATTAGGTTTCCAGAAATTCTTTTCAAGATGAAACTCTCAATCCTTTATATAATTCATTTGCATTAAAAATAGTCAATTAACAGGAAACTAACTGACGTATATTTTCAGTACAATTAAACTGAAAAAATGAAACTTCAATTATTTT
This sequence comes from Parasteatoda tepidariorum, assembly GCF_982258835.1. NCBI lineage: Eukaryota > Metazoa > Arthropoda > Arachnida > Araneae > Theridiidae > Parasteatoda > Parasteatoda tepidariorum. The sequence goes on from NC_141757.1 coordinate 70,943,339, forward strand.
TTTGACCTACAAAATTCGCAGTTACTGTTACTAAAACAAATTTCTTAAAAGTTTAAAAAAAATCATTAGCATATAATTTTGGTGTGAGGTTCTTCTGTAAATCCAGTAAGCATCCACGAGTCTTTCCTTATAGGTAAATTAGTATAAAAACGCTTGTATGAAGTGTGAAAATGTACTATTTTTATTAATGTAGATGTATGTGGATATGGATTCTTTCATAGCAATTGTGACCAGTTCCAGATCATTCAAAAATCGCAGAAAAAAGTGAACTATTTCAGTTGACAAATATTTTTTTTCTCCAATGCCCCCCTGAGTTAACATTTTTCGAATTGACAAATATTTAAAAGCATCATTTTTAAATGGTTGCATCTCACTTTAAAAATCGACCAAAGACAAATGAAGGTTTCCTTCTCTGTTTCTGTTTCTTAGTGGTGACGTAGAAAAGGATTATATTTTTAAATATTAATTAAATATGCCAGAAATAGTTTTTTAATACAATAGTTTTATTTTAAGTATTTTTTAAAAAAAATTTATTTATATTTTTTATTTAAATTATTAAGTTAATGCCCACTAAAAGATATTAAAATATATTTTTAATTATGTCTGATAAAATAACGATGTACAACTGATTCTGAAGTAAGGTTAATAAGCTAAACGCTATTAATTGCAATAAGTATGAAAATTGAATTAAACAACAATGAAGACCAGAATTTAAGCAAAATAAGACAAAATGAAAAAGCGCTATAAGCAGCTATGACCAATGTTGTCTTAAGTAAATAATTTAAATAAAAATGTTAAAATTTTGGTTTTTATTTAAATTCTCACATTTTTATTTAAATTGTTTGCTGTAAAGTAATCACTTCTAAACATTGTTCATTTCGCTCAAATATATATTGCCTAATTTAAATCATTTTACCCCATTACCATTAAAATGTCCTCTCCTAATATTATTCAAACTGCATTTGGAAGCAATTACCAGGATAAATACATCGACACTCACAAATTATATTATCGATAGGTGTTCGGATTGCCAAGCAATTCACTTAAGCTTTGGAATGCATTATAGGAGGAACTCTAGCTCGTAAACTTTTGCTATGAATTGAAAATAGTTGACATTTTAATACGTTGAATTCCAGGACCACTTACAGAGAACAATAATTTAAATTTAATTAAATGAACGTGCTTATTAATACTGAGCATTTTGTGCTCATCAAAGCACATTGAACAGTTATTAATTTAGAAAGGATATAAATATAAATAAACTGGATATGATGGAAAGTAGACTAATTTAGAAAAAAATCCAAATAAGGAGAAGCAATAGAGTATATTAACTGGAAATAATAAAATTCAAATAATGTGAGAAAAAGAAGCTAAGTGAAAATATTACAAATTCAAGTAATTTTAGAAAAAAGCAGAAAGTACTAATTTAGAATTTAATATGAACTCAAATAATCAGAGGAATATTGACAATAAATCTAGTAAAAATGTATTTGAGTCAAAATAATTTTAAATGTGCATAGCGTGACGGCTTGTTATTTAAAGACCTTGTAGGTATATTTTTTTCACGCAACATTTTGCCATATAAAAGTTTGTCTCATGAGGCTGTAAATAGATATTCTGAAGAGGTCTTTTAGAAATACTTTTAAGTTGTTTGAAATGTTAAAAATATCAAAAAATGTTTTTCTTTTTAAACTATAGAAATTGTTTTAATTTTTATGAAACTAGTGTGGACAAAAGTTCTCATGACTAAAAGCCCGTGTGGACTAGCCCCATAGTATGGAGCTATTGTGAACAAGTCATAAAATTAATTATTTAATATATAGTTACTTTAAAAGCAAATAGAATTAAAAGGAAACTAATTTCAATTAACATGCATTCTCACTAGTTTCTTCCATTTTTAGCGGATGAATTTTCTTGAATATTTAAAGTAATAGCAAATGGTGTGCTTTATCATCAAGTTTTTGATATAATGAATTAAATTCACAATGATTCTACAAAGCTAGCGTAAATTTTTTTCTTTTGATCTGTTGTTAAAAATAGAGAAAATCTTAAAAAATTTAAAACTGATTTTTACTATTTTGCTTTCTCTTGGATTTTTAAACATAAAGTACTGCCTATGATGTTTTTGTGATTTAGTTTTCTATTGTTTTTAATTGAAAATTAACTTACTCATTAAGTATTAATTAAATAATAAACATAACTTTAAATACAACAATATGATCCTTATATGAATAAATATAAGATCTTTTTTCTAAACAAACAAAAATTTTCACAGTGCAGAAAAGTTTAACATTTATTTAAAGAAGGTGGCAACTGATTAGATACAGAAATAGTTTACTAAAATACTATGAATACTATTAAATGGCGAGAAGATATTTAAAAATATGTTCTCACTTCTTAATTATAATTCATTTAAACTAAATTCCATGTCTTTTAACCTTACTTTATACCCGGCTATTTCTTTTTAAACTTAAGTTGAATTTAATTAAATGAAAATAAAAAGCTAGCAATATTTAAAAATATTAAAGCAAAACTATTTCAGAAGTTAAATATTTTAAAAATCCTTTATACACATAAATATTTTATGGATCAAATAAATTTTTATCCAGCAGAATAGTGAGTATAAAAGTAAATACACAAACTGAAATACCCCATTGTTATTTTATGGGATCTCTCTTGATCTCCAGTTATAAATTGGCAGCGATGATTAATGCGCTGGGAAGAGCATTCTTTATCACCCGTTTCATATCCCATAAAGTTTAGCTCACAAGAAAATGTAATTACAAGAGACGAAACACGGAGTGAATCAATTTTGTTGGCAGGGTCATAAATTTTCAACAGGTAGAACATAGTTTCTCAAGAGAATACTAAGACGGCGGTATCTTAAACTGCAATTGAAAATGTCGGAAAAATTAGTTTATCTATTGAGTTTGATGAAGGAAATTATTCCAAAGAAAAGGATCGAATTCTTTTAAAAAGCGACATTTTTTAATAATCATATTAATACACTACTGGCCATTAAAATTGCTACACCAGGAAAGCGACACACCACCTTGAAATTTGGAGGACGGATTAAGCATGTTGTGATATGCAAATGATTAGCTAATCAGCGCATTCATGTAAAGCAGGCGGCGGTAGCGACACCTACAATGAGTATAAAAGAAGAGATTTTGCCAGTAAGTTTCTCATATAGAAATTGAATTTGAGCGTTGTTCTTGGGTAAAAAAGTTTTTGTCATGCTTCGTGTAAGAAGGAGAAAGGCCTACCAGCGCTTGTCTGAGTTTGATCGAGGTCGAATTTTGACCTAGCGGTATGCTCTTTATCACACTGAAGTATTGCTGTTCGCGTTGGTCGAGATCCTATGACTGTTAGCAGAATATGGAATCGATGGTTTCATGACTGTCATATGGAACGCGGTGCAGGATCTCAGAGGCATCAAATCACTAACAGCCGAGAAGACAGATATGTTATCCACATGGCCTTAAGGGATCGTGTATCTACGTCACGAACCCTGAGTCAACAAAGGGCGTCATTTGCAAGACAACAAGTGTCTGCACGAACAGTTCGACGACGTTTGCAGCAGCATGGACTGTCAGCACTGGGGCCATGACTTCGACTCATGTTTCATTACTGGCAGGAGCGCCTCCAATGGTGTTATCAACGACGAACCTGGACGCTGGAATGGCATGACGTCGTCTTTTCAGACAAATCCAGGTTCTGTATACAGCGTCATGATGGCCGCATCCGTGTTTGGCGACATGGTGGAGAACTCCCATTGGCAGCTTGCATTTGACTTCGTTATACTGGCCCGTTACCTGATGTAATGGTATGGAGTGCCATTGGATGCACATCTCGATCACCTCTTGTTTGCATTGCCGGCACTTTGTAGAGCAACTGTTACATTTCTGATGTGTTATGGCCAGTTTCTCTGCCTTATCTTCTAGGCCTCCATAATGCTACGTTTTAGCAGGACAATGCACGACCGCATATTACCCGCACTGTCCTGACCGTCCTCGACACAGAACATGTTCGCCTTTTGTCCTGGCCGGCACGTTCTCCTGATCTCTCACCAATTGAAAACGTCTGGACAATGGTTGCCGAACGTCTGGAACGCCACCACTAGTCAGTCACTGCGGTCGATGAATTGTGGCATAATGTTGAAGCTGCAAGGAATGCTGTACTTGCCCATGCTATCCAATCTCTGTTCGACTCGGTGCCCAGGAGAATAACTTCTGTTATTGCTGACAGGGGATGCTGCTCTGAGTACTGATTCCTCAGGATCTATACATCCAAATATCCTTCCAACATCCAAATGTACATTCAAATATCACTTGTTCTTCCAACTATAATGCATGTGCCCAATAAATATCATTCTGTTATTTGCATTCCTTCCTGGTGCAGCAATTTTAATGACCAGTATCTTCCGATGCTAAGATACACTAAAAACTCGTGTAGTGTGCAAGAACTTTTAAAAAGCAAAACATTGAACAATCATATATTGATCACAATATATTGTTAAAATTTCTTTGAATTCAGTTTAAAACACAAGTTTTTTTTAAGGTGCGATATAAGTCCTCAAGAATATGACGAATATTTATATACCAGAATATTTATATTTAGAATATTTTATAAAGAGTTTCCTTTTTTTGTGTGAAAGTTACTGTTTAAAAAAGCTGGTTAAAAATGTAAAAATAAAATAGATCAAAGAACTTTAGAAAAAGTATAAAATAGTTTTAATTTATTTATCTTTTAAAGGAAAAACTGTTTTAGAGACTAATTAGTCAGAAATTTATTACGAAGTGAAATTTGAAAGATGTTTCTGGTCGAAAAATATTAAGTGACCCCCTCCCAAAAAAAACTATAAAAATTAAATCGATGATTGTCAAAATTTATTATCTTTTGCCTACCAATAAATCGTATCGATAGAACACACAAAATTTCATTTTTTTTTCATTTTAAAGTTTCTTTTAGATCAGTGATATTAAATAATCCAATTTTAGTTTCATTTAGGATTTACACAGGAGCTTTTATTAACGTAAATATTTTTTTCAACAACCCTTTGATTGTTCTCTACTGAATCATTTCCCAGGTATTCTACAATAAAGAGAGGCAACGATAAAAGCAAACAAGAACATCTTTTACCATTCGGTTAAAGTAGATATGGAAGAAATACTTTCAAATGTTTTTCCGTTGATAGTTCAAGCAGGGTTCAGAGAATCATTTCTTATGTGGCCAGGAAATGAGCTTTTTTTACCGATTTGGTTTTTTTTTTCCTTCCATTTTTTCCTGAAGGTTGTAAGGAAATATTACTAAGCTAGAAGCCATGCTGTAACAACAAACTAGGCTTATTTCATAGTATTTGCTGCTAAAAAGTAAGTTCCGGAAAATTGTTTTTCTTTAACGAGAAGTGTTTACTTAGCTTTTTTACTTCAACTATAAACATGAAACTGAATTTAAATTTACAATGTAGAAGCAATAATTGTCTTTTGAAATAATCGATATCGAAGACTAGTTCAGAGGGTTTATGCCTTCCTGAATGGGAAGCTGGAATATTTATTCTTCTCTGAACATAAAAGTAATAACAAATTCTGTTAACAGATAGCGCTGTTGCCAGAAAAAGTATGGAGTCATTTTTAATACTTGCGAGACTAAAATATTTGCGAACTGAAATATTTCACTATATAGTGACAAATGGTCGTTGTTTTGAGAAAAAATTGTCTTATAATCTTTTTCCTTCCTCAGCACCATGTCCTGACAAACTTTTAAAACTATTCTGATTGGTTATTCCCATGTTAAGTAAGCAAAATTTAAATTTTTATTTCTATCCTATTTTGTCCTTTAAATGAATTTTTAATTGACTTTTTATTTGCATATTACAGACATTGACAGCTTAAGAACCATGTTTCTGAAATTAAAAATTTTATTTAATTGATTGACATCCGATAGGAAATAAATATATTTCCACTTATGATCTTTTGAAACTTTCATGGATGCATTCGACATGACACTTTAGATCTTTTACCCTTTAGTGCGATGTAACTTAAGTTTAGTGCGATGTAACTACTACTACTACTGAATTTTTTACCATGATTTAAATCCTTATTATTTTGGACACATTACATAATTCGAACTTAGTAAAATTTGGACGTAATGCAACGATTCTCTATTTTTTTACTTTTAAAAAAAGAAACAATAAAGGTGTTCGATATTTTTATTAAGATTTATCTATTAACGAAATAAAAAAAATGTGCGCAAATGAAACATCTCGAAAAACAGAACTCAGAAATGTTAATACGTCTGAGATGTAGAATGTTTCTGAATTTACAGAAATATGCGTCTGCTTCGAGGATGTAAAAATATTTTTTAAAAAGAATATTTTTCTTTTCTATTTAATTTATAAGTTAGCTGAATCTGTATTTTCTGGAAATTCTTTGACGAGAGAGAGAAAAAAAAGACAATTCATTTTATTATTTGAGAATTAGAAGTAAATTTTGGTATTTCTTGTTAATAGCTGTAATCGTTTTAAGAAAATCATGGTCGCCTATTTTAAGGTAGCAGAAATTCCCCCCCCCCCCCCAAAAAAAAAATTTAGTTTTTTTTCTTGCAAAATTTAAAAACTAATTTATTAATTGAAACATTTTGATACAAACTGAATTTGATTTATTTATTGTAATAGAAACGGTGCTATCGTATTTTGTAGTTGATGGATATTAGAGCTCCTAATATCTGACTTAGTTTGAAAGTTATGACAAACGGGTAACATTTTCTGACTGGCCGAGTGACAAAAGTTTTTTGAAATAAAACGAAACAAACATTTCCTCGAAGAATTTACATGGAGTGATTGATAAGGCATTTTAATCGGACGGAATTTCGAAATTATTGGTATGTACACTTTTTTCTTGTCTTTAAAATTGGTCTTAACTATTTAAAGTAGTTATAATACGCAAACATATAAAAAAAACATATATTTTGGGAAATAATTAGATTTTAATAATTATGATAGCTCCCTATTGTAAATTTTATCAAGTTATTTATATTATTATACGCCGATTAAATTGTTAATTTTTTTTGATAAAAGGTTAGTTTTATCGCTAAAAAATTATTTCTGTTAGAAAATTCTGCAACCAAACTATAAATAAAATTGTATTTTTATATTTGAAGAGCTAGATATGTACAGTGCGAAAGAAATCGCCCTGTGTAACTTTTAATCCTATTGATCAGATTTTTACGTACTGCGACTCAATCTGATTTGTTCGAGGGGGTGACATCAAAAATGCTAATTGATTAGTGCAGTCGATATTTTAAGTTACGAAATCAGACGCAGAAACGTACTTTCTCTGAATAAACACAGATCTTTTTCGACGGATTCGGATTTCTGACTCCAAAACTATAGAGGGTAGCTGCAAGTTTAAATTTTGTTTAATGAAATAAATTACTTGCATTTGGTTAACAATGTTAGAGCTCAAGGAAAAACTCTTCGCAACATTTGATTGATTTAAGTGCTTTTGAATTTTCTTTATCATACGGTCATCAAATTCATCCAAATATAGAATTTTAAAACCATAATTTTAATAAATAAGTTTCTAAATATTTAAAATATTCGCAAGAATTTTTATATTTAAGTACGCCACTAGTTCTTAGAATGCCCCTGAATAGTATGTTTTGACATCTCAATTCAGCAATTTAAAATTTCTTTAAAATGCACATAATGCTCAAGAGAATTGCTTAGCTTTTTGAGACCTTAGAGTTCAGAGAAAGCATTGAAGAATTCTAAAATTCCTTTAAACGAACGAATAAGATTTCTTCTATTTTTTGATAGAGAGTTCAGATTTGTCGGTGGTACTTTTGTGAACAAATAAAAGTGATAAGCACAAAGTGTGACAGATGGACATGCGTAAAAATAGGGTATTCAATTTGATGACAGATGTGCATTGATAAACCAATAAACAAAAGTAAGTATTATCAAACATATAGTACATAGAAAATTAGCAGTAAGTATAGTAAACCTAAATAAATTTCTAAAAAATGTATTTAAAAAACTCACATTTTAATGAAAATTGAAATTTCTTTCAACATTTAAATTTAAAAAGTAAAAAGAACAATAATTTCCAACGAGTCTGGAGAAAAAATTTTAATTCAATTCTAGTAATTTATATCGCGTTAATCGATAGGATTTTCGTCTCCGTCAATGCTGGAATATTTGAACAGTTTGATGAATAATGTTTTCATTAAAAGTTGAAGTAATTTTCGAAAGGGGGGAGGGGGAGACTGGGTTCGAACACCGCAGATGCGACCTTGCAGTAAATTTAAGTAAATGAGTTATAGCGTTTACATGTTATTAATAAGCAGTAAAAACTATGACTTGATTTTATTCCTCGTTCACAAGTTCCTAATTTGAAAGTAAAATCTATGAATTCCTAAATGTCTTTTTTAAGCAATTAGCATCATGGTATTGTTCTCGGTTTTTTAAGTTGGTGCCAAGAAAACAAAATAGTTTAATGTGAAATTCGCTTAGATCATTCTTCCGCTTCAAAAGTACTCAGTGACTGCCATTTGCATCCTTCATCTATTGAGATCTCAGGAATTAAAAGACTTAACAAAATAATGAATGTTGAATCGTGAATAAGATCAAGCAAATTGTCCATTTTATCCTTCATTCCCTCACCCCTTTATTTATTATCATTCAATCTTGAAGAAAAAAAAGCCATCACTTCCCCAAATATATTTGCTCTTTAAAGATATTAAAGTTGTATTTAGCATCTAAAGTAAGTTACATACTGGAATACTTAATCCTTTGAGCTCAAAAAGTTTCTTTCATTTCTTATTGTCACGCATACAATATTCTCCACTCTTAACATTTAGTTATCACTAGGTTTCATGGATGTTTGCCGTTATGTAAAATTTAAAATGGTGCTAAATTTCTTAATATTCTAGTGCTTATGTTTGCTTAACTGCAGCTTAATGTATTCTGAGCACAAAAATGAAATATTTTAACTAATGAGTAGACGTATTTGAACGAAAATGACTTTTTTCACAAACAATTTAGAAATTTTGATGGTATCAGTTTATAAAGAATGAAATACTAAATAAAGTATGGAAATAATAATAAAAAATACAGTAAGCAATAATAAATTTAATAATAATATTAATAAATACTAAATAAAGTATGAAATACGAAACAAAATTTTTTTCGCGAGCAACTGCAATATACTCTCGTTTCTTTTTTAAATAATTATTTTACTTATCTCTATTATTAAGTCCGTTGGTAATTAATTTTCATGAATAAGATAAAGAAGTCATTGGGATAAAGCAAAAAGATAAACGGCTCATGAAACCTACGTATGACATTTTATTTAGTGATCTTTAGAGGTTTATTCATTTCCTGACGTAAAGTCATTCCTTTTTCACTTAGATATTTCATGAGAAGGGAAGGCTTATTGCTTAGTACTCACATAATAATCTATTGAGACACAGAAAAGGGTAAGTGTAGTTAATGCACCATGAGAAGATAATTTCCGTTGTCGACAATCTTTCTCATGTAATTACTGAAATTGGTGCCTCCTTTCTGAGGTTTCAAGATTGATGTATTTAATTAAACACAGAGAGAGATAGGAAACTGATTTTTTGCTTATATTGCTTCAATTTTACATAAAAAAATTTATTTGCTGATTTTCTCCTCATCAAATTAGATTTGAAATCACTTCAACTAAATTAATATTAATCGAGGAAAATAATTTGGATAAAATTACATGGCGTTTTCAAAACTATAATATGTTGTCTCTGAAACTTGAGTTTTTTTAATCACATGTTCATCAGACAGTTTTCGATAGCTTAACAAATGTCTAAAGATAATGAACATATCTAGGGTGTCCACTATAGACTTGTAGCTTGCATTAACTCTTCTCCATAGTAAAATACTTAAAGTCTAATAATTTCTGAACTCTCTTAATTCTTTAATAATTTCTGAGCTCCTTTAACTATTTTGAATTCTATTACATACTTATTTTTCAATAGTCATAAAATCTGACATAAATAAAAACCAGCAGACGATTAGCTCCTCCGCCTTGTGGGTTCAAGCTTAGAGCTTTAAGTGCTCGTAAGTTTCCTTCGCTCGTTGGCTCAATTGTGGTGCTTCTACTCATGCTTGACTCGAGTTCTTTTGCTTGAGTCCAACAGCTGTTTGGTACTCATGCATTGAGGGGCTTGATATTGCATGACGAGTCTTAAAATTTTGGTAAATGGGTTCTTAAGCCTGGGACCCTTTACATCAAAATCTTAATATGACAATCATAATTGATGTACCTAACTTGATCTAGATGTATTAATTGTTGTTGTTTTCCTCTTTTTCTTGATGTATTTTTCATTCCAATGTATTTTTTAACAGATTTTATTAGAGTGTGATTTGACTGCGGATTTCTGTTGGTGATCGGGTTCTGTGGGTCGTTGGGTAGAACCTGCTCTGCTCGTGCGACGCCTGCAGTGCTTGGGTCTCTTACAGGAGATTTGGATCCCGTGTACCACCCTGTGGGTCAAGATTAGAACTCGAGTTGCTCCAAATATATGCGTGGAAGCCGCGATGGCTCAGGGGATAGGGCGTACGCCTTCTAATGAGGCGAACCGGGTTCAAATCCCAGTCGATACGAATACTGCATCCGACCACAGTGCTGACGCGAAATATCCTCTTGTAGACGGATCATGGGTCCCTTTACCGCCTTAGAGTCCCTTTACCGCCCTGCTAATCGTGGGAGGTTCTCTTGAACTTCCTCTCCATGTAACATAAATGTGGGTTAGCTCCATCAAAAAGTCCTCTACGAAGGCAAACTTCTCCCAATACTCGATGCAGGAGTTCCCTTGTCCTCTGGATTGGGTTCAAAATTACAAGGCTGCAGAGTTGAACATTACTAGTCGTAAACCCATAAAATTGGGTCGACTGTTTAACGATGGTTATAAAAAAATATATGCACGGGCTTCTGTTGCTCGACTAGATGAATGGAGGCCATGCCACTCTCTCTTCGGTTAGCGGGTCAAGTATTCGCACGGCAACTCATCAATGCGCTCGGATGCCCCTACGGGCGGGTTGAGGTTTGCCACCTTAATATGACAAATTAATTTTGTCTTCTGATTTTAAATTTTGTAGTTTTAATTCCAATAGATTTCAACTATTACTTAGAACTGGTTTTACAGAATAATCAGAATACTTTAACTGGCTTTAGTTTATTATAGATATATTTCATCTAAATCTATTAACACTTTTACTTCTATGAATTTTATACTTGGTTCTGCTGCTTTTAATTACATTTTTAAGTTTAAGTGATTTTATACTAATTGTTTTTTGCTATCTACCGCTGCATTTTACTGAGCTTTAAAGCAATTTTTACGACTATTATTGCTTTTAATTTATCAATTTATTTCGTTTTAAACTATCTCTTTTCATCTTTACTGCATTTTTTATTGATATTTTGATTGAATGTTTGCTGGTTATGCATATTTACATTGATCGAGTTATTTCATATATTATAGCCCACTATAAAACACGGGATTATTGGAGATGGTAGATGTTACGATTTTCTTCGTTAAGTCAAATCATTGATCCCCACCCGCTCTAAATCACTCTTTCTGATAGGGCTTGGTAAAAAAAATCTTTTCTTACATTGTATCAACTTGGTTCCTATTTTTCTAAGTTCATCTGTTCTTCATGGTTTTATTTGAACCACTGAATACTGAATATTTATTAAAGTCCGTGGAGGTCATCCAAAATTTGCACAGTAAAATACTATTGCTTGATGTATTGTAACTTTTGATGATGTATGATTTAGGGCTTGCTGACAAATCGTTTTGTAATATTTTGAGATTCAATAAACGTTACAGATGGTAGTCCAATTGGGTCACTTGACTGGGTTGCCATACCTGGGTCCTTCTCACGCGTGGATATCGTTGCTGGCGAATCTAAAATATCCGAAAGCCCCCAGGAGGAAGGACAGTTGTCTTATTATTTAATATGACAGTATACAATCATAATCCTATCGAAGGAAGAAAGCTTTGACATTTCCCCAATTGTTTTCTATTCGTCATCAATTCTGTCGAACACCTAGCTTTCAAAAGCTCGCTTTTTTTGCAACACTGTGTCTAAAAGTGTTAAATAAATTGTTGTTGCAAAATAAAGTTTTCTTTTATTCATTTAAAAAAATCATTAAAAATGCTTTAAAATGTTGCATTTTTTGTTTGCATAAAACCATCTGTAATATGTTGAATTTCTCCTGAAAGAGAAGATTCCTTAAATCTAGGTCATTTCTAGGAAAAAAAAATTCTTAATTTACAAAACTCTTGTCAGGCAAGGCTTGACATATGCTTCTGAAACTTGGACAATGACAAAACTGGAGGAAGATTGTATCGCAATATTTGAAAGAAAGATTTTACGAAGTACACATAAATGAAAACAGTAACTGGAGAAAGAGATTTAACTTTGAACTGTACAAGATTTATAAACAACCCGATAACATTGGTATATGAAAAAATTCGACTGCTGCGCACATTTCTAAGAAAAAAGCTTTATCGAAACAAGAGCTCTACAGCCACAATTTATCTTACAAGGGAACGGAAATTAATAATATAAAATTCACTTGTAAGGACTTAAAATAATAAAGTACTTTGTTCAGAATATTGACTTATTTCTTCATTTTGCCAAATTCCAAAATATGCTTCTTTTTTCTGCCACTAAAAGGATCTAGCCTTTTATATTTAATCCTACAGACTATACTTCGAGGGTCTTATTTTTCTTTTTTATAAGTCTTTTTGCCTTTTCATTGATTAAATGAACATGTTTAGCACAAAAGCCATTGATGGCTACATGGAACTATACTCTTTGGTCAAACGGACGCAAAAATCTTAGCAAAAAGAGATTTGTAAAAGAAAATACTCTCTCATTTATCTCAACTTCTTGGACAACAGGTACCGAATAACCCGTAAACAGCTTTCCTCGTGTAAAGGGTTATCGATCATTCTACGCGAAACGTGAGGTGTTTCGGCTAGTTTTTAAAAAATCCCGTTCGTATTCACTTCGCTACGTTCTGTACGTTCACTTCTTTATTTTTAGCCGAAACTACTAGAGTAGTAGTTATAGCGCAGTGTGAAAAGCCCGTCACGTACTGTTCAGAGCTTTCTCGGGAATCGTGTGGCATGGAAACTCAGGTAATGGAGTTTTTTCTTACTTTATCAACTTCAGTTTTTGACGTAAGGAAAGTAAAACTAAAAATATAGGTGCATTGTCTTTATCCCATGCAGTTTATTATTTTATTTTCGATGCTGAAGAAAATAGATTTTGGTGCGTAAAATCGTTTTGTTTCGAAATTTGTAAGAGGTTAGCTCGTATAGGAAAAAGGAAATTGTGACCAATATTTTATAGAAAATAGAAACGTTGAGGACTTGAAAGATGTTTTCGTAAGGGAATACGAGACCCATGCATTTTTTGTAAGCATCTCCTAATCAAATATTCTATACTTAGATAAAATGAGTTCAAGTGGGAAATTCTAATATTAATGTAAAAAGTTAATTGACTCTAATTTATTATTTGACTAATCTCCAGAAAGAAAACTGTTAAAAAATATTTCTTAAGTAGAATGGTTAGACATTAAATTTATCATGAATCATTTATCATTTTTTAAAAAAAAATATATAATTGTGATTTTATATTTGGCAAACTTTAGGGCGTAAACCGTTGTCAATGCATATTTCTTTTTATGGAATTTTAATGAAGTTAAAAAAAATTGTGGCCTAACTGGTCGTTCGGCTCCCCGGAACTGTGGTTCTCCTCGCTGTGGTACTATAGTCGTTAGTCTATATAGTCGTTAGTCTAATCGTGGTACTATAGTCGGTTAGACGTTATGTCTATGTCCTAGTATACCCTGATCGAATGAACTAGAAAGCAATAGCTTAAAATTAGAATCATTCTTCTCTTCTAAAATATGAAACAAAGAGAGAGAGAGTTTACCGTAAAGCACACTCAATATTGGAAATCTTGTTAGAAACTAAGGCGAATTATATGCATACCCATTAAGCATTTTAAGGATCGCAAATTATTAAAAAGAAACAAAAAATGTTTTGAAATATAGGATATAACAGTCGAGAAAGTTGGGTAAAAACAACTCCTCTTAGAAGAGAGAAGGCCTCCACACGAATCAATTTAGTAGTTGGACATAATGAACATAAACTGCTCATTGGGGGATTTTAAAAAGAATGTTAAATTTTTTGGCTACTGAACTGTGCAGTGGGTGATATGTAAAAAATGTCACTAAATTCAGCCTACAACAGGATCGAATTTTTCGTAACCGTTTGCCGTGATGTGGCCTATCATCTAGGAGGAATTTGTATGAAGCAAAAATAACTTGTTTAATTGCAGGGAGGGTGGGAAGCAGATAAGAGTGGAAAAATGATTATTAGAAATATCCTCGAATTTAAACATCTAACAAATTTTGATATCATGTTTACACACATTATAAATGTGAGATACCTCGCATTTCGATGATGGTTTTGTCTTGCTTAAATATTAATTTGCAACCCTCAATGTATATACTTTGTTTATCGCTTTTAAAAGGAATTCTCATAATATGTATAAGAAGTGGTCATAACGGAAACACGTGCTTAAATATTTGACAAACAGTTTGAACTATATTATTTCTTCCACAAATATTTAGTTAGTAATATTCAATCTCATTCTCTGTTTCAATCAATCTACTGTAAAAAATTCAATCTGTTGATAAATTATCATATTTAACTATTCTTCTTTAGGCTCGTTAATTTACAGTTGGTAATTAGAATTATTGTTAGATTGTGTATTGTAAACTAAAATGAATTGACGAGAATTCACTTTACGTATTAAGTGTAATAAGAAAAGAGTAGTATAATGTGAAATCTATTTCATCAATAGAAAATCAATATCTATGTTGAGTATATATATATATATATATATATATATATATATATATATATATATATATATATATATATATATATATATATATATATATATATATATATATATATATATATATATATATATATATATAAATTATTTTTTCATTTCCATATCAGGCTGCCCAATTTAGAATATTATATTTTCGTTATTAAGAATATTAAAAATGTTTCATTTAGAATAACTAGGATATTACATTTTAAGTTTTATTAAAAGTTTTTATTAAAAATTTTATATTAAAAGTTCTCAAAAATATGTTTTTTTGCTTGTTACCTAAGTTACTATAGATAAAGAGAGTTGGATATTTCTGTAATCTTACTTTTCTCTATAAATTACAATTTACACTAATATTTTTCATTTGAGTCGTATCGCGAAAATAATTGCTATTTTTCAAATTTGCATTTTTTTGGTAATTTTTTTTATTGTAATTATTTCTCGCGATTATAAATTAAGTAATTCCTAAGAAATAAAAAAAAAATTTAAAAATATTTACTTTAAATCTTTTCAAATAAATTTTTATATCGCACAAAAGTTGCAGTCAAATTGATACCAAAGTATAGAAGAGTTTAATTGTCTTTTTATTCGTTTCACTATTAGTTCAAGGAAGCTGAAATGATCTCGATTTCGAGATCAATATTCTACTTTCCAGTAGACTTTTCGCTCTTGTATGGGACGTATTTTTCTTTTTCTACAAGAAAAGTTAATTAGTTATTTTACCAAAGTTTAGAAATTTACCTTCCAGACTTTCGGCAAAGCTAACACGAAGTTAATTAACAAAGTCTGCGTTTGGAAATTTATTCATTGCATAAACTTAAATCTAATGCAGGTTTTTGCTACCAATGGAATTTTAACAGCAAATGCGGAAATATTCACCAATTCTTTTACAAACAATATTTTGTAGTTAAATGATTGATTTACTTTTTTTCCGTTTTACTGTAGACCTTTTCTTTAAAAAAAATTATGTTAAGTATTTTAGTATTTTGATAATCATTCACATATTTTTTGCAATATTTCGTAGTTAAATAATTGATTTATTCTACCTCTTTTAATTGATGCACTTCATTAGAATCTTTGTTACGCCAAGTATTTTTAGTATTTGTATAATCGCTCACATATTAGTATACTAGCTTTATGGTTTATAAAAGTACCTTTGCTTTTAAACAACTGGGTAAATGAACACTAAAAAATGTTAAATAAAGTTGTTAAAAATAAGTTGTTAAATAAAGTTGTAAATTGGGTATTTGCACCGCACAAAGAAGACCAGATATACCCATGCATGTGACCTATAACGTCAGGGCCAGCTGATGGTTTGTAAGAAAAATGGCGTGTTAAATTTAAAATCTTAATGAAGTAATATTAATTAGATACAGAGTCGTACCACACATAGAATATGTTGAAACATAATTCTTTCCCGTCTTGAAATATAATTCTTTTACTTAACTTAGATTTATTACTTGTTCGCAAACTTTATTGTAACCGCGATATATTTTTGTTTTGTGTACCTGGCAACTTCGATGAATAACTGGGTATACTATAGCCTACGTCACAGGTCGTGTTATTTCTACTAAATTCAACTAGTAAACAGCATTTTCTGCGAACCTGATTTCCAGCAACAAGTAAACATTAAATGAAGTGTGTTGTTATTAGTCGATACTCGGCAGGTTGGAATTGTATTAGTCTAGTTCCCTTTGAAATAATTTATTTTGTTGTTTTATCTAAGTTTATGAATTTAGTAAACATAGTTAAAACTCAGCTTATTAATTAAACTAAAAGGTAAATGTTATTCCTAGTAAAATTTTCGAAGTGGAAGAAGTTGTGTTTTTTTCATATTATACCCAATTAGTTGATTAATGTTCTACATGGCCTAACTTTGGGTTAAGTAAGAAATATATAGTAGAATTGAAATTTTTGTGAAACAATATAGAATATGTCATTTAAGAGATTTGATACTTGACAAGCTTGGCGGACTGAAAATAGAATCGACAGAACAGTTGTTAATGTAAGGAAATACCACGCTTCAACAACCAATCAGGATCAAGATACCCACATTACGTCACTTCGAGGTATCCCATTCAAACATTTAGCTAAGCTGCTTTAAATAAACAATTAACATAAATCTATTATATAATGAGATGTTTACTAAAGAAAAGCTCACCTTGTAATCGGTAGAAAATAAACAAGCTTAAACTATGAGAGGTAGAACGAAACAAAGACTGAACTAATCATTCTTAATTAGAATTCCATAGATTATTAAAAATACTGCAAGCGATATCATAATTGATGTCCAAATTATAATTATACTTAAAAATAAGCAAATAAAGTTTTCTAATGCAATATTTTACAAAAATTATTAAAAATTAAATTAATTTAAATAACTAATTATAACAAAACAAAGATTGAACTAATCAATTCTTAAATAAAATTCTATGAAAAATTAAAAATAATTCAAACGATATGATAATCGATACAAAAAATGATACATGAAAATTATGCTTAAAAATATGCAAGCGATAGTTTTCTAATGAACTAATTTATAAAAGTTAACTAAATTTAAATTATATTGAGTGATATTTGAAAGAAGTTTGTCACTAATTATGCGTTAAGAGTCTATAGTCCGAGTGGTAAACTTCCAGAAATGTAACATTCTCTCAAAAATCATTTGATATGGTTTCAATGTAAATTTTAATAATTTTATTTAATTAATTTTATAAAGTATTAATTCTCTTAGCCATCTGTCATACGGGTGCTTTTACTAAACATTATGTTAGTAAGCAGTATTACATGTGAATAATTATCAAAATACTAAAAATATTTACTTAACAAAAATTTTAATTAAATGCAACAATTAAACGAAGTAGAATAAATCAATCTCTTACACACTAAATACTGTTAGTAAAATACTGATAAATATTTCACCCATTTGCTGTTAAAATTGATTGTTTTTTGAATGATTTGCTGGTTGAATAATTTTTTGTTGAAGCAATTAAATTTTCTAATTTACTTAATATTGAAATAAAAATCTCGTTTGCTAATTAAAAGAACGCTTTTATAGGACTTGTAAAATAAAATTGTTATTAACTATATTCAACTTCCCTATTATTTAAATTTGAACACATATTAAAATTGTTCATAAACGTCAGTGATTGAACGTTGCAATTTAGAAATCACTGTGAAATATATTTCTCAACTTAAATCATAAACTTTAAGAAAACTTTTTAAATTAACCAAAAAAGTTTTATTTTCTTAACTCATCAAATCTACTTTTAAATGAAATAAATTAAAAGTGTGATCAATTAATTGATAAAGTAAAATAAGTTCGCAAATATAATTCAAAATCATTAAAATATATAAGATAAATATTTGATTTAGAGTTATTTCCTTATTAATTTTTTAAACAATTTAGAAATAACTATGAAATATGTTTATAACTTAATATATATCTAACTTAAATAACATTAAATAGCATATATATATAACTTAAATCATAAATTTCATTGCACAATTTTGAAATTAGCTGGAATTTTTTTTACTAAACTTATCGAATTAAATTAATACCTTTAAATGAAATAAATTTAAAAGTGTGATTAATTAATTGATAGAGCAAATATTATTGTCAAGCATAATTCGAATATATAAACATAATTTGATTTAAAATTATTTCCTCGTTTATTGTTTCCAGACAAATATGAGACAGTCCACTCAAAATACAGGACAGAACTTCTGTCATAAGTTTCACGAATGGCTGATTTCTTGGTCTTTAGCTTTACATTTCCGTATAACATATCATATCCAAACTGTGCTTAGTTCTCCTATGATAAATTTGATTTATTACAGGGAAGGGCAAAGTTGGTTACGGTAGCGTAAAGAATAATTTCCGTAGAGGACCAACTTTCTGTCGTAATTATGGAGAGTGCTTATTTCTTACTCAATGAGTTGGGATTAATTAAATAGCGTAAACTGCATCGTTTTGTGAAATGATTCGAAAGATTTCTAAAATATAACGGCTGTTTGCTCCGACATTTTATAAAAACTTGCTTCAACTTATAGTTAATATTTTATGAAACGATAGAAACGAAGCCTAAATATGCGAGAACTCTTAAAATTATTTTTAAGTGAAATAATTTGAGTTTAAAAGCATTATAATATGTAGCTAATTGGCAATATGTAGCTAAATTGGAACAAATGAAATTTAAAAACTACGTAATGAGGAAATAAACGCATACTTTCTTAGAATAAATGCACTTTTTCCTCACTGTCAAAATAAGTTTAGACAGGAGTACTTGCGATACACTACTTACGATTTTAGTCACATAAGTTGAACTATTATTGAAAATTTCCTATCAATGCTTAAGTTTGGTTTCATTCTCTCTGGAATAAATATTTTTTGAACTTTACAAAATATGAAAAATATTTATTTATATATACACAGTACTGGGATGACGTAACTTACGTATACATTAATCAATTATATATACATTAATAAGTGTGCTAAATCTATGTTCAGTTAAATAAATATATCATTTGGTCACTAATATAAACACAAAAAGTGTTTAAAACAAAAATAAATGTAATAATATATAAATTTAAGTTTATAAAAATACATGATAATTAATGGAATTTTATATTTTCAAAATAATCTAGTTAGCATACGCTTGTCAATATTTGATTAAAAAAATTACGACTTACGGCAATTACAGAGAAAAGGTACATAACATAATTTATATAAATGCATTCTTGTCTGCTTGTTTTGGAATTATATATGTGCTTTTCCATTAAAAAGTCGCTTGAATATTTCAGAAATAAAGTTTTAAAATATATTTAACGGAACGCTCTTATCTGATTGCTTCGAACTTTAACATCTTCACACCAATTTTACTTTGAATAGATATGTACTTTATCCTAAGGATTACGCATTTTGCAAAGTTTATTTTCATACCATTAGCTTTTCAAATATAGAAGCTAGTATTTCAGAAGCCTTTACTAGTTTAATAGATTTGTGAACAGGTTTGGGCATCAAAAATGAAATCATATTTTGTAATTGCAAAAAAAGTTTAAAAAAGATTTCTTTATTTTTTCTTCCTTTTTTTGTTAAAAGAAAACTCAGTTTGAAAAATATTTTTTCCCTTGAGATCCATTAGCTTGAATCATAAAGGAATATTTGAAGCAACTACCTTTTTAGGCAAGTGATAAAAAAAAAACCTTTCCGAAGAAAGTTCTCGAAATTGTGAGCTTGGCTGGAAGAATTCTAAATCACACAAGAAGTTTTGAAAAGACTGTTTAAACACATTCTTTAAAAATAGGAAATAAAATTTGCACCATCTTTAAATATTTTAGTAAAAATAATTTAAAAAAAAACAATGCTTTTTTAAAAATTACATTTCTGTAATTTTTTTTTAACAAAAAATTAAAACAATGCAAGAAACTAAATTTGGAACACTATGCTTTAAAAAATAATTCCTTTTGAAACAAGGTATATGAATAAAATTCTTTTGAAGAAAAAAGATAAGGAGTAAACTACCAGCTATATAGATTAGCAAACCAGTCACATAGATTAGCAAATATGTAGTAAAATTACAATGGTTATCTAGTTATTACAAATTTTGAAATTCATTACAGTTAACATGCTTGACATAAGTTGCTTTTATTACTCGAGCCAAACAAAGAATTGTTTTTTTTGTGATGATTGCATGTCAAAACCATATAAACGGAAATTTATAAGAAAATTCTTCATTGAAATTTACAGAGAAATCAAAATATTTATCAAAATAATACATATTTACCAAGATAATACATATTTACCAAAAAAATATTAACCAAGATAATTAAATAACTTCAAGTTTACTTCCCACGAGGCATAATTATAATCATTAAGACCCAACATTTTTAAGAGTCAGGCAGGGCTGACCTCTATATATTTTCCATTTTTTTGAAATCTTTCGGATATGTTCTTTATGTAATACTGTAAGGCACGTCTTTTTATTATATTTTCAATAAAAAAAGTTCTCAGGGTTTTGAGGGTTAAAACTAAATCTAAAAATTCAGTATTTTGACAAAAACATATCTATTTATATGTGGCAACACCACGTCCCTAATCATTAATTTGTATTCTTAGACCACTCTATCTATTAACGTATAAATACTTTCAGTGAGTCTTTTCATCAACTAATGAGTAGTACATGAAAAAACAATATATCTGTGGTGTATATTTGGTGGTGTATACTCTTAGTGGATTGAAGTATTCGTACTGATTGTTGAAAAATTACATTGAAATCAATACCTGGAATCAGTACCTTGCCTGAATATAGCAATGTCAGACGCATAAATATGTGTGAGTCAGAATTTGTTTTATTTCTATGTAAAATGCAAGTAACTTCTTAGCTACTAGATGTCTAGACTTGCGTAAGATTTCATTTGAATTAAGCATAAAAAAATTATGTCGGAAACATTACATCATTTGCTTAGATAGTATCGAGTATGTTTTACCCTAGTTTTTCCCCTCTCCCTCAGTAAATTCTAGATAGTGACAAACGCTCACCTCGTGAAAGGGTTTTAACTTCTAATATTTATATTGCGCCTAAGTTACATTTTGAAAATAATTTACAGACTTTCTATAACTATTTTCGTATTCCGTTACTCAGGTACGAGCCTCAAAGTTTGTAGAAAAGATATTATAAAAAAGTTGAATCAGTAGCCATAGATGTGTCAATTGATTTTGTTCCTGATGTACACAAGGTTTCTTGTCCAGCAAATTTAATTCTCGTCTAGTTTTTGCAGAGGCAGCCGCAATCAGGGATCTTGCAAATTGTGCCAAATTTTACCCTGAAATTTTTTTTCGCAAAAATAAAAAAGGTTTTTAATTGTTTACCTTCACATATCTCGAAAATTTGATCAAAAACAGCAATTTTGAGTTACCTATCTAATATAAACTTGTTGTTTTGGGGTGTAAATCTTTATTATTTAGAACTTAATAGGTAGTGAGGTAGTAAGTTTTTTCATGCTCTCAGCCATGGAAGGGATAAATACAGGAAGGATTTGCTTGATTGTAGAAAAAAAATATCATAAGTTGAGCAAGAGCATCATGTCAGATGGTTATGAAAACTGTTGATCTTTATTTCGATAGGAGGAAATCCTAAAATCATGTTTTCCTTAATCTAATAACGTAAAGCCACCCGAAATCACAACGAATAATAACAAATAAATCTGAAGAATAAATATAATAACAATAAATAAACTATTTTATCTTCATTAATTGCGTCGGTATTTGTCTTTCAGTTTCGAGCACGCTTTTGTAGTGTTGATCAATACCGATTTATTGATTACTTTTTTTATCTAGTAATAATAACGGGTATTTAGTTGAGAACTGACAAAATCTCATAAATAATCCAGCTAATATTTAAGATAACTCCCGAAGCATTTTAATTTATGTAGTTCGAAAATCACCCTTGCCACACATTTTTGAAATATTTGTCCATAGATACTCTTTTATTTTATCTATCTTTTACTACTGATTAAAACTGGAACAAGAGGGCGAAGTAATGAGCTATATTTTCCCAAGAGACTTAAAGAGAAAGTCTGGCATACTAATTTGCATATATGCATAGTAAAATTAAGAACAACAAGCTTTGGGAGTGAGAGCGTGAGGCTTTCAAAATTACCTTTCAACTTTCCCACAATAAAAGGGTACTTAGTTTAGAAGAATTTGCTCTCCTGTGTAAAGCCTCCGAACTATTTAGTTTATGAGAACGTTTAATTTACATAAATATGTTTACCGACTTTTTCATATGACCTTAGTTAAAATATAGTTCTTTATTGCTTAATAATACTCTTAAAACAAAATAAATGAGTTGTTAAAAAACTTTTCTAAATTTAGAAACATTACTTTGTAAATTAGTTTAAAAAAGAAAAGCTATTTGTTAACATGACTGTTTTTTTTAATGATTTAGGTAGCGTTTTAAAATTAAAACGCTTATTGCTTAACTATTAAACGTTATATTTGTATATTTCATAACATATTTAATGAATTTACTCAATTTCTTAGAATTACTGATATAAATTTTAAAAAAAATTCAGAAGTTTACGATGAGAAAAAGGATATAATATTTCTGAAAGATTTTATTTAAAGTTTCAGTGAAACTGAATTAATGAAACTAGAAATAATTATCATTAATAAAATATGTATGCAGAGAGTGAGAAAAAAGAAAGTTTTTACACATATTAACTCTATTGTTATCAATAGAGTTAATATGTGTTAGTCCAGAGTTTCACAGAAATTCTGGAATTTCTGTGAAAAAGTAGAGGACATTTCTATTTAAGAAAATTAATATCTATAAAAAAATTATGCATGTAATATCTATAAAAGAAAATTATAAATGTTACTTATTTGTGATAATAATCTATAAAGGAAAATTATACATGTAACTTATATGTGATAATAATCTGTAAAAGAAAATTATGCATGTAACTTATATGTGATGCAGTCAATGTCGCACTCAAGGGAGGGGAGGGGGAAAAGGGGGATAATTGTCAGAGGGCCCGAGCAAATTCTTTACAAAGAAATATAGTGTTTATTAATATTTTTTCAAAAGAAAATGGTTGAGAAATATTTCATTTTGTCCACATAAATTGTGTATAAAGGGT
The DNA here is from genome assembly GCF_982258835.1 of Parasteatoda tepidariorum. Classification (NCBI taxonomy): domain Eukaryota; kingdom Metazoa; phylum Arthropoda; class Arachnida; order Araneae; family Theridiidae; genus Parasteatoda; species Parasteatoda tepidariorum. The sequence continues at coordinate 70,966,944 of NC_141757.1, forward strand.
CTTCAAAAACTCTACAAAACATGAAAATAAGTTCGTTTTTTTTTAGCTTTGAAGATGTTACCCGCTATAAATGTTGTCCAGGGGCCAGCAAATCCGCTGTTTAACATTGAATGTAGTTATCTTCTTCATAATGATTATTTTTCTTCATAAATCAGTCTTATAAACTTGAACAATTTGAGAACTTGGCTTAGTTTATTTCCCAGAATACTTCATACACATTTCTAGGATCCTTATCAAAAAGTGAAATAAAAATATATATATGTATTAAACGTCGCTAATTAATTACATAAAAGTGGAAAAAAGTATTATCAAAATGTCATGAATATTTATTGGAGATTGGATTAATACTTCAAAAACTAGCCTGAATTTGAATAGAAATTTGAACTTGTTTTGTTTTTCTCCATTTCTCATATTCTGCATTCTTTTATTTCCCTCGCTTGGTTATGAATTTGCTTTATTTATTGTACCAAGGTGACTAAATCTAGAGTTTCCAATTTATGACTTTTTTAAATAACTTATTCCTTGATACCCTTTTTAATGACAATTTGCTTAATTTGGGCGTACACATTCAGTTAGAATATTCATACTAAATATTTGAACAGTTTCTCTAATTTTAAAGTTAAAATTAGAAATTGGCGCAATCTTTCTTATAATGCATATTTCTTGGGCAAAGCTTTTAAAAACATCGGAAAAAAGAAATAAGCTTAAAAACACTAACAACTGAATAGATCGAAGTAGATTTTAGAATTGAATGCAATATAACATAAAACACAGCTCAATGGATAGAAAGTGAGTTAATAAAAATTAATTGCAACTAATTTTAACTTATATATGAAAAAAAGAAAAAGAGAATGGAGAATTTTGATTCTAGATTAAAAATAATGCTAGAATCAAAATCTCGCTTATAAAAAATATGTTCATGAATTTTCATTTAATTCCCACAATATCAAAAAAAAAAGAAAAAAAGAAAAGAAATTAGAAAACGAACAAAATAGTGTCTTCTGTGACGAATTGATCAAAACCGCATAGACAAATACCTAAATAAATTGTAATTTATTTCAAACAATATTTAGAAGCAGAAATGAACCGAATAAGATTTGAAAACTCTTAAAAATTAATAAAATTGAAATGGATTGGAAAAAAATCAAATACAAAAGTTTCAAGCTAAAAGTTTTCACAGTAAAACGAGCAAAATCGCTCTAATATGATATAAACAATATGCAAAATAACATTAAATAATATTTTATAGCAAATTAGATTGAAATTAATTGAGAAACGAACCTAAATAGTGCTCTCTCGCACTAATAAATTTGCGGGTAAACAAACTGCAGCTCATTTTATGTATAAAAAAATTAGTAAAAGAAAATGAACAAAACTGCACTCGACATTTATTATAGAAAAGGCATCTCACGGTTAAACGAGTTCCTCCGTTCTGCACACTTTTACCCTCTACATTATCATGGTTACGGAAAATCTTGATTTTTCTCCCACGTATATACACAACTTCTTACTGAAACGTATTGGCCGTAGAAATAAAAGGCACGATTCGGGAAATAACCATGGCAACAGAGAGAGGGAAAGTGTGGAGAGTGGAAAAAATCCCGTAACCTTGAAACGCCAATTCCATTTTCTAAGAGTACAGTTATTTTGAAATTAATTCAAAAGTGAACTCAACAACGTGAAGGTGTGGGGAGGAAACAATGCCGTGTTGGGCCTTAAGAAATCAGAAAATGATTTCAAGCAAGATTACTGGTTCCAATGCGCAAAATCCAGGAGCAACCATGTTTTTTTTGAGTTTTTAACCAAAAATCATGTCTCTCCTCCGTGAAAAATGTCGCACATTGCCGAAATTCTCAACATGCTTTATGATTGTCCCATAGCTTTATAGATACACGAATGCTTTCTGTCTATTTAGTTTTTCATAATTTTTCTCCAAACAAGTTTTAATAGATACTCTTTAACATTGTGATGTCACAGGCTTTTTTCTAAATAATAAAATCTTCAATATATGATAATATTTAAAAACAAACATCCGACGCATTTTCTTTTCTTTTTTTTAAAAAAAAAGAAGCAAATAAGTTTCTTACATCACGCAAGAGGAAGGATTAAAAATAATTCCCCGGAATGGGTAACCAAATACTCCATAAAAGATTTCAGCATTAAAATAGTTTGACTATGCAAAGAAACAATGCATAATAAAGTCTTTATCCTCCTCTAAAATAAGAACCACCGAATAATAAAGTTAGTTCCACCGAGAAGGGAAAGAAGAAGAATATTCGTCAGATTGATTAATTATAGCGTAAGTCATTCATCTCTTTTTCTCTCCTCAAATGATTTGGATGCAAAGTAAACATATTTAAGCTCCATACTAATCCCGTGTATTTCCCGTTTTAATGAAATCTAGACTTTTTGAACACCGAAATAATAAATTGTATTCATTATTTGTTTAGAGAGTATTAAATTTATAATCTCTATGCTAAATAATAAGTTTCGTACATTGTAAAGAAATATAAATTTTAAACATTCTCAAGCCATTTATTTCACAACCGAAATTGAACTGAAAATAATTATATTTCATTTTATTTTATTTTGCAACCGGCGTTGAGCAGCCGACCGAATTCTGAGTTTACCAATATCAATGTCCAACTTCGTAGCCTTGCATTTTCGAAATCAATCCAGAAGAGAACTCATGGATCAAGCATTGGGATAAACTAGCCTTTGTTGAGGTCTTTTTGGTGGAACTAACCTGCATTTGCGTTTAAAGAAAAAAACCCACATTTGCGTGGAAAGGAAAACCACGAAAACCTTCTTTGGATAACCCGATGGTAAAGGGATTTTAACTCATGATCCTTCTACCACAGAGGATATTTTATGTCAGCACTGTGGTCGGTGCGGGAGCTGAATTTGTATAAACCAGCCATTGCTGAGATTCGAACATGAGTTAGCCCATTGGGCTACAGCAGCTCAGAGAATCCTTGCTGATATGTGGTTCTTCATATTGTAATTTTTGAACTGCACTAAGAAACAAAAAAATATTGAGACAAGAATCAGTCCACTTTTTTTTTTAAATTTAAAGTCTAATGCCCAATCAGAAACACTTGCATAATGAGGGTAAAAATCGTAACACCTACACTTACAATTAATATGATTTTATTTCTAAATGTCCGAAACAAACTTAAAAAAAAAAAAAAAGAAATATAGAAAAAACATCTGAGATTGTTGAACTTTCTAACTTGTGTGGTTATTCCGAAAAATAGAATTTTGGCCCAAGATATGTTTTAAAAGTTTACATTTTGTTTTTATCTGGAGTTTAAAATGGAGTCCACTTTGAATAATGTATAAAAAATGTTTCTATTTCATTATCTATCCACTCTACTTTGTTATTATCTTTACTTGGCTGTACTAGGAACAATAAAAAGTTCGGTTGTTCTTACAGATAGTTGAAATGTCAAGAATAAAAAAAAATTGTTTAAGGAAATATGAAAGGCAAATTGTACAAATTGCGCAAGCTTCTATGCATAATATATGACTGCACCGCAAGCTTTTGTACTTGTCTGATTATACAATATTATATGCATATCTCATAAAAATCTAATGATGGTGTAGCAGGATTAAATGAAATAGTTGATAATATTTAAATTTTAAGCTTTTAAATGTATCAGACAGCCAATCAGAAATTGGAACGCATACGTGCAAAATCTGACGTTTCTGCAATAATGCGACTTTAAGTAAAGTAACCAATCAACAGCCAATGCCCCATTTTTTGCCATTGTATTGGCGATAGTGACAAGAAAACTCCATTTCAAACAAGCGTTCTCATCGCCATTTCTCAATATGAGTGCCGAGCAAAAAGCTGAAGAGTGCCGAGCAAAAAGCTGAAACAAACCAAATACCAAACAAATAATATTTTATCGAGATTGATTTAATATTATTATTAGATTTTTATATATAGTAGATTTTTTTTGTAAAGAAAATTTTCATATAAAAATATTTTTATATTGCTTAATGTAGCAGTGAATGTAGATCAAAATTCTCCTATATTCGGTCATGGGCAACCATATATTGCTTTATCGAGATATCGGAATATGCTTGTCATAAAAAAATTAAAACTGCAGATGCCAAAGATAAGGATGAAAATTCATCACTTGCAAACATTGTTTCCTCAGAAGTTTTGAAAATAACTTCACTTTAGTAGATCATTAATTTTATTTTCTATAGATAGTAAAAATTCTACAGGTACACATTGAATTAATGTAGATAAGGTTAAAAAAGCTTAAGTTTCAAAAAGAAATCACAACCCACTACAGAAATTTTTTTTGCGAAATAAATAAAAGTATTGCGTTACAGTTATAGGGGGGGGGGTTGAGGATCAGTAGCTCAGCCCCCCCCCCAGTATAAGATTGATTTAATTTATTTTATAACCGTCGTTGAACAGCTAATCCAATTTTTCAGTTTACGACTACTAACGTTCAACTCCGTAGCCTTTCAATTTTGAACCCAATCCAGGAGACAAGGGAACTCCTGGATCGAGTATTGGGAGAAATTTGCCTTCGTGGAGGACTTTTAGATGGAGCTAACCCGCATTTGCCTTACATGGAGAGGGAGGCCACGAGAACCTCCCACGATTAGCCTGATGGCAAGGGGACTCTAACCCATGATCCACCTGCCACTGAAGATATTTCACGTCAGCACTGTGGTCGGTGCAAGCCGGATGTGGAATTCGTATCGACCAGCCATCGCCGGGATCTAACGGTTCACCTCATTGGAAGGCGAAGCTCTATCTTCTGAGCCATCGTGGCTCAGTATGACATTAATTATAATATTCCTCCAGGGGGCCTCGATGGCGTGGTTGGTAGGGCCAAAGAGTTCGTGGGTTCGATTCCCGCCGACCGAAGACTCCCCGTGTAGTAAATGGTGACTGATGCACGTTAAATCTGTCGAGTCTCAAAATCCACCGTTTTCCCATAACAAATCAATACCCCTGAGAGTACTGATCCAGGAGTTCCCTTGTCTTCTGGATTGGTTCAAAATTACAAGGCTACGGAGTTGAACATTAGTAGTCGTAAATCCAAAATTGGGTCGGCTGTTCAACGACGGATACATAATATGAATAAATTACTCAATGGTTTCTATCTTACTTGCTTGAACCACGGTGACTAAGGGTATAGAGCATTTGCCTCCCAATGAGCTGACCCAGGTTCGAATCCCAGCGGTTACGGGTTGATACGAATTTTGCTCCCGGCTGTTGACAGATCATGGGCAAGAATCCCCTGTGTGGTAGAAGTGTGATGCATGTGAGCCGGGAGAAGAATTCATATCGACTAGTTATCGTTGGAACTCGAACCTATGTCTCCCGATTGGGCGCATCCTCTGTACCACAGCGCCTATATCATTATACAGTATAAAAATATTAGTTGACAAAAAAGCATCATCTTGCGGGTGCTGATGTAAAAAATTTGTAAAATTAAATTGGATATTTAAACTTCATACACCTAATCTTCCCAAAGTTTAAAGAAGTCAAATAAAGCATGATTATTTTAAAAAATAAATTGAAAATATTTGGAAATAGGGGGCAAACAATTGTGCTAAGGAATTTCATTTCTTATGTGCAAACTTCCCTATTTAAAAATAAGTTAAAGTAGCATTCCGAACCTGAGCAATCGGAATAGAAGCGATCTTTGAATATGCAAATTCAACTGAAAAGGAGATTTGCGAATGTTGAAGATGAGATAAAGTAATTTGTACACCAGCTATTGAAAAATATTTTTTCTTTACTAGAAATAGAGATGTAATACGCAGGTTTCAAAGTAAATGCATTTATTCAAACATAGCTAGTAAACACACAAATCTATTGATTTTATATCGACATTTTATAAAATGTTTCTTTGAAAGATGAACAGATTTGCATTATGGTATGTTTATTCTCTATACCATGTATAGTAAATGTAACCGTACATTAATTGTTACTATTGAAATGTTACTAAAACGGATTTAATAGCTATGTTGATAAAATAATTTGAACATAACTCTAATACGCATATTATTACCTGTAATATTACCTGTTAAGAAAAAAATTAGAAATTATATTTATTGTAATTTCAAGAACTCATTCTATTTTAAATGGAAAAATTTTAAAAGGTTTCTTTGAGGCATAGAGAGAATAATATTGTTTCTTCGTTTTCTATAACATGTATTATGAATCGACATTATTTAAAGATAATGTAATAAATTACATTATATGACAAGAACATAATTCAGTCTTATGTTCTTTTAAAAATAAGAAGTGTCTAAAATTATAATTAACTTTATAAAGTTGTTTTTATTGCAATATATCACATTAAATAGTTTTATGCTAATAAATAAAAACATCAACTCTCTGTAAAGATACTAGGCTTTTTACAATTGGCATATTTTTAAGATCAAAACATTGCACCACTCATAACTTATTTAAGCTACTTTTGTAATAAATGAATTAACAATATAGAAATTGGAACCAAAATATTTAATCCCAAGCAAAGTATTTCAAAAATATTGATGTACTCTACACGTTTATTGAAATTCGAGGAGCTGTCCTAAAATGTGAAAGCTAAGTCACACTTGTCAACGCTTTCAGAAAAGATTGATTGGCAGTTGAATTAAGAAGCATTTCCTGACCTTTCATCCCTTCTTTCTGACGATTTGAGAAAAGTTTATAAGTTGTAAGAATTTTTCTCAACGCTAAAAAAGTTTATTATTAATTTTTTATAAAAGTAATTGTAATTTTTGAAAAATCGAGATTATTTTTTTGCATTTTATTGGTTATTTTTTTAAATATGTACAGTATATCATTGCATATATGTAATAACAGGGCTACATCCCTGTTATCGTTGTTGTATTCAGCTTTAATAATGCAGTCGTCAGGCAGAATACTTTATCAACAGGTTTATTTAAAGGAAGGCTGGTGGTTATAACAGTTCACATCCGCACTTCACTAGGGAGGGGGTGGACAAGACTTCTGACAATTCCGGAACAACTTATGAGGATCACCACATGATGAAAAGGACACGCAAAAACTAGTGTTCCTACGTTTAATACAAACACAGATTGGGGTAAAAAGGCACAGACTTGTAACCTTACGCATCACCGTAAATCATTTAATGCTTCCTAATATGGAAGTGAAAGAGGAAACGATTCTAAAAATAACTCCTCCTCTGAAATATAAATCTAATTATAATTCAATGGTATGTTTTCAGCCCTGAATTCCCAAATAGAATATCTCTACGCTTACTCTTTAACAAAGACATTTTATGAAACCGAAAGACTTTTAATTCTTTTATTAATGCAAAAGTATTCATGATTTTTAAGAGAATAAATAAAGTAGCCATGTTCAACCGTACATTTGACTATTTTCGAACTTATTGAAAGGTTTAATTCCCTAATTTTATTCTCTAAAATACTTATAAGAGAAAAAAGAAACACCTTCAAAATCGTAAGATAAATAAGCAAAACATTAGACTGAATAAATTTGTCGCATTTGAACCCATCTACAGATTTGTTCTACGCTATGCTTGTCTATAAGAAATTCGATTCTTCCCTTCAAATCATCCCCATTTGCTTCAATAAAGAATGAAGCACTTAGAAAAGAGTTCAAGCATCATTTGTAAGAACGTAAAGCATTTTTCTAAAAAAGTACCTTGAATATTAATTTTTCCGAAGAAAAGTCGAACTTTACTGAACTAGTTTTGTTGGTAGATGATCCACACTACTGCCACCTTCACCAACAATGTAATGAGTATAGTTTTTTTACTTGACATTTGGGAAGAATTCTAAAAAAATGTTTAATACTGTAATATTAATTAATCCGAAATAACATGCACAGTGCTCCAAAAAGAAAAACGAACCAACCTGAATAACTTTTGAGCCAATGATCGGATCTTTACGATCTTAAAGGTTCGAGAGAAGTAACCTCAAATATGCTAATTAATTATTGATGACGGTATTTTAAGTTACGAAATTAGACACAAAAACATACTTTCTCTGAATAAACATACCTTTTTTCGACAGGTTTGGATCCTTGACAACCCTCTATAATTTGAGGTAAAAAATATGAATTCATCGAAAAAATGGCATGCTCATTCAGAGAAAGTACGTTTTTGTGTCTGATTTCGTCTGATTTCCTCAAATCATTAAGTCCTAGAACGGGAAGATCAGATCATCAAAAGTTGTTCAGGGTGTTCTTTTTTTTCTTTTAGCGCACTGCATAAAAGTGCATAAAAAGTAGTAAGCGTTTAAATTTCTTTTGAATTTATTACAGCTTACGCCTGGGATGTGAAAAAAATGAACTAATCATAAATTTAATGAAAGTAATTTAATGTGAATTCTGTAGTCTCTATAATAAATGTCTAGTCTCTATAATGTATGTATAATGTCTAGTATAGTATATGTATGTATAGTGTATAACATATTTAAAATGTCTAGCATTGTTTAAGTGTGTATAATCTATAATGTATGTATAATGTCTAGTCTTTTTAATGTATGTAGTGCCTATAATAAATATATTATGAGTTATTTTGTTTTAATTTTTATCCAGAGTTTAGCAATCCACTCAGTTGCTGCTGTTGTCGCTGGCCTTAGGGCATAGGGGGTGCCATCTTTGGCCAAGAATTTGACTTCTGATACACCCATGCGTCACACACTTTTGTACGGCGGACTCATTCATACATCCATTGCTCCATCCACAGATCCTAATTTTGTTGTTGTTGCTAATTTACGTCACACTAGAGCTGCACAATGGGCTATTGACGACGGTCTGGGAAACATCCCGGAGGATGATTCGAAGACATGCCATCACAATTTTGATCCTCTGCGGAGGGGATGGCACCCCCACTTCGGTAGCCAGACGACCTGCGCGCGAAGTCGAGCACTTTACGGTGGCACAGTTTAACGAGGACCATTACAGCACACCCTCGGTCCCTACGCAGAATGATCCAAGTGGTCACCCACCCGCACCGATCCTAATTTTGAAATAAACCAGAGAATGATCACTCTTAAATTCAGTACCTCCAGAAGTATTGATTTGTTATGGGAACATGGAGGACTATGCGACCAGACAGATTTAACTTGCACCGGTCACAATTCACTACACTGGTAATAAATTGTGACTGGATTCGAACTCCCGTTCTCTCAAACGCGAGTCCAGCCCCCTGCAAACCAGGCTATTTCGGCCAATCTATCATTCATTTAAATCCACTTTTGAGTGTTATGAAATGTAGAAGATTATAAACAGTTCTTTCGAATAAACTCGTATAAATTTAATGATGAAAAATATATTTTCGCATAAATAAATTACCTTTGCAAATCATCCCGTATTCAGCACCAGAGTACTCTATTTTTCTTCTATCATCCGAAAACTTTTGCTTTTTTTATATTCAGTGATAGAAAGGAAAATAATTTGAGGGGAAAAAATGGATTCATTAGAGTGACAAAACTCTACAACTTCCGACTTAGATGGATCATTAAGATGCAAATCATCATGTCTAGCTGCTTGTCTCATTTCCTTTCTTTAATCGATAGTGATATGAAAGAACCACAACAAAAGCCAGCACATTGGAAAATATTTCTTTATTTGAAAGAAAAAAAATATCTCTTACTCCCAGTTGCGTTGAAATATTGACACTAAAATTTTTTTTATATTTGTTTGTAAATAGATAAGAAAAATAGGAAGTAAAGCTAATGATTGTAAAACTGTTGAGTGAACTATTCACTGTCTGGAATAATTTAGAATATTAATTCTTTCCTTGCGGAAGGGGCGGAAATTTACTTTTTCGTAGTTATGTGAAAAGTATCTTTATGAAAAAAGTGGTTAGATACTTGTGCTTAAATTAAATAGATAATTTTTAGTGCTTGCAACCACTTTAGTCTTTTTAAAAATTCGAAATTATATCACTTCAGATTGTAAAAAACATTTTGATCTCCTTCATATAAATAAAAAAGGATATGTTTTTTCTGTTTATCGAAAAAAAATTTAAGAAAAAAAAAACTCTAGTTATATTTTTAAAAGCCCAAAATGGAAGACGGATAAATGGGAAATGAGAAGCTACTCAACTGATCAATTTAAGAATCCGTATTACATCTCGCTATGTTTTAATACATTTAATTTAATATTGATTTTATGATTAAAATTTACAAAACGTAACTTCTGGATATAAAAATAGCCAATGTGCCTAATTTAAAATTTATAGAACTTATGGCTATCTGTAGTAAATTTATAATGATTAAACATTTAAAAATAACTAAAATGCTATCTAACTAAATAATTCTGAAAATAGATTTTTACTGATGGATAGAAACGAAGGCTAAAATAAACGAAGTTCTAAGTCATAAAGTACAGCTTTCTTTAGTTAATATCGAAGTTCTGCAAAGTGTTATTGTTCCCCGTAACTCTAACCTTAACGTTATTGGAACATTGCACATGCGCGAAAATTACTCTGCAAATAAAAAAAGCTTAGCGTTATTCTTAACGTAAGACTAACTCTGTGCCAAATCTCTCTAGTAATTTAAGAACAAAGTGAAAAAAATGTAGAAAAAAATGAAATTTCGTGAACAAAGATCTTATTTTAATCTTACTTAACTATACAGTATTGATTTTTTTATAAGGTCTTTACAGTTTATAGATGTACTAAGGGGTAGTCTTTGAGTGTATTGAAAGTGGAATGAAGTTTTAAGTGCATTTGGGAAGAAACATTCGAACAAGCTTTAGAAATTCGCTCTTTTAACAGCAAATTAAAATGCCAAGAGAGCTAAACTGCAAAAACTCATTGAAATGATACTTAAAACCTTTATCCTCTTGACTTTTAAATTTAAGATATCCTGTACGCATAATTACACGTACAATACGCTTACACTTGGCGTAGATTTTGAAATTGTGACACTAAAAAACTCAGAAAAAATACTACTCATGTCAAGTTTCAGGATAACATTGCTACTTTTTCTTTTAACCCGAAAAGTGTATTTTCTCATACATAACAACTTTAAAAATTCCGAAACCGACTTAATGTGTACTATTTTTAACCTCTTTAATACGCAATTTGTCCAAAACTGAGTATGATCTATAGCACTAATATCATATTTTAATTCGTATTGTTTTAAGGGAAGTAAAGATAACTCAGAATTTACCGTTGCACTTCTTTTATGCCCTATCCTAATAACTAGGTTTTACTCCTTAGTTTTAGCTTAATTCTTCTGAAAATACAAAAGTTTTTAAGCATATTTGAGTTATTTCTAAATTTTGTATCTCACTTTTTATCAAATTCTCTGCCGTGCAATTATTTAAAAATAACTGGTAGTTATACACAATTTTGTCTAAAGATGATAGTTAATTAACAATTTTAATTAGGTACAGCTAAGGCGCTTTTTCCATCTGTTTTGTTTTTTCCACTTAAAAAAGAATAATATCTCTATTAAGAAGAGAATCATTCCAAGCTTAGTATTTTTATTTTTTGTCAGCTCCGCCGTCATTTTTTTTAATTTTAAAGTAAAATTCTTTCCAATTTTTTTAATATTTTTGTTTTCTTAATCAAAACCCTCAATAATTTTAGAATCTTTGTCATAAGGAAATAAAAAAGTGTTACATATTCATGCGTTTTAAATTAATATTAAAGTGAGGGTGAATCAAAAAAGTTAACGAAATCTGTTGAATCAATCTTGAGGAAGACTAGGAAAAAAAATTGAAACCGGTTTGATTGCCTAATGAAAGTTGAAGGTGTTTCCGATAACTGACTTTCGATTCCTCCTAATTTTCCCCAACAATCAAATATGTTTTCAATCAAGTCTTCCTCAGCAGTGAGTCAATAGATTTCCAATAGAGTTTTTCTTTTTTTTTTCCTTGCTGTAATATATTGATTTATGACTCTAAACAGTTTCGTGTTTTTTCTTCATTTTTTAATATAATTCTGCCTTTTTTTACTTGTTTAATCTAGAAAAATGTATAGTAGCACAAACTTAAAAACTTAGTGCTACAAAATACATTGCGAGATGTAAGTTGTGAATTTCAAAAATATCCAGATTCTACATATTCCACCTTTTTACTAGAAAACTAATGCAAATGAATAAAATCATGGAAAATTGGCCTACCTTTTCAAAACTAGTATTCTTCCGAGGTCATATCCTATTCATGTTCTAAAGAAACATTTTTAAGGACAAGTTCTTTGATTTATAAAATTGAGAAAATGTTACTTTCAGATCGATCATAATTTTCCCTCAAGCTCTAATGCATACACATCAGTAAAAAGTTGTAAACCAAAACATTTAATGCAAATTTAACAAGAGTACATAAATAAAATCTAATTATTTTGTGATTCACAAATTAGCCTCCAAAACCATCATCCCAAATATTATGTAAACAATAACAAGCACAAACAAATGCAAAACTGATTGAACGATTAATACTTCTGCAATTTACAATTCATTTAGTATTACTAACGTTTCAAACCGTAGTTCGTAGTACTGGGGTCCCGCAGTAAACTGATCGTAAAGACACGGTTTCCAGTAGAACACCGAAGTAAAGCATCACTGGTTACGGCCAGTGAGCGCGTGGATGACCACTTTAAGCAACCTACGTATTGGCCGAGGGTGCACGATATAGATTCTCGTTCGTTCGTTGTAGTGGAACTGGGCGGCTGAGACCTTACGGCCCTTTTCTCATTCATACAGAAATTAAACTAAGAAACATACATGACAAAAATAAAGTTTGGGGAGCAAATGGAGTTCTTGAGAGAAGAAAAATGGCACTTTGCCATTAGTAGACAATAACAGAATTACAAGTAATAAAAATGTACATGAAAAAAGGTAAAATTAAAGTACAATGGAAAAATAAACACTAATGAATATTTACAGTATTTACAGTTTAGAAATACATACAAAAGGGGGGCGAGTTAAAGGAATGTGAGGATGTGTGTATATGAGCAAGTGTGGCTCTGTTACAGTAGAGACCCGGCCGTCCTGGTAATTACCACTCGTGCCGGGTAGCTCTCTACACTTAAGTTACAGGGATTAGCTTACCCCTGATCAGACCCCGAGGGATTGCTCTTTCACAGGGATAAGCTGATTCTGCGTGTGAATAACTCAGTGAGTGTTTGTGTTGTTAAATGTTAGTATGATATCAGAAGTGTAGAAGTGTGCAATGGGTCGAATTTTTGCATCCTCTTTGAGATTCATGCAGACGAAAATATCATTCAAATTTGCGGTATCGCAGCGATATAAATTCTCGTAAACTGTTCCACCTTTAAGTGCTCGAATTCGTCGGGCTACCAAAGTGGAGTAGCTATGCCCTCTGCTAAGGATCAAAATTGTGATGGCGTGTCTCCGGATCATCCTCAGGTATGCTTCCCAGACCGTCACCAATAGCCCATTCTGAAACTCGAGAGCAACGTAAATAAAGAACTACAACTTCTAGTAATAATAGGGCCTCATTGACGATTTCGCTGATTTGTCAAATTCTCTGTAGCGTGGATTCAACGGGTTACACCACGACATTGAGTATACAGCCCTAGTCAGAAGTCTGAATCAATTTATGTTCGTCTGTTGCCCGGGTGATGAAAATCGAGAAATGCTAGGGACATAATAAAACGTTTTCTCATTTTTAGTGAACATCTCCAAGTATGAGTTAGAGGGAAAACCCGACAGCAGTTGAGCCTCCTAAGAGGAGTTGGGCCAGTTTTTAACTAGGAAGCGAAGAGGGTGTGTTGGACAAAAGACGGCACAGCGGAAGAAAGTCAGTGCCCATGTCCACAAAGGACAAGTAGTAGTAGTAGTAGTTCATTTACGTCGCACTAGATCAGCACAATGGGCTATTGGCGACGGTTTGATATGATCCGAAGACATACCATCACAATTTGGATCCTCTGCCGAGGGGATGGCACCCCCACTTCGGTAGCTCGACGTCCTGCACGCGAAGTCAAGCACTTTACGGTGGAACAGTTTAACGAGGACCAATACCACACACCCTTGGTCCCTACGTTGACTGATCCAAGTGGTCACCCACCCGCACACTGACCGCAGCCAGTGATGCTTGACTTCAGTGATCTGTTGAGAACCGTGTCTAATTGATCAGTCCACTGCGAGACCAATGAAGTACAACCCAACAGTTGTTGTTGTATGCCATATTCTAACCCTTTCTCTTTTAGCAAGCTCAAACAGACGAGCTTAATGGATCTGTAGGGTTGTATGATTGGGCACTAGGTGCGCGGGACCGCACACGCGTGCTCTGGCTGACTGCCGTGTGGTTTCCGTGTCCAAGGGATTTGGGTCCTTCGGACCTCCGGATTGTTGGGATTGATGTATTTCGCATTGGCCACAAAAAGCCGCAAACCGCTTCCCTTGTTGGTTGGCCACCTGCGTTGACCAAACAGAAGACACCATACCGATTCAAAACATTGTCTATTGGACTTGTTTTCAAAGTAAGCAACATTTTTAATGGAAGGAAACAGTCACACATACGCTTTATTTATGTTCATGCAAAATTATTAAGAAAGTTTGTTTTTATTTGTGTGCTGACCCATAGCCTTCTATGAGAAATTTGAAAATGCATGACAATCGTAAGATTAATTCATTTGAAGCTGCTGGAATGTGACTCCAGCATCTTTGAAAAGCTTTCTGTGTTTGGTAGCATCTGCTTATGAACTTTCCTCACCAGTTAATCGCACAGAAGTTTGATTGGTGACTGATCAGGATACTGCAGAAGCCACTTCGTTTTTGAGATGGTGTGCGCCCCTTCTTTGCTTTTCAGGTAATTACTGCACACCATGCAAGTGTGCGTCGACTCATTATATTGTTGCAAAACAAGACAACGCCCCAAATTCCGTGTTCCTGATGGGATAGCATAACACATTAAAATGTTGTGATATACCTTACGGTTTATTATGCTGAAATTTTTAATTAAGTCATTGGCTTTCGTGCTTGTCATACACTACCCACAAGGTGACATTGCCTCCTTTATGTTTTATTGCAGGCACTACATCATTGCGATCTAAGCATTCGTTAGTGTGGAATTCTTATTAAAGTCAGGCAATGAGAACCGAAAAGTTAAAACTCAGAATTGTTGGACCAGAGACAGCGAGTTTCAGTCCAGTTTTTATTTTTTGCCCAGGTATTACTTTTTTAATAGTTGCTGCTCCAAAGAGTCATTTATTTACTGATATCTTACCCCTGACACCACAGGTTTCTAACAGCCAGGCTGTAGCTACTTGAACCACGTCGCTCATTTGGAACGTTGATAAGGTGGAGTAACATCTTATCCGCCCGAAAGAGGATTTTTCTGACCAAACGGATGAAGTGCTAACTCCTTAGTTTCCGTTGTATGGTAGTGAGCTCGTATCAGAATTCCTGAGGAAATACGCAAGCTTGGGAGATATTTCGACAGGTATTTAAGTGTTACACAAACTCTCTGTAATTTGATCCCTAACAGCCACCACATAAACTGCTGCTCTTAAAATCCTACCACAATTATCAAAATAAACATAATGGATGGAATAGTGGCCGCTGCGCGGCCCAGGTGCCCAGCTCAAAAATCAAAAGAAGAAGAAGTGTAACTTGATCTTAATAATGCTTTATGTTGCAGTTTTATTATCATGAAATCGAAGAATGTATTTTATTGTACGTTCTTAGAATTTTATTTAGCTTAGCTATGTTTACACTTGCTTAATAACTTTATTTATCTTTTCCCGCATGGTGCCTTTTAAATACCCTCTGCAGCTATTCTTTTAAGTAAGTGCAGAGGCGGCTTTCGAAAGCCTGGATAACTATAGCTTGTTACCAGAGGCGTATTCTAGAGCTGTTGTACTCCTGTTACATGGCTATCCCTCAATGAGTTATCGACTAGGAGTAACTCTCTGTAGTTACATTGCTACTTCCGGAGCAGTAAAACACATTTTACGTTTTCCTGTTTCAGAATAAAGTTCTTTTTAAACAACCAGTTTATTTTCTTGTAATACTTAGGTCAGTTTGCTATATTCTTTCAATAGTTTAATGCATTGTATCAATCGTTTCAGAAACTAAGTAATTACTTTCAAAGAGTATGGACCTCTTTTATAGTAATTACTTTGACCATGTGTTTTGACATTTGACTTTATTTTAGAATCTATAGGTTCTTCAATTAGTAAAAGTGAATGAATCTTTCCTCTTTAAATTACACCGAATCATCACTAATTTCATATATACATGAACATGATGACGAACAAGAATATGGACATATGAACATGATGACCGTGGTAGTTTGTTGAACAGTAGACTCATCGTAAGACACGAATCTCAGTAGATACCCTAAGTTAAGCATTGCTGGCAGTGAACAGTTCTTGGCTGAGTGACAGCTTTGATAACTCGTCTAAGGGGCTGAGAGTGCACAGCATCGGTCCTCTTTTAAACTGTTCTGCTATAATGAGCGACTTCACGCGTAAGTCGTTCTGTTACAAAAGCGGGGAAGTCATCCCCTTTGCAGAAGATCAAAATTCTTATGGTATGCCTTCGGATAATCCTCGTGCGTGTTCCTTAGAATGTCGCCAATAGCTCATTATGCAGCTTTAGTGCAACGTAAATAAAGTACTACTACAAATACTCAATATTAACTTTGTAGCAATTATAAATATGCTAGGTTTTAGACCTCATGAAAGAAAGTATCAGTTAAAAAAATTATGTATACCTCCATGACTCTCATTCTGATATTGAGTATTTATTTCAAGACAATAATTTCTTCATACTAATTCAATGCCAAACTCTCTACCTAATGTAAATGATATAGGAAATTATTAAACATACAGTTTACTTTGTTGCATAGTTCCAATATTTTTAATTAAATAGTATAAATCTATTTTAATTTAGTTTGAATATTAAAACATTTGATAGTAAAATAGTTAATAGTGCAATTGAAATAGCGAATATTAATAGGAAACATTTATCAGTAAAATAGTTAATAGTAATATTAAATAGTTAAAACAGAAATGATTTTCTAGCTTAATCAATATCTTTTGTCAATCACACAATACTGAATTATCTAAATTGTGTAACAGTTTATATAAAGAGTTTTAAAATTACAGAAAACAATCCATATATTCTTGCACACATCTATTTCGAAGTTTTATGGATTTGTAGGCTATGCAAACTTTGAAATTGCTTAAAAGCATAGAGATTTAGTATTTACTACTATTGTGTTTCCATTATAACATTTATCCCCATTCATGTCTTAGGAAAAGACAATTTATTCCGTTACAGGTGGTGATATTTCCATGCAGGCTTTACTTCAATACATCTTATTCCCGGAATCCGGCAAAGGCACAAACGAATAATTCCATAAATGCAAGCTTCGAAGTTTGAATAATAGCTACATGTATGGATTTTGCCTACATAGATTGCTGTAAGTATTAGGTTTATTTTGGCTGTATGAACCAATATATTGATTAAACATTGGCACTAAAAAGTTGTTGATTAAATTTTTATTTAAAAAAATTAATTCATCTTTTTTTTAATTGCGTGTAATATTGAGCTTTATGCACACACGAATAGCTTAAATGTTTAAGAAAATGTGATTCTAAAATGTGTATTACATTATTTATGTAAAATTAACGGATGCACTTTTTTATAGCCTGTTTGCTAAATTATTTTTGCATTATTTGGATTCTTAGTGATGAATATCTGGAAAGTAGGATTTAAAACACTTACCTTGATATACATCACATTATTCTATTTTAAACATTCACTTAGTTATTAAAATCTAGATATGTGAAACTCTAGGTGAGTATATAGATGCATTAAATATGGATAAAATCTGAACTTATACACCCATTTGTTTTTCTATATTTATAGTTTTTCCTCTATATAGGTGAATATCTGAAATTCATCGCCAAAAATAAAGATGTGAAGGATTTTTTTTAACTGCAGGCACTGAACTTTCGTTCTTCACCCCGGAAGATGCCGGAAGTGTTGCTCCTTTAACGTTACCCAGTAGATACTTGTGAACCTAAGTTCACGGAGGTGAGCAACATTACCTACGCGACACTGCCACAGAAACACGTTTATAGGATGGGCCACATTCACATGTGACCCAATATCCCGCATCCATGCCCTAAAGGGGGATTCGAACCCACAACCATTGGCTTCACAGTTAGGCACGCCGACCGCTCATCTACGTGGTCGGCAAGATAGTAGTTCATTTACGTCGCCCTAGAGCTGCACAATGGACTATTGGCGACGGTCTGGGAAGCTTTCCTGAGGATGATCCGAAGACATGCCATCACAATTTTGATCCTCTGCAGAGGGGATTGCAAGATGTGAAGGAAGTATATGATATAACTTAATATTTGTTTACCTTACTATTTTTTGTTCAATGTAACCCCGAAATAAGTTACTTACTATATAAATCAGGTGAGAATTCGAATACATACTTCACTTTTCTTTTCAAAAACCATACTTTATTTAGAAATCATAAGTTTGAATTATCAAAACAATGATGCTAGTGCCATTTCTTGCTCCTGCAGTCTTAAAGTATACTGGGTGTTTGAAATTAGATTAACAGATTTCAAATAGTTATAAGAAAAAAACGGCTCAGGTGAAGAAAAAAAATCATGCTGCACATTTACACCACAAGCCTTAAAACTTTTCTCCTAGATTTCTTGATTTTAGATGAAAAATCTTTCTACAGATATCGCTGTGGAAAGTAAACAGATTGGTCAAAGGAAAGTAATCGAAAACCACGTTACAGCGTGTCACATTACAACATGTGATTGCACCTAATGGTCGATAGTTCGAAAGTATTGTAATTAGATTTTTCTCCATTAAAAGATTTTGAAACATTGTCATGTGGTTTTTTGAATATTTTTATTAAATTTACTTGTTTACCATCTGCAGCTGCTGTAAAAAGTTATATGACAAAGAAACAGGAACTCTGAAAAAATGTCAATGCCTTGCCATAAGAAGCTTCTTTTAACCTTAGCCTTTTCCTGCTATATATTTTTAGAAACCGACAGTCCAACTCAGGACATCCTGTATCCTTTTTTACACTTCTACTTATATCAAAATTAACATAACTTTATCAATTGAAACCTTGAAGCTACACTTGTATTATACTGAATCAGAGTGCATAATTCTTGTGCGTAGAGGCAATTAGGGTAAACCAACCAGTGAAGGAACACTACCCAGTGAAGGAACACTACCCAGTGAAGGAACACTACCCAGTGAAGGAACACTGCCCAGTGAAGGAACATTTCATATATATTGTTTAAAAATAAGAATTTGAAAGTTCTTCTTTAGAATGATTGGTAACAATAGTTTACTGCCAAACAATAGGAAGTCATCTAGCAATGTTTTGGATTACCTGGTCAAATAGACTTCTCTGGAAAAGTTTTTGAAATTGTTATTATCTCTGCAACACCTTGTTTCTTTGAAAAAATTATAAGGTGAGTGTTTGTACTTATATGTTTGAAGTGGAATTAATTGCATGTAATAGCTTTATTTTTCTCACTGTGAAAAAGAGAATTCAAAATATAGTTATTGAAGTTGCGTTCTATTTTTTTCAAGCATCATAGCATAATAAAGTACTGAGATAAGGGGGTGTTTATTCACTGGATTTAATGGAAATAAAAGATAAACTTTAATTTTCTTGTACCTTTAGTGATGTTCCGCACCAAAAGTATGTTAAAAATACGAAAAACAACTTCTAACCAGTGAGGAAACAGGCATGTTCTTTTATTGGGCATAGATTTCCCAGTGAATGAACAGTACCTATGTTGACACTAATATGTTGACACTTTAGTTTTCAATTCATGATTACAAAAAAAAGTTAACATTTTCCAAGTATTTATATGTTAATATTTTAAGAATATGCTTGTTTTTAAATATTTGTATGGCTTATAAATTCATAAAGGTCCTTAAAAAAATAACCACAATTAAGTGTACCTTTACTGGGTGTTCCTTCACTGGTAAGAGCTGTTCCTTCACTTGGTCTTCTTACTACTTGTTATTTGAACCTCCAAAACTTTGAAACAATATTATGTAAGTTTTCTACAATTTTTTTACATAATTTGCAATTAGTAACAAATATGTTGACATTTAACTAAAATTACGAATTTTGAAATTAATATGATTTTTTAAAAGGCAAGCGAAACTTAAGTGTTCCTTCACTGGTTAGTTTACCCTATTATATTATATCTTGTGACATTGTTAGCATGCGTACAAGGCTCTTATTCACGGTGTTATTTTACACAAAGTCTATATTTTGATGGTGTTAATTTCATTCCGTTTGTGAGCTTGCATCTGTAATTTGCTGATATGCATTGGCAGATGCACATTGGCTGGTACACATATTTGCTGATTGATAACTGGTTGGTTCATACCCATAATTTAGTAATTATGGGTATGAACCAATGGGTGTAAAATTTTGAAGAAATAGTACTTAAATCCAGCTCAAGAAGAGAATTTATCTTTTTTTATGGTAGTATCTCTACCCCATTCAACAAATAATTCAAACATGTCAGTCAGGCCATGCATTAAAATTAGTATTCTATAATCATTCTGTGCCGGCCAGGTGGCCGAGTGGTTAGCGTGTCTGACTGCGGAGCCAATGGCCGCGGGTTCGAATCCCGCTCTGGGCATGGATGTTTCTCTCTCTGTGTTGTCTTCTGTTGTGTGAATGAGTGAATGTGGCCCACCCTATGAACGGGTTTGTGGCAGTATGGCGTGGGTAACGTTACTCGCCTCCGTGACTTTGGTTCACAGGTGCCCACTGGGTAACGCTAAATGAGTAACAATTCCGGCATCTTCTATGGCGAAGAACGAAAAGTTCAGTGCCTGCCGTTATTAAAAAAAAAAAAAAAAAAAAAAAAAATAATCATTCTGTCTAAGGAAAAACTCTAGTTAGCAATCTAATTTGCAAAAGACAGAGTGTTTCATAATCACTACTCTTAAACTACATTTTTAGAATCCTTACTGAAAATGAAGTAAAAAAAATCCTTTTGAAATCTGGGAAATCATGGTTTTGAGGAGCGGGATATAAAACGTCAAAATTTGCTTTTAGCTTTTTCAATCAGGAGCACCATCTGTTGACGAAATATGTATCTAATTTCAAAATTTTTTGACTGATTTCGGAAAGCAACGAAATTTACAATTCATTGCTACTTTCTTTTGGTAGCATCTGGCACTTATAGTATAAATAAAAATTATTTAATTTTCGTTCTGCTTTTTTTTAATGCAAATTCTTGTCAAAGTGACAAATATTTAGTTTGACCAAGTCATAAAATCATAATCCCTATCATCCAGTTAAAAGTTACATTGAAAAAAAGAAAGTTTAACTTAGATCAAAAACGCGAATGTAAAATAAGCTACTTTCAGAATTGTGCTCCTTAATATTCGTAATGCATCTCTTCTTCAGAATATTATAGCTGTTTGAGAGTGAAACAAGACTTAGTAAGGAAATTTCATCAGAATTCTTGAATTTAACTTTTCAATATGGTTAAAAAAACTTGTAAAAGAGATTCATGTTATTGTTTTTCCTGGAATTTCACCCTTTTTTACGATAATGTGACTTCTCTTAGCATTGCTGAACTGTTGTGCGTGGGCAAACGTAAGTCGTTATCACGCATCGCTTCCAACGATAAAACAGAAAATAAGGGTCTCAATTTTCAGAGAAAAATTTTGTCGTCTAACTTAAATTTACTTTTATGCTTTTATCTTAAAATGAAATCTCCTAAATTTCGTTAACAATTTAAAACTATGCAGTGTAAAATAAAAATTCTGAAAAATTAGTTATATTAAACTTATTTTTAATGATATATTCATGCATTCAATTTAAACCCGGACTATCAATTATGGCTGATAGGTAATTACTTTTATTAGAAATATTATGTTTGAAATAGAAAGTTTTGTAGCGTATAACAATTGCATTGATTTAGAAAACTGCAATACTATTATTAAACATTGTTTTAATGATAATTCAATTTGCAATTAGATGAATTTCTTTTTCAAATTTTCATCTTTTTAGTTTCTTTTTAATGTTTCGAAGTAATGTTCTTAATTAATTTTTTGAATTACAGTGAAATTTTCAAAAATATTGCGTCTTATTTTATTTTGGATAAATCTATACAGGATGTTCAGTATTTACCACGCTTTAAGCATGTTTTTTCAATCATAGTACAAAATGAAGTTGGAGTATAGATAAATACACGCTGATGGTCACTAATTCATACTAAAAGGAGATTAAAAATACATTATAAAAATTGGGTAAATAGTTATAAAGTGAGGTGGATCTAAATTTTTAACAAAATATATATTAAGGCTCTTGATTATCGAATTCAAGTTTTCAGCAAATGCTAAAATTCAATTTTGTGGTTAAAAGTTTTTTTCATTCCCAAATGAGATGTGTTTAATTCTTTGCCATTTACAGAATTTGTAGTATTGTCGACTTTCAGGCTGTTCTTTAAAATTTGCTGCCAAAGTTTCTCTTACTGAAACACTTGGGACAAAAAACTATAAACCTATTTTTATACGTTCATTTATATGTTCGTAAAGTACACCTCTTGAAATTTTTTTACATATATGGTTATTAATTTACTTTAAAAAATACGATGTGAAAACAAAAAAATGGTTGCTACGTTTTGGTTTTTTAAGTATACATTTACACGCAGATTCTTGTAAATTAAGTACAAATCCGTATTGTTATTCTTTACAACCTGCGAAACTATTTTAAATACGATTTTGTGATGCGCAAGACATCGAGACTGACGCAAGCCAGGAGCAGACTGTCTCCAAAAAATGTTTTTTGGGGATAGTTAAAAATTGTTCTTAGATTTCTATCTAAACATCTCACCGCCTCGTTTGATTTGTAATGTTTGAAATTTAACAGCCAGCTCTTCCGTTTTTCTATTATTTGCTGACACAGAGTTGACCACGTCAATTCCTGACAACTTTAATCTGGTTTACGGAGAGAGAGATCTGCGTTCAAGGCGTTCATGCACCAATTTAGGTGACCGGACAAACTCCGTTCGTAAAGCTATATCAATTAAAAACACTTCTTCCAATTTGTTTCATGAAGTATTTAATATTAAATAAACTCAATATTAATTAACTAATAATAACATTAAGTATTAATAAACTAATAACTATTATCAATAACAGAAATTAAAATATTTTAAGGTACCGAAACCCTGATTAACAAAAGGCATGTTGTATTACAAATTTTTTGTTATTAAAAAAAAATGGCTATTTGGCATAATTTACGTTAACCTAATCAACTTAGCACTTCATTTACTTATTAAACGGACTATAGCAGGATTTCGATGTATAGTTTGATCCATTAATATTATATTTCATGAAAATATTTCTACAAAAGTATGTGCAGTATTGTAAAATATAAACTGAGTAAACAAAATAGAAGAAATAAAAGTGTATTTATTTCCATATAATGACATGTGACCTCCATAATGGAAGCATCCTTTGGCACAGCTTTAATTTAATTCCTTTGCATATTTTATTTCTTTTTCTTTTTAATAATTGAAATATATACACCAGTGACAAACATTACACATAAGACAGGTATTTTTGCATTACGTTTTTAATCAGTAAAGCAATAAATATTTTAAACTCCATTTTGTATAATACGCTAAGGCATTTTGTAAGCCATTTTCAATTGCTTAGAATATTAAAAGATTTTACTTACTAAAAATGTTTTTTTCTTTCTATTTTTTTTTTGTTTTTCTTGTAAATAAAATAACTAAAGCCAAACAAAAATTTTGCGTTTAAATTATTCAACATTTTAAATGGATTCATGAGTAATGCATTAAAAAATACGTTGTTTATTCGGAATTTTTAGCTGAAATTAAAGAGAATTTCTTTCTAAGTTTATCATTGTTCAACGACTCTGATTCAAAATATTAGAATATTCAATCTCCTCATGCGATGAAAATAAAACACTTTAAATATTATATAAGGCGTGTGTGCAAACGATATTTTTGAGAGGAATTTATTTGCAATTAAACTTCACCAATAGGATATCTGCAAGTGACGTAGTGGGAGTATCTCGATCCTGATTGGTTGTTGAAACGTGGGATTTGTTTAAGTTAGCAACTGTTCCGTCAATTCTATTTTCAGTACGCCAAGCTTGTCAAGTATCAAATCTCTTAAGTGACGTATTCTATATTCTTTCACAAAGATTTCAATTCTTTTACTTTATATTTCTTACTTAACCCAAAGATAGACCATGTAGAGCATAAACCAACTAATTATTCATCGATGTTGTCAAATATTCAAAATAAAACTACATCACCGTTACAATAAAATACATAAACAAATAATAAGTCAAAGTTAAGCAAAAGACGTTGATGAGCAAGAATTACATTTCACAAATACATACGGCCTTGTATTTAATTAAGTTGACGTTAATTAACATTCTAACTTATTAAAAGAAACTTAACTCAACTTTAAGACGTCATTTTGCTTCTAAACGATTAGCATTCGCTGACGTCATAGGTCACATGTATGGGTATCCGTTCACTTCTTCTTGAAGTGCAAGTACCCAATTGCTTAATACTTGTGCATTTTTTAGAAAGAAAATAATTTTAAAAATAATTGAAAATTACAAAATATTAAATTTATTTAGTCTAAATTATTGTACATGTTTTGATAATTGCTTTAATAATAAATGAAAAGCTTATGAGAT
The DNA here is from genome assembly GCF_982258835.1 of Parasteatoda tepidariorum. Lineage (NCBI taxonomy): Eukaryota > Metazoa > Arthropoda > Arachnida > Araneae > Theridiidae > Parasteatoda > Parasteatoda tepidariorum. The sequence goes on from NC_141757.1 coordinate 70,991,617, forward strand.
TTTTAAATTCATTGCAGACGATTATTTTAAGGAAGATTTCAGTGGATTATACTTAAAATTTGTTTTAAGATGGAGCGTTTGCATGATATTCCAAAATAAATAAAACTATAAGTTAATGACTTACATCGACTAGGTAAAAATCAACACTTTATAGCCAATTGTTCTAAATTAAACGATTACTGAGTCTTACAAGTATCAAAAAAATGAAAAGTTTAAAAATGACTGTTGTTCTAATAACCGAAAACTTCAGCCAGAGATAACAGGAAATTTAAGACTAGGATTTGGAAAAAAAATCGATTATGGAGTTTACGATATGGTGTAATTAAGATACGTTTACGATATGGAGTTACGATAGAGTTTACGATATGGTGTAATTAATTTATACTTTACTTTTGATTTTTTTAGCGTTTAAAAATACCGTTAAATGTGTATGTTTTGGAATATGCAAGCAATTAAAATAGAAATAAATAAATTTAGAGACTTTTTTAATGATGAATTATTCAATTATTCTAATAATTTTGAATCAGAGCTGTAAGTGTTTGTTTCATATTCTATTTGCTAGTAAACGCTTAAAATTTTCGGTTCAAACTTGTGATCATCTCTGTTGCAGTCTTGATCTATCTCATTCAATGAATAGAAAAATACTTGGAAATTGTATTCATTTCGTAAATCACTTTGATTGGATTGTTTAATTTTTATGGTAGACAAAAAATGCACTTCTAATATTTTTATCTCAACGCTCTAATATTTTGGCTTTTTGGCCTTAATAATCACATACTGTAAGTCTCACATAATAATAGTAAGTAAGTGTATTGAATTTTATATATATATATATATATATATATATATATATATATATATATATATATATATATATATATATATATATATATATATATATATATATATATAATAACAATAATTCTACCATGATAGAAGTCTCAAATTTGGTCCTTGTGTTCTTTATCAGATGCAAGTAAAAACTAAAGGAGCTTACTTTATTCTTTGTTAACTATCGAGGTAATACCCAATTTGACAGAAATGCTAAATAACTCATAGCTATCGAGATAAAAATCTCCAATTTCGTACTATGCGTCCCCCATCAGATTAAGAAGAAGAAAAAAATTAAACAATTTCATTGAGTTATTTTGTAATTATTATTTTTAAATATTGAAATAACCCTAATTGACACTATCATAAAATATCATCCTCCATCTTCCCCAATGCTTGATATGACATTCCCAAACTTTTTCTTATTCCCGAGCTTCAAAACACACATGAAAGGACATTGTACCTGACCAAGAAGCTTGCACCACGGCTCTAAAGGTCAATACGGAAAAAGGCTTACCGTGTTTTTCTTGATGCCTGAAAATCTCGTTGAAAATGATGTATCAGTATAAAAGGAATCTGTTTTAAAAACCTTTTACTGCGATCTAGAGAACCAATCAATAGATGTTTATAATAGACTCAGTGGCATTAATTTTTGCCCACATCCTGTAGTTACCCTAGGGGTTTCCCCAGATGGGAGGTATCGTCCACCAAACCTCTGTAGCTTGAAGGTAGAGGGTTCGAATCCCGCCGTAACTCTCGATGTATCTTATGCTGTCCTTTTCTGAATTGTGACAAAAACTTATAAGCCGAACTTATATAATTAATCACACAAGCCTAGATGCATATGTATCAATAAATAAAATGAAATAAGTAATAACTCTTTCTCTCTCTGTCTCTTTTTTTTTGTCTCGCAGTGTTACTGATCGTGAAGACACGGTTGCCAGTAAAACACCGAAGTCAAGCATCACTGGCTGCGGTCAGTAAGCGGGTGGGTGATCACTTTGATCAGCCTGCGTAGGGACCGGGGCTGCGCGGTATTGGTCCTCGTTAAACTGTTCTATAATAAAGTACTCGTCTTCTCCCTCAGGTTGTCGTGCTCCCGAAGCAGGGGAGCCATCCCCTCTGCAGAGGATCAAAATAGCGATGGTATGTCTTCAGATCATCCTCAGGGATGTTTCCCAAACTGTCGCCAATACCCCTTTGTACAGCTCTAGTGCGACGTAAATAAAAGTACAACCTACCTACTTCTTTTTCTTTTACACGATAGCCATTGCCGAACCATTTAACTGCTTAAGATTTTATATCTCTTAGATTTCAAACAAGCATAAAAAGGAAAGAAAATATTCGTAATTTTCCACTAATGAAATCCAGCAGCAAATGTTTTGATCCAACTCCTTCAACGAGTTTTCAAACTACTTGATAGTTAAATAAAACTTGTATTAAACTAATAGCTTGGGTAAACTTGTGTAAACTAATTGTACTTAATATTTATTCCTGTTAAAAATAAGGCGCATTATATTTAAACTAATTTAAATTAATAGTAAAACAGATACTACGTGTGCAAATGAAATTTGATGTAACGTTCGGTGAAATATGACAAGAAGAATCTTTCACAAATTCGAATTATTAAAGATCAAGTGTCTATAATCATATTTTCCCTGATTTTTGTTTCCAACAAATGTGAAAACCAACTATAAAATTAATACTAACTGGAAATTAAGATCTTTCTTTTGTTAGCGATATTAAGATCCAACTATAAAGTAAATAAATTATAAGTTAATTGAATACAACTATAAGTTAATTGAAAAACTTCATTTTTAACTCAAATATCGAAAATTCAACGAACTTCAATACGATGAATCCGCATTGCGAGCCACAAGCTGCAGGAGGGAAAATCACAAGTTTGTATCTACAAGAAACTATGACATGATAGCGCTAGGCAGTAAAATTATAGCTTAATGAAATTTTTAGCTTGAGTTTACATTGTTTGGAGAATCAGAGCAATTTTATTAATCTGAGAATCGAAAAAAAATCTTCTTTTTAATCATATTTATTAGATCAATTAATGATTATAAATTACCTAGTGTCATAAAAATTAAATATTGAGGAAAACATCTGCTTTATTTTCTTTTCACAAACCTTGCCATTCTAGAATCATAGGAAATTATTTTTTACGTAACATATATATGTATCTTGACATAAATAGTAAGAACATATAGATTCATCACATCTCATGATATGGTCAAACACATAACACATTCAACATACATTTTCATAGTTATAATACGGAATCAAATTCTGTTGCTTACTTTACAACAAATTAAACATACAATTACATTTCTTTCCTCTTTGTTTTATTTAATAAACTGCAAAATGACATTAAATAAATGTGTTTATCTTGAGAATAGGACACTGACTTGCAAATAGAATTCTTTCACATGAAATGAAGCACAAGATCGCAACTAGATATCTTTCTTAATATGTTTTATTTGTTGTTAAAAGAATATCCTTAGAATGACTGAAATGTTTTCTCATTTTTTCTATTCACCACTGTTTTTTCTTGAAAATAAAAATATCCCTTTGGAGGGTTGTTCATTATCTTTATTTATTTATTTTTTAGCTGTATAGTATGAAAAATGGAACACCTTAATATCATTTGATCTTAATGCATATATTTTGAATTGAATTGTCCTTTTTTTTGTATTGTCGAATTAGGTAGGCTTGAGGGTACAATCTTTGCGTAATTTATTCATAAGTGTAAACGATGTTTTAAGATACGAAATTGGACAAAAAATATTTTCTTTTTATATAAACGAATAAATCTTTTTTTTCACTGGATTGGATTTCGTGACCCTAAAATCATAGAAAGTAACTGAAATTCTGTGAACTGTAGTCCAAATAATTCAGTCAAGACTGTAGTTGTTTTGCTAGTTAACTATTAACTTGACTTTTTGAATATCTCAATGTTTCTTTGGAAGTGTTTAAGGGAGCCAAAACAATGGTGAAACTCTTATCTAAAAATGAGTGTTTTTAGAATTATATATTTTTTATTAGTTAATTTTATAATTGTGAAGAAATTAATTGTAAGGTGCATTGTTTTTTTTTTTACTTCGTTTTAAATTATTTTGAAATGACAAGATACAAAGATTGCATAGAATTGAGGAAATAGCTCTAGAGAAAAAGAGAGGAAATTTAAAAATAAGATATTTTTCACATTTTATCTTTCAAAAACTATTCAGCCAACTAATCAGCCATTAGCATAAAGATTCGACATTAGTACGTGGAATTATAATCATTAGATCAAAAGTTATTAAGGTGCTTCTTAAGGTGTTCCTCAGCGTGTGCAATCACAAATATATGTTTTATTTTTAATGAGTAAAAATATCTTTTTTTAAATTTTTGACGTGTACATATCCTTAAGCAAGTGAATTGGCACATATTTATTTCTTCTTTTCTTTCTAACAAATTTTGCAACTGTGATGCTACATTAAAAAATAAACACTTGAATAGATAAAGGTGAAGTTTTGCATTAGTGTACTATTATTGTGAATTAAAAGCATAATTATTGTTTCGTCATGGGCTCATATGTGTTATCATTATAGCTATTTAAGTACAATAATCTGTGTCAGAAAAACTTGATATTAAAAAAATACTCTAACATTTAAATTACTCACGTTTGATTACCAAATTAAATGAATTCTTATAATTAAAGACACCATGATCAATTCAAACTATTTATATTTCACTGATAAAACATTATTAAATTAATTAAGCCTGTCTAACTCGAGAGAAATACATAACTCTTATTCCCAGCGGTACTGATACAGCTATTAGCTTATTCATTCACGTCAAAAATATAAATATCAGCTTTAATTGCAAGTTCTTAATCATTTATTTAAAAATAATATTCAATATGCAGGGGAGAGTCAGGTAGCCCCGCTCACTTAAGGATTATTGCTTATATTTCTGTATAATATTGAGTAATAATCAATATTTTTGTATGCTTCTATTGTTTTACCATCTAATTAAATAATGCAAAAAGAATAAACCAAAAAAGAATAGTTTAACTTAAAAAAATAGAAATTTAAAAAAACATGTTTTTCAACTCTTTTCAAAATGTGTGGGGTAGCCCCGCCCAGTTGCAAAAATTATGTTTTTTGACTGTTTTTTCAGGTGTAAATGAAAGTGACCAATGTATTGACAGTAGATAAACCTGATTTATCATTTTTATCACAAAATTATTTTTTATTACATATTTATATGCTTTTAGTGAATTCTATCATTTAATAACAATCATTTAATAACAACAATATTTGTTTTTAAAATGCATATAACATTCAAATTTGAAGCAATAAAATAATAATCTTTGCAACCGTACATTTATCAACGAAATAAAATTGGGCAGTGATACCCGACATTCATGTGAGCGGGGCTACCCAAAATCTAATTTTTTTTGTAAATTTGTAATTACTCGAAAAATTTTTCACATATAAACTTCTTTCTTCGTGCAAATAAAACTTAAGACTACATACTTTAATGCTGTATGTATAGAAAATTTTTTATTAAAATGAAGTTTAATCGAAACATCCAACCAATTTTTCTTAATTTCATGACTACTGTATTCAACATATTTTCAAAACTATTGTTTACCATGTTAACAGCTGCATAAATACTTGAAACTTTGAAAATAATCTTTTTTTAATATAACTATTAATGTCCGATGGTCCATTGACTTGAAAAAATATTCTATACATATGAAATTGACTGTGGGTGGGAGTACCCGCTGGGCGGGGCTACCAGACTCTCCCCTATAGATATAGATAATGATTATCCTTGTAAACTGAAATACATTAATATAAAACTACATATTATGCCTATACAAGGTTTTTCGTTACTTCAGCTTTTAATAAATGTTTTTAAAATCATCGTCAAAAATGTATTCAAAATCAGTCAAATCACTAATGAAGAACGGAATATAAATCTTAAAAACCCGTATGATCACCCGATGATTTTTGGAGGTGTTTCCAATCATCACTTTTCAACTCCCATCTGCTTCCTCATTCAACCAAACGGGTTTTGAAGTTTTAAGTCTCATCTGCCTCAGTTGTGTTTCGTTAAATTTCGATATTTTTTTTCTGGGTTGATTATTAATTTGCGATCTTTATAGTATATCTATTCTTTCTCGAATCCATTTTTGATAGTGATTTTAAAGACATATATTAATGCCTGTTACTTTGCGTTTTGCCAATTATTTTAGTACTCAAAACTTAACATTAGAATAATATTAGAAATTGCAAGCCACTAAATAATATTTGTGCAAAATAATTCATGCATTTTTATGGAAGAACGAATCATTAAAAAATAATGACTTTAGATTAAGAATTGATCATGCATAATTTTGTATTCATTACAATCAGAGATGTTTTTCTTTTGTTATGATATTAGTAGGTTACTATAAAAAGGATTCACCTTCCAATTTAGATGGGCATGAGTTCTGATTAATGAGAGATTTTTACATTTTAATGACAGAAAGTCCAAAAGAGGATAGATGATTTGGAAAATAAATTTAAAAATAAAATAAAATGCAGGTTTAATTTTTCTGTCCAGAAAGTTTAGCTGATTCCTTCTCACCTAGTTCTAAAATTGGATGCAAAATTTGTATTCCTCTGAATAAAATATAAGCTTACATCTCAAAAACTAAGAAATTATGTTTTTACTAAATGACAGATCATTACAAATGAATTTTTGAAATTGCATTTGTTAAACTTGTCTTTAGTTTGGCACTACTTTATTGCTACTACTAGATCATAAATTTTTCCAGTTACTTACGACATCTGTTGATAAACTTTGGAACTAATTTTGGAACTTAGTGAGATTAAATTTTCTGGTTTTTTTAGCATAAAAAAACCCGTACGTATGTATTTCAAATTTTCGCTGATTTATTTTTCAAATCGTCTGTCATTTTTAGGACATCTTATGAGTTATTTCTTTAATAATTTCACAAATAAAGAACAAAGTAGAGATTTGTTACACAGCAATTATTTTATGTTTTAATGTATGTCTCTTATTTGTCATTTAATTGATTTAATATGGAGAAAAGACAAAAATAAGATCAAGGGGTAAATAAATACCCAATGTAATATAATGTAATTTAATTATATCTCATTCATTTATACGAAATGGATTTCTAGAAAATGCAAATTAAAATATGTCAGATTGTGATATGATTGTCTTTTAAAATTTTAAATTTTTGATACTTTAAAAATATACATGCATATTTTAATTCAAATATTTTTTAAAATACACAAATTCATGGAAATTTTAATAGGTAAAAATTTTAAAGGTCCTAGAATTATCAAAAATAAATGTTTAGATAACTATGCTTTAAAATCTCCATTTTTACTTTTATTTTTCCTTCTAAAAAATACTTTTTTTGCCACTTCAACCAGTGACAGTGAAAAAATACTTTGATTCAAATTTACATCCTTTAATATTTAAAATATAGAACAATTTTAAAATATTTGCTATAAATTTGCGAAATACTTTTTTGAATCCTTCTAGGATAGAACTTCAATATTTAAAAATTTCAAATTTTATAAGATTTAGCTTAAAAGTTCAAAACATTCTAATTTAGAAATAGTCATGTTATAAAAATTGACGTACCGCATGTTTTTGTGGAGCATTTAACAGCTTTAGGTACCATTTTAAATTACTCATTAAATCGAAATTTGTAAAAATAATTTTCGAAATATTCAGTTTTTAAAGTTAATTTGAATTTTAGGCAGCCTGTAAAGTAATTATAAGTATATTTTTTTATTCAGAAAAACTTACAATTAAATAAAAATTTATTGACAAAATAATTTTTATATTTCGTCTTAAAGTAATTATCATACATCATTATTGAATTTTACAACTAGTTTTGATATTTTTTTGATTAAAATTTTATAATCTTATAGTTTATTTTTGCTTCAGTTTACTTTTGCTATAAGTTTACTTTTGCTATAAGTTTACTTTTGTTTTAAGTATATCGGTCTGTTACTTACTGTTAAACTCTAAACTCAGAGGCACGACAGTCCATATAGAGTCAAGGCCTACTGTGCCCATCTCAGTTTTCTTGACCTTGGGCTCTGGGGTTCATGAGCAGATGTTCCGGTTAGGTGGTCAGCCAAACGCGGAACCCCCAGCGTTTAGTTCCCAAGCAAGCTGGGTACTCGAACCACTGAAGGGATGAAAGGCTGAGTCAACCTTGCACGGCCCGAGGATCGAACCCAGGACCTGTGGCGCGAAGCTCTACCACTCAGCCACCGGGAGTTACTTACAGTTAAAACTCCAAACTCCTTCTATTACTTGCAGTTAGGTATTCAAAATTCAATATTGGATTGATTTCACGATTTAATAAATATCATTTCCCTAATTCTATTTTGAAATATATTCTTCCAAATATATTCTCTCCTTTGCTCGTATTCTCTCCTTCATATATCTTGGTGTTTTCACTCAAGTTCATGTAAATGGCGTAATAAGAAATTTTGAGTATTATATTTATAATCTGGACTGTTATATAATCAGAATTGTGACTTTACTGTAGCTTGCGTAATTCTGTCACAATCAACTGCATCCGATTTTCTTTTAAGCAACTTTTACACACTGAGATAAAAGTATGGTCAAAACTGTCAGATTATGGTTAAATTTACTGTATTTCTGGCTATAAGAGAACACCAAAGAGCTCGGTAATTTTTACCGATGGGTTTTGGTCATGATTTTTGTACAAATAACAATTAAATGTGGTTTTATAATATCTGATAAAATTTGGTAAATGTAGTAAAATTTGATAATTTTACTGCGATACCTTAGAGCATGGCATCGAAACATTTTGTTCAGTTATAACTTTAATTTTTAACTTAACATTTATTAATAAGTATGTTGCAATAAAAACTAGAATTTTTAAAACCAAAAATTCTGATAATCCGTTACCACATGTACTTAAAATTCGCAAAATTTATGGTTTAAATACCTTATACTTGGGTTTTATTCACGGGAAATTTTTTTAAGAGAAATATCATTATCATATAGTATGGTAAATTAGCAGATTTTTTTCCTCTCCGCGTACTTTTGAGAAAGTTTCGTCCTCATTACTTCTTCTCAAATAGGGCCCCTTAATTACAGCAATGAGAAAAAGCTACTTTACTTTCTCTGAAACACGAAACGTATTTAAACATTGAGCCATTTTAATTCAGTTTTGTAAAAAAGATCGTTGTCTTCTTAGCATCTGTTGGTCCTTAAAAATAAGTTCATACTTAATACCCATTATTCTTTTACCTTAACATCCCAGATACTTTTGATATTTTTTTTTTATTCCCCTAGAAACATTATTATTCTTTTGCTTTGGTTACATAGAGTATACTTATAATTTTTTTTACAGACTGCAGTTTTGTAAATGTATATCAATATCTAAATTGAAGGAACTTTAAATAGTCTCAGTAATACTAAGTCTTGTGAAACTCTTACACGTTAGTATGTTGATCAAACATCGATTTCTTTTCTATGCAAAGACAAGACGAATTTCCTAAATATATAATCGGTACTAATTTTAAATTTTGAAAAATGTTTGAAATGATTTTTTTACAATATAATTTTTATAATATAATTTTTATAACATTAATATAGCATTAATATTAATATAATATAATTTTTATAATTTTTATTTTATAATTTTTTAAAAGGAATTTTCCTCACAACTATACATATTTTTTAAAAAGCCATGCCTGAATTATAAAATAAAGACTAATGTTATTTCAATAAAAAACATTGTCTTAAAAACATTTCAAAATGCCTCTGGTTTCTCAATAATGACATTTTCTTGAAATTTCTTTAAACTCTTGTGCAAATTGAAAAAAAAAAAATTAAGAGTTTTATCAACCGTAACTAAGTATCTACATATGACATCAAAATACTCGAAAACTAATTATTTTAAGAAAATTAACAGTTGTTTTAAGTATATTCAAACTATATGTGCTGATTAAAATAACAAATTGTCTCTAAAACAAATGTGAATACATTTTGAATTACATTTATTGTGTCTGAATCGACGATATCTCAGACCCTAGAAAGTGAGGCCAATTCTCACTCTCAACCTTCAAGTGGTTACTTTGCAAAGCTTAAACGCAGCTTTTGAGCGAGAATGAGCTTTTAATTGCACATTATTCACCGTGAATGACTTGAAGATGTATTGTTGTGCTTCAAGCTATACATCAGAGGTCATCTATATTCAGCAGTCAGCAGCCCCGGTTCGATCAAACTGTGTCTTCACAAAGTATGTAGTCAAGTTGCCCTTGCCTTTGACGTAGATCTTGCCACGGCATTCGCACTCGTAATTATGCTCCATCAGCAATCTCGCAGTGTCTTCTGTTACCTGTAGATTAGAAGTTTCATTTGAAGCTGTCTCGGAGTTTTAATTTTTGTTATCAAGTAATGCAAAACATTTAGGAAATATGCTATCCGTATTTTTAAGGGGAAAAAAATGACTTTATAGCTTTCAGATAAAAAACGTAAAGTTCCTCTTTGAGACAGTTTTAAATAATTAGACAATGAATCAAAGTATTATTTTTTAAACGCGGCTTAGCATCATCATTCAGCAAATATTATTACTGAGTCAGGGGTCTGTTTAGAAGAAATTTGGGTCCGTTAACGGACCCTTCACAAAATATCTTTTCATGAAAACGGACCCTTCACAAAATGTTTTAACTTAAAAACGGACCCTTCACAAAATTATTTTTCTTTTATTCGGATCCTTCACAAATTTGTTTATCTTCATTATTGTTTTTTAATTGGAATAAACCCTTCTCAAGGCAGAAAACAAGAAAGATGGATGTAAACGAATCATTTGTCTTCGGCAGACGATTCTTCCATTATTCGTCCGAAATGAATATTCTGCGTTCAGTAGTATAGGCTAAATACCACATATTTGTATGTTGCATCTCTAATTTAGAAGCAGAGATTGCTGTTTATTTTTGAAAATGTAAAATTTTCTTACTATAATTTTACAGTGCCGAACATAATCTTGTATCTATTTACAATTTAAAAACTCCTTGAAAAAGTGTTTTGCAATGACCGGACCCTATTTTCCCAAATTCATAAAAACGGAACCTGGTTGAAGGAATGTGAGTAATTTTTTCACAATTTCACGAAAACCGGACCTTTCACAAAATGTCTGGGCAGACCCCTGTGAGTATTATTGGGCATCAGCATTCAGCAAATATTATTACTGAGTATTACTGAGCATCAGCAATTAGAAAATTGCATAAAAACTATGCAATTTTTATATTTCTCATTTTTAAAGGACTATTCATTCTCTGAATTACAGTACAACCTTAAAAGTTGAAAATTATAGGGATATTTAAAATTTTAATTAAGGAAAAATTTCGTAAGAAAGTTTTCTCAATCAGTTTCTCCATTGGAATTTTATTTTCTCTATATATTGGCAGAACAATGAACATTTACTACAGAGCACAGTATATTTTTCATTGCAACTACATTTACTTATTGCATTTGTTGCCAATCAATAAATCAGCAGCATTCAAGATAGAATATACTTGACAACGTTTCCTGAACTGTGAATCATTGCATTAAAGGAAAACAGTTTTTTTTTCAAGTGCATCTTCGCGAGAAGAATTTCAAAATTTATCAAGTGAATTTTGAACGGATATTTTTTGACAGTTACGATAATGTAATAATTTATAATATAGAATTCTATCTTTATTAGCTTCAGTAATGATTGCGATGTTAACTTTGTTAGTAATTATTCCTAATTTATATTTATTACAAGATATGGTATTCAAAATACACTCAGTGAATTGATTAACAATATCATAATAATTAAAAGTAAATTTCACTACTCTGTTGCAATTTAAGAAAAAACCATTACCCCTATGGAGAGATTTACTTGATTTGCATCTACGTGCATGCCAAATGGAAGCTTTTTGATTTGTTAAGGACATGTTGGCATTAGACGTGCCATTTTTAATGATTCAATCATAACAATTGCTCTTACAACGTTATATAGTTGTTTCTTTTAACTCCAGTAAGACTTCGAAAATTATGACTTTTTTTCAAAAATAATTCCATGATATATCACATAGGGCAGAACGAATTAAATTTCTGCTTGAGAAGTTTAACTTTTAAAAAGCTCCTAAATTGCTTTGAAAGCATATATGTATATTTTGAAAGCGAAATAAAACGGAACTATATGCAGTAGTGGGTGATTAATTAAATCCTATACCGTAATGGTCTTTCCTTATCATCCAAATATACATATCGATTATTATCCAAATATACAGGTATACTTAGTCAAATTATTCAACAAAAAATAAGCACCTTTTAAGCACTTTTCAAGTACTAAAAATTTTTTTAAACACTTTAAAAAAATATCATTAATTAGGCTGGGTTGGAAAGCTTTTGACAATTGACGGTTTTATCTTGTTTTAATCATCATGCCCCAAAAAAAAAAATGTTTTTTGGCATTGTTTTTGACAATTGTCAAAAATCATGAAATTTTGAATCATGTAAAACGAATGGCGTTTTCATACGCTACGGACTGAGAATAAGCCGAAATAAATTGTGGTTGAATTACTTGTGAAAACGTTGAATAGAACGATGTGAACTGTGTCTTTTTGCATAATTCGAAGCGAGAATCAACATAGTAAAGGAAAAATCTCTTTTTGAAAAAGAAAAATTAAGCACTTTTTAAAAACACCCAATGAAAAAAGCACCTTTAAGGGTTTTTAAAAAAACGAAAATCGAAAATAAGCACCTTTAAGCACTTTTTGAAAACGCTACGCACCCTGGTATAGGTGTATGAGGTAGAGTTCCAAGCACTCGCTATGTAAATTCTGTTTGGTTTCTGTTATCATATTTGAATTAATTTGTTCAATTTAATTTGTTTTAAGATTTATTACTCACCTGTATTTTTCCCATAGTTCCGCAACTATCCATTCTACTAGCAACGTTCACAGTATTTCCCCAAATGTCATATTGTGGTTTTTGAGCACCAACCACTCCTGCTATTACTGGACCACTGTTTATACCTGGATGTGAATTACCATAGAATTATATTCCATATGCTTATTTCAATTACAATAAAGAAATAAAGTTGTATCTAGTTGTATACTAGCCCCGCAAATCTAACTTTTAAGCACTGTAAGTAGTACAATGTGTAACGTTCCTCCACTAGAAAATAGTTCGCGATAATATTCTTTACAATTTTGTTACAAGGGGAGTAAACAAGTAAATACTTATATATTTATCAATAGAATCTGTAAAATACAAAGAATTAAATAAAAAAGAATATGGAAATCTTTTAAATTTCGATTATGAAAAAATTTAAATATTCGTGATGGTGGAAATGAAAAGAAAAGCTACCCTAACTCACTGATTAGTTCGTGTTAGTTTCGGACAATTTTGTTGTATCGTTTCTTCATATCTCTGCTTCTTTTATTTGCTGTCTGCATCAATGATGCAATAAAAATATTTTTTTTTATTTTAGAACTACGGAGAAGTTTGGTTTCTCACTAATATTCGAAAATTATTTTTCTAATTCAAATATCTAAATCTTTTTTTTGTTCCAGAAATATCTCGGAGTAGACGATAAAGAATAATAGTTCTTATAATTGCTTAATGCATTACGCATGTTAGTGCAGCATTTGAGAGATTAAGCAAGGAAAAAATTTCTTGAGGTTTAAAACTTCTTTTTTTTTTAAAGAAAAAACCATTCCAGTTTCAGGATAAGTTTTTGAACTCAGAACTACGGAATCATATTGATACATTTGTATTATTTTTAAAGCGTAGTAATATGATTCATTATCGCATGGCACTCATAAATATAGTCTCCATTTGTCTAAGAAACATATAAAAAATGAAACTTAGTAGTAAGTAAGAAACAATAAATATTGATTTATACTTGATAATTATGAATTAAAAATGATACGTTATAATTAAGTTGGTACAGTCAACGTGAATTATGTTTTATTTAAAAAAAATATCTAATTTACCGATAAAAAAGCGTTTTTTGGCAACACTATTGGAAAAAGGTTGTAAATAGGCTATAATAGCCTTGGTAATAGTTAAAGATTAGTTTTGCCGCAAGCATAGAAGGCAAACATCAGTTACTTCTGAATAAAGAGGAAAAGTCGGTATGTTTCGTGAGCTCGTAACAAGGCATTTCCATGCAGAATGTAGAGCCTGTGGGGAACTGACGTCATTAACTAGAGAATTGACATTCATATGAATGAAACTAGATTCCAGACCATTAAATCGAGCTTGTGACAGGGATGGATGAAAAGAATTCTGGTTCCATCGATGTAAAATTTATATCCTACGTCCAAACAGTGCTCCGCAATAAATATATAGCTTATAAAATTCTTGATGACGAACGTATGTCGTGTTCTCTTAATTTATATTTTAAAACACGCCCAGTTTATCCAATTTAACCAAGCTATGAAAATTGACGCAGTGATTATCAGTACAAATGTGATTTTTAAGAACTTAAAATTGAACTTTCTTAAGAGACCTGAAAATGATTGAAAAAACAAAACGGGTTAGGATATTAGCATTTTGTGCCAAAGAGAAGAAAGGTATACTTGCACTAAATGTCCCTTTAGTCGACCAGTCTTCTTATTCTCTCCTTTGTTTGCAACAAGCCTAATTTGCAATTGAATTTGCGATCCTTAATACATAGATCTTTTTTTACTTTATTCACAACAAATATTTAAATGTACGCAGTAAAGGAAGTAACTGTATCTATTACCCTGTATGCATTTTATTCAATTGAATGAAGAGATTTATGAAATGTCATATGTCTTAAAATTATACTGAGGCTTCATTTCATATTTTTATTATTCTCTATCATTTTATATTTCCATTACTGTATTTCAAATTTTTAGAATGTCGTTACAAGTTACGGAGTTTAAATAAATGAATTTTCATTAATACCTCATAGATAAGCTGCTCTAGATAATATCGTAATTCTAATAAAATAAAATGTACATTTACTTTAAGACCTCATTTCAGTTTTATAAAGTTTTCGTTTTGGGTAATGTCAGAGCACAGTTGAGCGGCCTGGGTCTAGACTAGCAGAATCACCATTAATTTAATTAAAAATTCGATTAGGTGTAATTGGAAATTGAGCGAAAAATTAAAGAAAGAATATACATTTATTAATCCGCATTAAATATATCCAAAACCAATTTACAACCTCTTCAAACAAAAACCAGTTTCTTCCTCTTCTTAAATAATTAAAATAAAAATCACACGTGACGTTTTCGATATTGGAGCGAATTTCATTATTTCATAAATTTGCTAGCTTTTGCCAATCAAGCTGTATTTATTTCCTTAAAGCCCTGACTGGCAATATATGCCGTTAAGAAAAGGCTGGGAAAAGTAAAATATTAATTACAATGTATATGACTTACCTACACGTAGACGAAATCTTTGAAATGATTCCCTATTGATTTGATCAAGTAAAGTCATCAAAGCTATAGCGAATTCTGTCAGCGCAATCAGATTATGCCCCTGTCGTAATTGATCCTGAAAAATGGAATAGGTGAAAAGTAAAATACTGATCAGCAACAAACTACATATAATTAAGTCCCAAATAACTTTAAGTAAATATCTTCATAGTTTCCCCTTTTTTTCACTTATTTTTAAAAGTAAACATTTCAATAAAATTTTGCAAAAAAAAAATATTTTTATTTAGTCCTGCAGTGGAATGATCGTAAAGGCACAGCTTCCAGTAGAACACCGAAGCCAAGCATCTATGGTGGCGGTCAGTAAGTGGTTTTGATCAGCTCCCGTAGGGACCGAGGGTGCGTGGTATCGGTCCTTGTTAAACTGTTCTACCATGAAGTGCTCAACTTCTCGCGCTGGTCGTCGGGCTGCTAAAGCGGATGAGCAATCACCTCTGCAGAGTGTCAAAATTGTGATGACATGTTTTCAAATCATCCATAGGGATTTTTCCCAGACTGCCGCCAATAGCCCATTGTGCAGCTCTCGTGCAACGTAAATAAAGTGACTACTTATCTACCTTTTTTTAAGCAAGCACATTTAGTAACTATGAGTAATTTTGCTTTTCGGGGATACCCCCACAAAATCGGGAATACCCCCACATGTGACTTATGATGTCAGCGCCAGATGATAGTTTATAAGCAAAATGGCGTATTAAAGTTGAGCTAAGTTTCTCCACATAAGTTAGAATATTAATTAGCGAGAAGTAAATTAAAAAGAGTGGAAGAGTCGCACATAGAATTTTTTGAAATATAATTCTTTCTCGTCTACATCTTTTACTTAACTTAGATATATTATTCGTTTATGTATTTCATGGTAACCGCGACATATTTTTGTTTTGTGTACTTGGCAACTTCAATGCTCTATTAGTTTATTTATGCTCTACATGGCATCGTGCCTGGCTTTCCGTTAAATAGGAAATATATAGTGAAACAATTGAAATCTTTGTGAAAGAATATAGAATGTATCATTTAAGATAATTGATACTTGCCGGGCTTGACTTACTCGAAATATAATAGAACGATTAGTTGTGGACATAAACAAATGTCACTTTTGAACAGCCAATCAGGATCGAGATACCCACACTACATAACTTGCCGGTATCCCATTGTTTAAAAGCAAAGGGGGAAACTCGTATGAATAAGAATATATATTACAGACACGATTTTTTTTTTTCAAATTTTAAATGGATTTGTTCAAACTTAATGATATAGATCAAGATAGAATGTCAATTTAAAATGTAGCTTTGGTTTCATGTAAAATTGAGCTGATTGGTTTTTATTAAATGAAATGCAAACTCGGACTTTTAGAAAAAATATCTTTAAGTCTCCTATTATAAATTTTATTTAAAGTAAAAGTTGTAGGTACAAAACAATATTTGTTTAGAATAATATACTCATTTAGTGTTTAATCAAATCAGTAGATAACTGAAGAAATTATAGTGCACGTTTTTATAAAATACCACTTAAAATTCGCAAAAAGTTATTCAGGTTAATATAAAAATCACTGTTGCGAGTTTCATTTCAGAAAGTTAATAAAAGGTTGTAAAATGCACATTTTGTAGCAAAATGTAAAAAAAAATAATTAAAGAGCTACTTTTTAAAAATATTTTACAGCGATGTTTCTCCTAAAATCGTTAAGAAGACAAATCGAATTTTAAACTTACCCCATTTTCTTCTCTTCCAGGCTGAAGTCCAGCAGCTGCCATATAAGTGCTACCGATTGTCTTTATTTTTTCTATTCTACTAAATTTCGGTTTCAAGAGCAGCTACAAATAAAAACATTAAAACTCTTATTTGTCTTCTTTATTTAATATTTATAATAGAATTCGCGTCAAAATAAACCAAGTGCCAAAGAATAAATTGTTTTGTTAAGGAATTATGGGCCTCATATTTTTATGAATCGTGAAGTTTCATCGTAACCGAAAATTATTTTATTTCAGCTTATGAGCAAAAATACAAGGTATCAAGCAAAAAAAAAGTACCCAATTTTAAAACTAAATAATTCGTAAATAATTGAATTAAAATAAATAAATAAATGAGAGTAAAAGTTGTAAGATTTCATATATTATTTTTTAAATTAGTTGTAAAATATGTGAGTAAATAAGCTGTTAACTTTAGCGAAAGATGGCGCTGCATGGGGAACGGAATTCTACTCAATACACCGCTAGGAATTCTGCATTGAGACGATAATGTATAATACCAGATTTTGACAATTTTCGTCTATTTGGAATTTTCTGAATGTTAGAAACTTTTATAGTACAACGGATGTTTGAAACTTTCATAGCTAATAGAAGGAAAATATCTTTTAAAATTTACTTTAACTGTTAAGCTACCCTTTATTAAGTTATTTTATTAAAAGTTGCTCTTTATTTCATTTTATAACTGACGCTGAATAGCAGACCCAATTCTAAGTTTACGACTATCGAAGTTCAACTCCGTCGCTTTGTAGTTTTAAATTCAATTCAGAAATCTGGGGAGTTCCTGGATCAAACAATAAGATAAACTAGCTTTCATGGAAGACATTTTCATGGAACTAGCCTGCATTTGCGTCACATAAAGAGGAAAATCGCGAAAAACTCTCAGGTTTAGCTTTACGGCAATGGGATTCGAACCCACGATCTGTCCACCACTAAGGATATTTTACAGCACCGTGTTCGGGTGAGCTGGAGCAGAATTTGTAACAACCAGCCATCTTAAGTAGTTTGAAAATAATAAATTTTCAATTAAAGTATTCCTTAATCTGGCATTTGGAAAGAAATTTGATAGGCTTACTGCACAGATAAAAGTTAACTTGATAATTTTAAATAATATATTTACATTAAACTTACCTTATCAAAATCACATATAATTTCATTCAGCAATCGTAGGCATTCTAATCCTTGTTTATTGATATCCGTTTCATCATAAAATTCTTTGTAATTAGGTATCGATGCAAACATCACAGCAACGTTCTTATAGCATTCATGATACAATTCCTGGAATAAAGAGATAAAGAGTAAAATGATTTTAACTCGAAAATTTATTAGAGTTATTAAAATAATTTGATAACTTAATTATCTAGTAATCTAATCTCAAATAAGGTGGCTAGGATAATTATTTTGACAAAGCGATGAAAATTCTGTTAAAAAATAACTTTTTGAGTTCCAGAGGGGGAAAGAAAAAGAGGAAGACCTAGAACAAGGTGGTAGGTAGAGTAGAAAAGTGGCTAAAGAGGTAGGAAGTTGATAGATGGAAAAATATAGCATCAAACGGATCTAGCTGGGGTAAACTGGCTGAAACCGCCTTGTCTGATAACCGGCTGTAGTGCCTAGTGCCTAAAAAGAATTTAAAAGAGTTATTTTCTTCGAAATAAATTAATGAAACCTATAATTTTCTGGGAATTTATAAAACATAGCAAAACAACAGGGAAAATAATGGAAGAAATTTTATGTAAACTTAGATAAATATTTTCATTACAGCTAGTGATTAAAAACATTTGAAGAATTAAGCCCTTGTTCATTCAGAACACGTGTATGGATTAATGACAAATGTTCATGCCTGAATTGAAATCAAATATAATAAGACATATTTTCATTCAAAAATATTTTTATTTATTAATGTTTAATATTTCTTATCATTTACTACTATAAGCATCTCTCAAACGTTTTGCACATTTTTGAGTTCCTTCTTTGTATAGAAATTCTATGGGTTTTTTTCAAAGCATAAATAAAATTTCAATAAAAGTAAATAAAGTTTTTCAATAAAAAATAATAAATATTTTTAAAGCAACTTCAGATTATGAACTTTCAATGTTTCAAGTAAAGTTAGAAAATCACAGTAACCATTCATGAACGCAGACTAAATAAAAATGGTTAAATTTCCTTAAAAAATTTAAAATTACTTTTCTGGTCACTGCGAAACTTACAGATTTTAAGAGAAAATCAACGCATGCAATGCACGCAATTTTCAAGCAAAATTACACGTGAATAATAAATAATAAAGATAGATTCGAAACTACTTTTAGCAACGCTTTTAAATTTATGTCAGCGATCTTCGATGATTCCTTCATCAGACGCTGTCAATTTCATTGAAATAACGTTTCATTTAACTAAACGAAATGACCAGACTGCTACGTAACTCAATATTTTCTGTAACTTTCCACCATATCCGAAACAGGAAGAAAACACTGGCCCTTCAGATCTGACTTTATCGACGAAACTCATTCACCTTTTTTAAACCTGAACACCATGTTTACATCATGCTCCCATATTGCTACGTAACTCAATATTTTCTGTAACTTCCAACATATCCGAAACAGGAAGAAAACACTGCCCTCCTCTTTTTCGTCTTATTGTAAATTCTTGTTCTTTTCAACTTTAATTCTTTAGATGATTTAAATAAAAATTTGGTTTGACGGTAGATCACACTGTGTACATCTTTGGGCAGATCAGCGAGATATATCTCGATCACAACTGGTTCTCTTCTACAGTCTACGACGCGAAACGACAAAAGCAATTTTTTTTATTGGTGAGTGTAGAAGGATATCGATACTTGGCACGATAACTTTCATTGCTCTCCACTACTTCACCTTTCAGAAAATAATTTCATATTTTTTACTAATTGTTTTTCGATTTAATCCTCTGAAGCAGAATTTTTTATTTAACGTATTTCTCAAATTTTTTCACACTAATTTGCATTAATTGAAGTCAAAATAAGTGAAAAATACTATATTTAGCATTTTAATAAATTATGATTATGAAACACCGGTGTCTTTTTCTGCTTTAAAGATAGAATCTTCTAAACACGGCTCACATCCAAACAATATTTTTTAAAATTTGACCTTATTTTCAGATATTTATATCTAATGGAAACAGTAATTCATCATTAAAATTTCTTTCACTTACAAAATCAATTATTAATAAATTTGAAGATGATTGGAAAAAAAAAATCAAACTTTTTTTGGGGGAATTTCGAATTTTAGTACAAATATAATTGTGATAATCTTACAGATTTTCAGTAACTAATATACTATTGTTTTCTAATTAAAAAATACCAAAATATATTTTTACTTTTAAGTACAGCATCAGAAAAAATCGACTTTTCAAAATTTCATTCAGAATCGAAAAACAATATTATTATTTTTTAAATGCTGACTAACAGTAGGAAATATTTATCTACATACTTCTGTCTGTCGATTATTCGATAAGAAATGTTGAGCTACATGTGCAGGAAGAATATTTTCCAAGAGTATTTTATTAATGCTGCCCATCGTTTCCACTTCATCCTGTTCCACTCGCAGCTTATTTTGCCACAAGAAATCAGCTCGTGCCGTTGATTCTGCCTAAAAAAGAAACACCGGTCGAATTCTATGATGAAATTCATCGAGGAGAACTATTTGACACATGCCTCCAAGTCATGTTAATGAAAGATTTGGATTGTAATTAATAATTAACTATTTATATTATTACACAAATATTTACGGTTAAATAAAATAATGTTTAGATTATAATTAATAATTAACTATTTATATTATTACGCAAATATGCATAATTAAATAAAATAATGTAATGTTTAAAATATAATTAGTAATTAACTATTTATTACACGAATATGCATAGTTAAATAAAATAATTTAATGTTTAGAATATAATTAGTAATTAACTATTTATATTATTACACAAATATGCATAGTTAAATAAAATAATGTAATGTTTAGAATATAATTAGTAATTAACTATTTATTACACGAATATGCATAGTTAAATAAAACAATTTAATGTTTAGAATATAATTAGTAATTAACTATTTATTACACGAATATGCATAGTTAAATAAAATAATTTAATGTTTAGAATATAATTAATAATTAAGTGTTTATATTATTACACAAATATGCATAGTTAAATAAAACAATGTAATGTTTGAATTATAATTAAATATTTATATTATTACACAAATATGCATAATTAAATGAAACAATGTAATATTTACTTACCTGCCGATCCAACACCAAAAGAACAAGCATGAATGTAAACAGAAAGAGAATGGCGTGAACGGCGAGAGGCAACTTGTAAAACCTAAAATAAAAATTATTAATTAGGATCTGAAAGGTGTTTCGCAATGACTGCTCTTAATAGAAGAAAGTAACCATCATTAAGCCGACTCTTTTGTTGGGCTACTTCTAATATTCTATAATTATTGACTATATTACTATGTATTGATTATGTAATTTTGCTGCATAGTTCCTTTTTTAATCTTCAGTATACTTTATGTAAAAATCGCCATCTTGAATGTGACTTAATTAACGGTGTGAAAGAAAATATGAATTTTGCACTTTCGTTCTATATTTTAATGTAAACTACTAAGTTATAACTCTTCTATGTTAATCGTGTTTAATTTTCACTGATTTTTAGTTAACCACATTAATAATAATTGTTTACTTTGTTCTAACAGAATGTATTAACGTATTACATACCGATTGCTAGTTGCCTTCAATGACCAGTTTCAGTTGTCATGAATAGGCTCGCGAAACTCAAACATAGCGATGGGTGTCTGTTGGGAACTGCTATTAAATTTATTAATCCTATCACTTAATTTCAAGTTGTGAGCACATGATCATCACGTGCAAAAGGTTAATCCCGGCTCCTCCCACACGCAATGACACTCTGGCTCAAGAGAGAGAACTGATTGAAAACTCCGATTGGGAAGCATGTTGTTCTTGTTTGTTTGTGTCCCTGAATATTTTGCGCGTCCATATGTTTGTAAATAAAAGTCAAACTTAAATGTTACACTCTCAACTACTATTATTTAGAATTTCTATAGAAGTTTATTGATATTAAGAAGTGTTCCAGGTTTCTTGGTGAAAGTAAGTTGTCCTCTTTTTTGATATCTTTTGGTAATACCCAAAAGTATCCTTAATTGGGCTAGAGAGTTTTCATAGATAAGCACGTAGATAGTAATGGATTCTGTTTCGGTATGAGTAGATAGTCATTACCTCTACACATGTCATCAAGCACTAGCCCCATTTTTAGGGCTCTATTTTTTTAAGGCCATGGCAGGAATGCCACGTAATTTTGACCTCGATCAGACGACATGAGCAGAGCCTGAACTGGTACACTTCCCACTAAACTTTCACACTATAACCAACGAGAGGACTTTCACCCGCGGCATATTTAGCATGCACTTTGCTGCGTATGCACACCGGTAGTCAAGTCGGCTATCAGGATCGAACTCAGAACATTTGGATCTTCACTAGCGGAGGGAGTAACGTTTTCACCGACTGCGCACCGAGAACTCTATTACCTCTACTTTATAAATTTCTACTAATATAAAAATTTATAAATTTCTCTGCGTAACATAAATGACCCAATGATAGCATCCTTCACATATTTATTTTTAGTATCCTTATTCAAAAAAAAAAAAAAAAAAAAAAAAAACGTTTTATGCTAGGTGTTTTACGTTTATCCTTAATCTAAGAAAAACAAAAAACGTGATTAAGCGTGAATATTGAGGATAGGTTAGCATCTAAACATCGAAACTATTTTATTCCTGAAAGAGTCTGAAAGGAATTGAAAAATGATTTTTAGAAGCCATCTTCAAGTTTTAACCAACAATCAAACAGGTGTAGATGTCAATACACCAGCTTTCCTCAATAGTGTTTCGTCACATTTCTGAAGAGTTTCGATTTTTTTCATTGTTTAAATATAAATTTGCGATCCCCACGAGTGTATACTCGCTTTTTTTATTTATTTCGAAAAGGACTATGATATATATTAAGGAAATATAGAGCCTTAAAGGCGATCAGTTCAGAAATTCGGTAGCTATAGCATTTAAAATAATAAACATATAAATAAATTCCTCGAATTCAGATTTCGACAACTAGATCAATGTTTTTTTGACATTGAAATTTAGTTCTAGATATCTAACGTGAAGTTTTATGAACTTTAAATCTTAGACTTAATTCTGCTTTTATTATGTTACAAACCTATAGTCAGAAATCGTAAAGAAATTTGTCAGCAGTAATTTAAATGTTTATATGAAATATTTAAATATTTTATTTATTCTAATGTTTTTAAAGAACGAAAATAGATCTTTTAAAGTTATAAAAAATTTTATAAAATAAAGTTAGATTCATCGATTAAAATCTCAAGTTAAATAAGTTTCATCCAACTAAAAGAAAAGGTCCTGATCGTCTTAAAAAGAATTTTTTAAACAGCTAAAATTGCTTTCAAATATTATAGGTACGAAATAACTCTGTTGAGTGTTCTTGATTTACATCCAAAATGAAACTGATTTAAAGATTGCAACTACAAAATCCACTTGTTGCGAATTCTATGTTTTGTAATTGCATGAAGTTAATCTATGACTGAACTTTTTGAAATTGTTAAATTGTAAATAACTTGTCTAGAAAAATATATATTTTCATTATTATTTTAAGTATTATTTAGTGATATGTAGCAAAACTGGAATATTTTCGTCATCTCCCTATAATGCAACACTAGCGGTACCATAAATCTCAATATTGATTTTTATTGACGCATTTACAAAAAAAAAAAAAAAAGAAGAAGTTATTTACTCTCAAAGAACTTAATTTCTTTATCGCTTAAACTTCTTTAGCTTTTAAATGTTTACGACATTATTCATTAACTATTTCTAATGACTGCTTAATTGTTCATTAAGCAAAAAGGGCAATTATATTATTATAAGAAAGTGCTTGACGCATAGCTTAAATAATAAAAGAAAAAAAATTCAATTAGTAATTCGATGAAAAAAAATAAATTAGAAGCTAAATTTAAAGTGTTAGTAAAAACTATGTATTTTTTATTATAACTTAAAAATGTTTAAGCTCATAGAAACTTTATTTTCTCTTATTTTTATTTACACTTTTGAATTTCTAATCTTGATCAAAATCAATTATATAGTACTTAAAAGCTCATCACCCTCTCAAAAACCATTAAAGTAATTCAGATTAAAAAATTGCGTTTTTATTTAACTTTGATCATTGTAAGTTAACTCATTTTTGTATAAAAATAAAGAACCTAATTAATTGGAGTGATATTTTCATGCAATTAACAAACTTTCACGCATTAAACAATTAAATAGAATTACTTGAATGCCTAAATTATTTCCTTGATTATTCTCTTTGTTTCAAGAAAAAGAAAGGACAGAAAATTTTCAAAATCGTATTTTATAAGCCTTTTTACTTAATTTAAAGTAAATTTGCTTTTTAAAACATCTTTTAGTGCTTTCTCAATAGAAAATAAATTATCCAGAATTAAATTCAAATATCTTCCAAAACAAATTATTTCGCACACAATTGTCAAAATTTTCTTTCACTCCATTTAAAATTCTAAAACTGAAAGCATAAAAAATCTTTGTGCGTCAGCTATTTATTTATAAATGACTGCTATTCTTTTTAAAAATTTCTTTGTGTATTTTTAAATATAAATGCATTTAAAATATTTTTGCTCATTTTCTGCACTAAGTAAGTTCAAAGTATTGTTATGCAAATTATTGAATGTGTAATAAAAATAATAAATAATATAGTTATAATAAAAAATATAGTATATTGTTAAAAATTCAGGATCAAATTTCGGTATTAAGTTCCGGCTTTTTGGGTGTATTCGGCAGGGGTCTGTCCAGACATTTTGTGAAAGGTCCGATTTTGTAAAATTGTGAAAAAATTACTCGTAATTTGTGAATATAAAATAAACGTTCAGTCACATTTTTCAACCAGGGTCCGCTTTTGTGAATTTGTGCAAATACGGTACGTTATTGCAAAATAACTTTTTCAAGGAGTTTTTAAATTATAAAGACATACAAGATTATGCTCAACACTGTAAAATTATAAAGAAAAAAATTAAATTTTAAAAAAT
The DNA here is from genome assembly GCF_982258835.1 of Parasteatoda tepidariorum. Taxonomy (NCBI): domain Eukaryota; kingdom Metazoa; phylum Arthropoda; class Arachnida; order Araneae; family Theridiidae; genus Parasteatoda; species Parasteatoda tepidariorum. Next base: position 71,016,857 of record NC_141757.1, read on the forward strand.
AAACAGCAATTGCAGCTACTAAATTAGCGATGCAACATATAAATATTTGGTATTTAGCCTGTACTGCTGAACGCAGAATATTCATTTCAGACGAATAAAGGAAGATGCGTCTGCGGAAGACAAAATTTAGTTCGTTTACATCTGCCTTTCTCACCCCCCCCCCCTCCTGGGAAGGGTTTATTCGATTAACAAAACAATAATGAAGATAAAATAAATATGTGAAGGGTCGGATTGAAATATTATTTTGTGATAAATTATTTTGTGAAAGGTCCGTTTTTAAGATAAAATATTTTGTGAAGGGTCCGTTTTTATGAAAAGATATTTTGTAAAGGGTCCGTTAACGGACCCAAATTTCTTCTAAACAGACCCCTGATTCGGTAAAACCATTTTTACCGTAAACCATTTTTGTATAGTAAATTATTGTACCGTAATTTTAACAGTAATCTAATATATATAATTCTCTTACGTGGCTCCCAAATTTTGGCTGTATTTCTTTTCCGCCGGTGGCAACGTTTGCTTTGTTTCGTTTACGTTACTATTTCTCTTACACGGCTACAAAAAAAGCCTCATTACAACTCCCCGAATGGCAACGCTAGAAAATCGATCAATGATTGCCGCTAAAAATGTCACATGCCGAATCTAGCTGAGGTGGCTCAACATATAGCTCTTTTAAAAACGGAAACTGAAATAACCAGAGAGCATCAGCTGCGGCAATCTATTAAGCTAGGAAGCAGTGAGTAGTCTTTGTCGATAGATCTCTGTTTTAGTATTTTGTCGAATGCGCTTTTTTTCACGAATTTATATATTACGAATTTATTTGACGATATTTGATTTATATCACAAATTATACTATAGCACATTTCTAATAGGTTTGACGAATTACATGTCATTTATTTGAATTCAAATTCATTTTAATGACTTAGTATTTACTAGAAAGATTTAATTTTTTTTTAAAAAAAAAGTTTTTATATGGATTTGAATGATTGTTTTGAATTCTTAGAATTTCGTGCATTTGCAATGTACCTAAGTTAGTAGCGAGCGAAGCGAGCTTGGTTTACGAAGCAAACCATATAAGATTGCATAGCAATTTTCGTGGGTTGGCGAGCGTTAGCGATCAGGGGGCTCAGCCCACTAGTATTTATTTATTTAAAGTAGTGATTGAGTTATTTTACGAGTTACAAGTTCCTGTAAAAATGGATTTTACAGTAAAAAGTACTGGTAGTCTGCGTGCAGGTAACTTTTACCGTAATTTGATCTAAAAATTTTTACAGTGCAATTATAATTAGTAAAATGATTTCTTGTGTGTTTTGATAAATGTAACAGTGTAATATATCTGGAGTTTCACGTAATCAGTATCATAACGTTGCGATATGTTTTCAGAATGTATGCTAACTGTACATGACCCGTAATATTTAATATTAAAAACCATATTACAACTAAGACTACCAGCGTTTCTCATTGGACGCAAAAGTAGACACTTTAAGAAAACCTTTGGATGATTTCTTTGGGTAAACATTATTAAGCTGTTAAACATTATTACGAATACGGGTATCATAGTATGAATACATCATAATCTGTTTAAATACAAAGTTCTTAATCACTAAATACAGTTACAGATCATATTTTTCTGTTGGTTTGTTTAGACTTCAAAGTTTTTAAAGGTTAATGAAACAGGTTGGTTGAAAAAATACAGAAAATAATAACTTTAACTTTGCAATCAAAAATGAAAATGCAATCATATTGTGATTTTTGACTAATATTTTATATCATAATTCTGATAATATCTAGAAAATATCGTATTCGATGCAAATCCTTTCAGTATTAAAACTAAGTGATGCAAAAAAAATTGTACTTATCCTTAATAATAACAAAAGAAGTAAATTTTTTATGAGTTAAAAGGATGTAAAAAAAATAATGTTTATAATTTCCATTACACTTTTTATTACAATAATGATGATAATACAGGGTGTTTCGTAGTTACCACTTTCAAATATATATCGTTAAAATCCTTATAAAAATGAAGTAAAAAAATTTATATGTCGTAAATTGATTGAAAATCCGGAATTTTGTTAACAGTCACTTTCATTGTAAAGCTTGATGAGGATGTTCATGAAAATAAATCTATTTTCCTGAGAAGAAAGCAGCAAACAGTACATTTTTATAGCTTTTCTTACTTGATTTTATAAATGGTCTGTCATTTTACTTACAACGTAAAATAAACTTCAAAAAATATTTCACTTAATGCTCATATTTTTTTAAAATTTAGAGATAAGAAAAATAAATGCGTGTGTTACGTACCCATCGTTGTCCTCCAAATTAGCCGCGAAAAGATCTGGTCTGACTAGAGTAAATGCTAATCCAAATCCTATGATATCAATCACCATGAGTATAACCTTCAACAAGTAGGATATCCTCAAAAATAAGGAGACTGCTGTTATAGTGAGAACTGCTGGGAATATGTGGGCCTGAAATTTACATTTAAAAAAGTATTGGCAAAAGTTATCAGGCATTAATTAATCATAAAATATTCAGAGCATGAAATTAATAAGAAGATGTATTAGTTAAGCAATATGTATATATTAATAACGGTTCTATAAAGCGATTCAATTAACTTTAATTTCAAAATTAAGTTCTGTTTCTTTTTTTAAATCCATTTTATAATTTGTTTTAGTTCTTCTTCGAGCAGAAATATTCGTTTTACAGTGTGTGAGTTACCAGGAAATTAAAATATATAATAAACTAAACATTCAAATTGTTAAGGAGCGCCTTTTTGGTGCCGGATTTTTTATTGATATTGAATTATATTGGGTGTTAAAATGATGATAAATTCTACTAACAGTGCTCAGGAAACAATTGAAACCAGTATTGTCATCAGATTTAGGTGTTCCAATAGGGGGGTGAATGCTTTTTATATAGCTATTTTTCTTTCTAGTAATGTTATGTTAAAATACTCTAGGGATTGTGATTGGTTTATGAAATTATATTTGTTTAGCTCAATACCTATAATTAATTTACTTTTTAAGATAATTTTCTATGGAAAGTTTGGTGATTTTTCTCTATTTTTTCTCCTCTTGATCTCACGAAAGCCGTTATTGTTGCCCACATTTATGTGAACAAAGCCATTGATTGCTTTGTTTTTCTGAAGTTATCAGCAGATGATTACACAAATTTATCATCATGTGTGGTGAAAATAGTATCCTATCGTAACGACTTTAGTGGAAAATATATTTCAAGCGATTTTAGGAAATGTTAAGTAATCGGAAAGTGGTCTAAATTTAAATTGCAAAATACCCGCAGCACAGAATCGACAGGGATTTAATGAAACCAAAGTGAAATTATAGAAACTTTTTTACTTTATCTTGTCTCGGGGTAACATTTTTCATATTCATTTTTAATTAAATTTACATAACTACATATGATTATTAGTTAATTATATTTAATTTAATCGAATTAATATTATATTATATTAAATTAAATTTACATAATTATAGATACATTAAATATATGAATTCGGCTTAATTTTCTTATTTTTAACTAACAGTCAAAGTTTTGAGACATCTCTTGGTTAAAGTAATATGAATGTTCAATACACTTGTAAAATTTTCTGAAATATGTCAGTTTTGACTTATAAGGAAGGCATAAGCACTTCAAATAAATAGAAATGTACAACGCTATTAGAAGTTGAAGTAGGAGGAAAGATAAACATACCGAAACATTAATGGTGTTTATGAAAGCATTTTCAAATGGAATCTCAAATATTAATTTACCTGTCCATACCGGCAGTGAGGCGGAAGATCCTGAGTTTGCCTGGAAAATAAATTCAGCGTCTCGTTCAACGAAACTCTGAAATCACTATCTTCTGGGACACACATTACCTATTAAAATTGTAATTTTTCATAAACATTAGAAAAAAAATGAAAAAAGTTATATTTTCTTAAAAATTTCTTTTTTTTTTGCATTTTATAAGTATAGTGAATATTTTAACATATTTTATGCATATTTCTCAAAATGTAACAAATATGCACTTTGAACCATAATGATAAAGAAAACATAAAAATTGCATTAAAAAAAGCTTTTTGATTGTATCACAATTAAATCGAGTATCCAAAAAAAATGTCCGATGATTCGAAAAATCTCTTAAGGGAAGGAGATGTTGCGTGGATGCTCCATTTACGTGGATTTAAAAAAAAAATTGGTAATGAACTGACTTCTCTCTCAGCAAGGAGAAAGGCGTTAAAAAAGCTAAGGCCCACCTCGGACTGTCATGCCAATGATGATGCTGATGGAAGGAAATATAAATTCAAAACTTGCTGTACTCTGCTTAGGGAGCCACAAATATGTTCACATCAAATTAGAGAGTAAGTTACTAACTCTGCCAACAGATGTTACAGCTACGGGAAATTATAAGAATTAAAAAAAAAACTAATCACCTTGTGTTTTATTAATAGGGGGATGTAGACTGAAAACAAAATTAACAAACGCCTGTACAAAAAGATCAGTTGTAATGGTCTGACATACGGCAGAAAATATAATTTAATAGTTTTTTATTGCTGTAAGAATTATCAAAAGTTGATGAATTTGAAAATTAATTTTGATCTGACGAGACTAAATATATATATGTATATATATATATATATATATATATATATATATATATATATATATATATATATATATATATATATATATATATATATATATATATATATATATATATATATATATATACATTCTTTCCCTTACGAGAGGTAGGAAGTAATAGATAAATAATGTCCCCTGACTGACGTAGGGACGGACAGGAAACTCACCATATTAATGAAGGATGATGCGAAGATGAATGTGTTGGCGATTAGGAAGAGGATAACTCTCAGCACATGATTGGAGGAGACGTCAGTTGAACAAGAACCTCGAGAGTGTGAATGATGACTGTTGCTGCTCCTACGCTGCAATCACAAGAATGTCACTACTCAAAATATCAAAGGCCAACAGAATTTCTTTGAATATCTCGAGAGTAGCTTTATTGCATTATCTTATCGAAATTTGAATTGAACTGATGGCAATGAGCTTAAATTAAAACGTACAGTTTTTTTTTTCAATGATGTAATTATATGAACATATGCTGATTCCGTATTTATTTAAAGAACAAAAACACTATTTTAATGTCTATTATAGCAAGTAGCTTCTCTCTCATGAGCTTTTATAAATTTTAGATAGGTTATAATGCTTGTTGTTAAGTGCGCAAACTATAGAAATTATTCAAATAGATATTTAGTTTGGAAATATATGAAAATTTTTTTTGAAAAGTGAAGGTTATTGAAATGAATGACCAAATTATTATATAAATTTTTAAGTGAAAATATTTCTTCAATATAACATCACTGTACAACGCAAACTTTTCAGAAGTTAAATGATGTTAACGCCATTTCACGCATAGAGCACTAGTTTAAATTCATTATCTTTTCCAAGTAATATTCCTTTTTCATAAAGATTAACATTGTAAAATATCATGCGTTTATTTAGTTAAAAGTGTAATTATCAATGAGGCACATGCTTCCAAGGAAATTAGGGGAAATAAGTTAAGGTGCGTGATGTTATTATTTTACTTCATCTGTGGGAGCTGTTTGTCAGGCTATGAACAACCCATTGGTTAAAAATCCCTGCTACACAATTTTGGTTTTTAACTTTTCATATCTTCATCCATTTATGAGACAAGCACTCTGACTTCAAAGAAATTTAACACTATCATAAGCAATGTTTTATATTATCAACATATTGTTGAATTGTTTATTTTACATATTAACAATGGGTTATTTATTGAATTGTTATTTTTTTAGACAAGTAACTTGGTTAAGAAAGTTGAGACAATTAAAATCATTTTAAACTTTGCAATAAAACTTATAAGATTTTCTCAATATAAAATCACTTATTCAAGATAAATTTTGTAAAAAAATATTTTTCGTTAGGAAAAACAGAAGCGAACTATTTTTTTAGCGAAGTTATCTGAAAACATTGATTTCTATACTCACAAACATTTGAGTTTTTATGAAATTTTAAATTTATCATTTAATTAGAGCAATAAAAATGTAAAGTATGATGAAAATTGCATTAATAATAAATGTTTAGCAGAATGTTTACAAGCTTCAATAAATGTTTACAGACATCAATGTGAAACTTCATTTTCAGAAAATAGTTCTCGAATGTGTATACTGATAAATTATGCAAAAATAAAGACCGCGTGTTTCTAAATAAGCTTAAATAACTTAAATACTCTTCAAAGTAGTAGTGGAAGTGTTTTACCAATTTCTTAAAATCATAACTAACTAAGAATACATTATGATAATAACAAAAATGGCATCAATGCAAAAATTTCTTTAAATTATTGCATTCTTAAGAGGATACATAATTGCTCTACGTTACAATAGTGTTGTGTGCCCCACGTTGATTTAAAGTTTAATACCAAGTAGACAGAGTGTTTCGTTTTGACCATCCTAAATATATATATATTAAAACCGTTTCAAAAACGAAGTCAAATTTAATACTTAAGTGAGAATAAAAATCGCTTCCTAAATCTTTAAAAAAAAAAGAACAAAAACACAAGTAAGAAAGGCGAGACTGACAAAATAAAAACCGGAAAACATATAAGAGTAAAAAGACCTCTCCAAGGTTCATCAACCAACTAAGCTATATATTCGATAGATTTCGAAAGCCTTTATCTTTCCTTATTACTTAAATGTATAAATTTGCTATACCTACTTTGTACAACATTTTCACTTAATTTTTACAAGCACTCTAAAAATATACATGAAGGGTAGTGACTATAGAACACTCCGTATAGTTTTGATCAAAAAAACAAGTGAATCTGAACGTACCTGATTTCTTTGAATCCATACAACAGCCATTAACGTCCCCAGCACAACCAGAGTTGAAGTTAGTGTTCCTACAACGGGTAAAGATCTGCGAAGATACAGATAATTTTAAGCAATTAAAATCATTTATACAAAACTTTTATTTCAATGTTAAAAGCGTAGATGTAATATAAAAATATTTTTGCTCTATCATGATCTGAATGATGCATAAAAATTAATTGCTTTTAAAAATATTATTTAAGGAGTAGTTTAGTGTGAGAAATAAGCATTCCTATTTATTTATACAGGAGTCAAGAAAGCCATTTAGTATTTACAAGATTATTCAAAACAGTCTGAGCATTTGAAAAAATCTGTTCTATGTTTTTGAAGCAATGCTAGATGAAAAGGAAAATTTGAAGTTTGAACTTACAAGCTAAAAACCAGTAGTTGAATTCCAGCGTTGCAAAGAAAAACAGCGCAGACGCAAACCATGGAGTAAAGAAATTTGGAATCACGCTGATTTCTAAAGGACGTCTCTAAATTAGAATCATAGAATTTCAGGAGTATGGGATTTAAATCTTCTCTTTTTTCACACTGTCTGCAAAAATATTAAAAATAAAAGCTTGCAACACGAATCAGCATTACATAAATGAATGTTCTTCATAATTAATGTAGTTAATAACTGAATTCTAAAATATTTTCAATACGAAATAAATACTACAAGATAAAATACATTTAAACACGTTTGAAATCATTAAAATTGAATTTCCTCTATATAATACATTTAAAGGAGTAATTGCTTAATATATTATTTCCAGTCTTTTTTTTAAATAAATAAATACGTGATTGAGTCGCTCTGTATTTTTTGTAAATTTTGTTGCTAATCTTTATAAAATGTTTGTGCATATTTCTGAAATAAATAATCAAAAAATTATGCAACTTGAGAATTTATTGCAGAATAAAATAAAAATTATGCACACATTATTTAATTTCAATTAGTGAGAAGTAATTTTACTCAAAATCTAAATCTCTGCAAGGACTTAAAGGAAGAAGATGTCAATAAAATTCAAAAACAAAATTCAGAGATGTTACTTTATATTAGAAAGTAGTGCATGAAAATTTATGTATTTGGATTTAAACCTGCATATGAATTACTGTGCATTTTTAAAAATTACATTTATTCTACCAAGTCTCTTAATGAGATAGTTTTGAATTAAGAGAGATGTTTTGGAAACACACACACAGATTCCAATTGTTTTTCAAATATTCAATAGTTAATTTTCTTATTTCAATAAAACATCTCTCAATATGTTTTTTTTTCAATTGAACGTTTTAAATTATTTTTAAATAAATTAAGAATTTGATAAATCAATAAAAATTATTTTAAAAATTCAAACAACTGAACTGCTAAATTATTACCTTATTCACATTTTTTATTTATTAATATTGTAAGTTTTTTGTAGCATATATAAAAGCATACTTTAATAGAAAATTTAACTCGCGTCAAATCTAACCTTTTAAGCATCGTATATAGAGTGCTATAAAATTTTCTGCCATTATGGAATAGTTCATATTAATATAATTAATAATCTAGTTTCTATCGTTAGTTTTGTTAGCTACATTGTAGTAATTTGTTTGTTGTGATCAGCTAACAAATGAAAATACTGTTGAAAAGAATAGCATCAATTGTGAAGTATTTAATCAGAAATAACATGTAAATCCTTAAAATAACTTATCATAACGAAATTTTAAAAAAGAGTAAAACAAAAATTAAGTTTGGCTCTCTTATTGGCATACATATGCTTCGGAAACGTTCGTTATAAGCCTTCCTCGTTTTTCTTTAATTCGTTAAGTAAACATCTTTATATTTTTTTGCACTGAAGTTATAGTAAAAAAATTTATATATTTGAAAAGTACAAAAAATTCAACACATTTTGAGACCTTACTCATAAATACTTTAACGGTAATTACTTTAACGAATTTAAATATCTAAACCTTTCTCTTTTACAAATCTTTTGTAGCAGACGATAAACGAATTATGATTGCTTTATTATTTTTTTGTGTATTGGATTGTTCGGAAAGTAATTTTTATTTTTTTCTTTCTTTCATGAAAATGAAAAGCTGATGTTTCTTAATAGTGAATAAATATTTTATCATATATTGTCCATTCTGGTCTAATACCTTCTGTCATCTTTCTGGGAGTAACTTGATTCAACGAGCATAATATTTTTGTCCTTTGCTGGCAAAATACTGATGCAGGTGATTTTTGACCCCCTTATTTGAAGTAAAGCTTTTACCATCTAAATAACTTTATAGATGTCGAAACATTGTTGCAAACAAACTATTTTCTTGACGTTTGAGTTGCAAATCAAGACGTCAACGCGACGGCATAAATTTCTTCCAGTAAGAACATGAGAAAACCATATGTGTAGCTTAAACTTTTACAAATGACCATGATCGATCGAATTTAATAAGTTTAATTTCACAATGATCTCGGGGGTTATTTATTCATCTATTTGCTTAAATTGATGTCTTTATTGTGTCTTATCAGTATAAACTGGCGTGGTGCATCTTGATAGAAATTTCTCCGAATTCCAATTTTGTAATTTTGGCACTGCCAAAAACTTTGTAGTTTTGGCACTACCAATACTTTTTCTCTATACACATCAGATATTTTTTTCTTGCTTGATCAGTATTTTTCTTTTTTGATGGTGAAAAGCAAAATATGCCAAAAAGTTTGCCTTTCACATTTCATATTTGAAAGAGCATCAACTGAAAACTAATGCATGAAAAAAAGTAAACTTTTTCACGAGAAAGCCTTGTTATATCAGCAGTCAAAATATGTAATGATTATGCTGCTTAAGTGTAAAATTGATTGTGAAAAAATATAATGAAGTCCCTTAAAGGAAAAAAACGAAATTATCTTTCCTACAATCCAATATTATAGACGTTGGGGTGGCATTTGTGCGATTGATGTGTATACATTCTAGAGTAAAAATTTTATCTCATGCGGTTCAAAGTTTTATCATAAGATATTTTTTGGTCTTTTCAGGTTTTTTATTTTTCAAAACTAAGGACTACTGAATGTTATTTTCGCGTGTTTATTACTTTTCTTAGTCGATAGTTATGATACGTAAGACTTTGTATATAGATTACTAGTATTATACTTCTTTCTTTATTTAATAATTTCTCAACCTTACTTATAAATATACTCTTAATTTTTCTGAAAAGCCTGAAGCTCCTAGTGAATAAAATAAGTCTAACTCGTGAATACTGATTCATATTTAACGAATTAAAAAAAATATATATTATAATTAAGTACGCAAATTATAAATTAATTTGAAATTTTGAAAGTCACCAAATTCAGAGATAAAAAGCATTATCTGATACTATAGATTTCAATGTATAACAGGTTATTGCAGCTTATTTGCCGGGAGTATAGTTCAAAATGTTTACCTGCAACTGAATCCCGAATCTGTACCAGGAAGCAGATTCGTCTCAATTAGAGCTAAGCTCTGAAATATAGAGAAAATATTATTTTACAATTTCTTTGAAAACACATTTTAAGTTTAAAACAATATTGTCAAGATTATGCAAGCTGAACGTCAATATTTAAAAGAGGGTAAATTAGTTTTCCCTCTTCTAAGTGTGAAAATATAAAAACAAAAATTGCAACCAGTTATAGAAAATTAAATTTTTTTAAAAAACAGAACTGTTCAAAACCCTGCTTTAGTCAAACCAGTTTTATACTTATGCATTCAACCAACGTACATTCAATATATCATTTTTATACCTATACATTCAACCAATTCATATTCAATGAACCAGTTTTATAGTTAAAATATGTAACTTTATGTCTAATTATTTTGTAAATATTGAATAGGATAAAACTTTCTACTTGGATAGCTTTTTTCATACTTCTTTCATAGTACAAAAATTAAAATTTAAACAATTGGAAATAAGATTACAGTTTTTCTCAAATTTTTAGAAAAATGATCATAATTTGCTTCTGATAAGTTAAATAAATTTAAAAATAAACTTTACCGTGAGACGAATGTTCTTGGCAAGAGTTGTTTCGGATATGTTAGCAAAAGGCTTGTCTGCTCCCCAGCATTCCATATATTTACTCATTTTCGTTGAGATTCTAGTTCGAAAACTACGACGCAGATCAACTTCACCAAGAATTGGAACAAGGCTTTCAGGCTTCTAATAAAAATATCACACAGAAGAAAACATATCATTTTGAATCCTTATAAATATTGAAATACGAATAGTAAAGGATACTTCTATAACTTCCACTGAAAGAACGCGTTTCAGAAAATTTGAAGTTTATCAAAAATTAGAAACGTGACTAAAGCAACATAGCAATCACAATTCAATTCTATTTTCTCCAATGAATATATATATATATATATATACCTTTGTTCAAATTAATTTATACAAACTCAAACATTTTTAGTACATAATATGATCTCCACGACACTTTATTAACATTTGGACACGATTCGGCATGAATTCCACTAATTTTTTACAGTCATTTATAATATTTGTGTCCTTGTACCACACATGAATTAACGCCGTGATTAGCTTCTCCATAGTTGTGCAGTCCATATTTAATAGGCGATTCATGCATATGACCCAGAGATTCTCAATTGGGTTGATATCCGGAGAGTTCCCTGGCTATTCCAATGTCTCAATTTGATTCTGAGACATGAATTTCTTGACAATTTTGGACGTATGGCAAGGAGCTAAATCCTGTTGAAAAATCCCTGTTCCATCAGGGTATCGTTTCTTCAACTCTGGAAAGACTTTTTTACCCAGAATAGTAATGTACTGCTCAGAACGCATCATACCGTCAATAGGCTGCAAAGGTCCAACCCCATTGTAACCGAAACAACCCCAAAACATCTTCTTTAAAAAACACGAAAAAAAAAGTCTTTTAAAAGTTTGTTTTAGTTATTAATTTGCACACAAGGGTATATATATATATATATATATAAATTATAATTTTGTGTCTGCAATACTTTTTAATATTTTATAATGTAACCAATATTAGCAAAAGTTGTAAAGTTGTTTTCCTTGAAACTATTTAATATCTTAAGTATAAGATTGAAAATAATATAAAAATACTAAATTAAGTATTGCTTATAAATCAACAAAGTGAAATTGCTCTGCACAAAATTGCTTAATTCGTTTATGAAAATAATATTGCTTATATTTTTGAATAGCACGACAAATATAATACCTAATCAATTATGCTTAACTAATAAATATTTAATATATTCTAAAGCATGAACAGGGGAAAAGAAGACAACTTGATGTAAATTCTCGCTGTATTCTTCGGTGCATAAAATGCTTTTCGGAAGGAAGAGAAGAAAATATAAAGCTTTATGCACTTAGGACGAATTTAATGCACTTTCTCTCAAAAAATAAATGAAAATTGAATTAGAATTTTAATGGAATGTACTTTAAGAAGAAAGGTGAAACTACCAACACATTTGTTTATGTGAAAAAGAAAATTATTCTATAGGCTCATAACACAAAGCTTAAGAAAATGCCAAGAGACAGGCAAGCAGAACAAACAGGAAAAATTGTTGGGTAGCGTAAACTAATTAAAAGTCAAATAACATGAAATGAATATTTTTCGGTGAAATCTCTAATTTCGCAAATAATCTCTTTTTCTTTTTATAATTTAATTCAATAATATTTTTATGGGATTTAACTGAAAAATATCGAGAATTATTAATTATTTTTTTCTTTGTTTTTAATTTTAATCAGTAAGCATTAAAGAAGTAAGTTATACCCGCTTCTAACGAAAATATGTTTTAACATAAAGTTTTTGAATCGAAATTATTTGACAGCTTATAATGTTTCTTAACTCTTTGTATTTTAATTTTTTGTTTAATTATGAATGGCCCTTTTTATAAAAGATTTTTCAAGAGTTTAAGACTGTTCAAACTACCCTACTTAATGTAGGATTGGTCAACTAAAATTAAGCATGTAGGAAATTAGATATGTTAACTATAATTGCTAAAATAATCCAGTTTGAATCAGTAAGCTGGACAGTCCAAAAGCAATTCTAGAATTCGATTTTTTGATTGTTTCTTGGTATTCTAAATATTTTTTAAAGTACCCTCTGTTTTACGTTGTTCCTGTTTTCGATTTAGTCTTTGACACTTACATATGTCAAAATCTATCGTTTAAGGTATGATTACTCAAACCTTCTGTTATAGAAATTTTGGAGGAAAAAAAACAGATTAAAATAACAAGTAATAGTTAACAACCGGCATATATTATTTAGCATATTAATTTAAGTTGTGGCTGGGTTGCGCAGTTGGTTTGTCGTCGGCCTTCTGAGCCCAAGTCTGCGGGTTCGATCCCGGCCCAGACCTCAACGGCCATGTCGTATGATTATGCGGCATGTAAAAGATCCCTGGAGTGCCTTATTGGCTCTTGGCATTTCCGGCAAAATTAAATTCTTACTGCACTTTAGCATCCAAATAGAGTCTCGGTGCTGCCATCTAGTGTGGCAGAAACTATACGTAAATTAACATGACCAACGGTATCTCACCCATTGTGGTGATCCTGAAAGATATACCACCTCTGGAGAACACACTAGGTCTGCTCATTGGCAAGACCGACTGTGCAGCTCATTGGAAATAAAATAAAAAATATATTAAATTAAGTACATAAAGAATTCAATTTTTTCTTTCTATTTTAGTGATGGACAGAAAAAACTGCAACTAAAAAAATTAATTTTCAGGATAAAAAGGATATCACTTGTGATTTCTTCTTAAATGCATTTGCAAGTGGTTGATGATCTAAAACATGTGTTTATGTTTGATTGGTCTTGACTTGATACCAAACTGAAAGCTGTTGTCCTTAAATTAATATTTAATTTTTTTTTAAAAATATAATTACTCAAACATCGAATCTTTCTCTTATATGAAGAGGTAAATAAATAATAATTCCTGTTAGATGATAAAATAAATATCAATGACAAATATACTGAGAATATACAGATATATACAAAATGTAAATTTAACATTTAAGGGGCTGAATCTTTCAACTACTCTCTATTTACGCTATTGGGTTCATAAATTTCTAAATAACAACTACTATTTTAACCAAGAACCCAAATCCATCGGACAAAAACATATGTGAGAATATTGTGCTTTGGGTCTGATTTTGTAACTTGCCTACACAAATTAATTAGCATATTTAAGGTTAGATCCTCGAACCATTATGAATGAGTTCTAGTATGTGGAAACACGATTAGTAGACCAAAAGTTATTAAATGTGTTCTCTTTGCTACGGTTTTTTAAATTATTTATAACTGTAAGTATTAATTTCAATCAGGGTGTTAGAATATGATTTGTAAAACTCTTACTTTGGTTGGCACAATAAGATAGGTTTCAACTTGATGATCAGCTAAATATTGATCCCTTTGATGTCCATTTCCAGGTTCAGCGTCAAATTGTCCATCTAATTGCTGAAGAGTTGCTTTTGTTATGTGAACTTTCCTTTTAAATAAAAGAGTTGATTTTAAATTCATTTAAGTTGAATAAACAAGAGCTTGATAAATACAATATGTGGAAACAAAGAATCTTTAAACTATTTAAAGCAGTGCAAACCACAAATTGAAATGAATTGGAGACTGTAATAACTTGTACAGTGCATCAAATTAGTCTTCCAAAGTTCTAATCCTCGAGCCTCCTCACACTGAGTAAGCTTTACATGTAATCATTAGGCTTTGTTAATTAACTTGCCTAAGAAATAGGACACATTAAACTTACAATTCTATTATATCAGTAACTTGTAACCATTGAAATATATATAGTTTGTTATCTTTGGTTCATCAGTTAGCTTATCCTAGTAATAACAGCAACTGAAGTGTAAATATGTTAATTTCATCCTGTTCTACAATTTGTAGAAACTCAATCCACAACATCTCAATCTAATTATACCTCAGGCTTGTGATTATTTCTATTACCGACTACTTGAAGTAATGATTAATGATCTTAGCATTAATGATACCCTTAATACTGAGTTAAATATTTAAATTAGACTACTAGCTTAGATAATCTTAGTTCAAAGTATAATATAAATATCTGCATCTCAGTATTAAGGAGTTTTTTCTACCTATATATTGCTTTTTGAAATTTTTTATGATTTATGTAAAGTAGTAAGTTTTCGTGAGCGTAAACATTGAAAATTATTCCGAATGGAAGCTTTTAATCAAAAGTACTTTTAAATATTTTTTCGTTTTCTTTAATGAAATTTAAGGAATTTTATGACTGAAATCGAAAAGAAATAACTTTTTTTTTTGTGTCCCCAAAATTTTTCTTTCCACATAACACAAAATTTCATGTTTATATTTCAACTATACTTCAAATCTTCCCAAAATGTAACTAAACGATCATTACACTTAAATTTTATTTCAATTACTCTCAAAAAACTTTCAAGGATTGTAATCTTGAAGCAAAAAAAGTAACCTTGGTGAGAAAGATTCTGGTTGCTCCATACCGGTTTTAATAAGACTTTCTAAACCTTATTCTATATAGGTAAATACATATTCAAACTTTATCGAAAAGTAGTGAAAAAATTAAAATTGAAAATATTTGTTTTCAAATACTTTAATTTTAAAACCTGTTCGCATTGTATACAATTTAATTCAATTTTTTTTTTACAAATGCGTTATGAAATTTTTATTTTGGTTGTTTCTTATTTGTTTAAATACACTCTATAACAAAAAAATCGACGCACCAAGAAGCAATCCTCCGATTGCTTTGAAATTTCGTATGCATGAATGTTTTGAACAGATCAGGCTGGAATGATGCCGACTGGGGACGTATAGTCTTTAGCGACGAATCCCGCTTCCAACTGTGTCCTGACGATCATCGAAGACATGTTTGGAGACGCACAGGGCAGAGGGGGGATCCTGCCTTCACTATTGCACGCCACACCGGCCCTCAACAAGGCATTATGGTCTGGGGTGCCATTTCCTTTGACAGCCGAATCCCTTCGGTCGACATTAGAGGTACACTTACTGCACAGCGGTACGTCGACGACATCCTAAGACCTGTTTCGCGACCGTTCCTTTTGCAGCACCTTGGGCTGATTTTTCAGCAGTACAATGCCAGACCACATACGCCACGTGTTTCCGAGAACTGTCTGCAAGCTTGTCAAACTCTTCCTTGGCCTGCCAGATCACCAGATCTCTCTCCCATCGAGCATGTCTGGGATATGATGGGAAGGCGATTGCATCTGGCACGGAATGTTGATGACCTCGTTCGACAATTGGATCGAATTTGGCAGGAAATACCGCAAGAGACCATCCGGGAGCTTTATCGGTCTATGCCACGCCGTGTGGCAGCTTGTATCCAGGCTAGAGGCAGGTCAACACCTTATTGAACTTGTTACTGTAACTCTGCAATAAATTATTCAATTGTTCTGCAATTTTAATCATTTACTATTCTGTATATTGTCTTCGTATCCACCAATTTTCGTTTCAATCGGACAACTCCTTCTTGGTGCGCCGATTTTTTTGTTATAGAGTGTAGATGCAACATGTAACCCATTTGTGACAACCTTCATAAAAAGCTAAATTGAATTACGTGGTTGTTGAACCATAGTATCGGGCGATCAAGTTTACAAAATGCAAAAATACGAATTAAAGTTCAACTTAGCATCATTTTAAACCTTTGACGCATATGGGACACCAGCGTCCCCTTTATATATTTTTTTCTGGCGCCCTAATTTCAAAGAAATTATGTTTTGAGATTTTTTAATTATAAAAAAACAGTCCAATAATTATTTAAAAATTGCTGTTAGATTACCGAAAAGAAAAAAAATTAAAGAAAATTGTAAGTTTTCTAAAAAATTATCGAACAAAAAAAATCAAAGAAATTTCAATGATAAATAATTGTTTCTCTTAGATGTAAATAACTGCAAATAAATGCATATTTGAAAAAAAAAATTTTTTTTGAAAGTGAGCCGTGTTTGGAAGATTTTTACCTTTAAAGCAGAAAAGAGACACCAGTGTTTTATGCTGTTTTCATAACATTATGAAGAATTATGAAGATGCTAAATAGGATATTTTTCAATTCTTTCGACCTAAATCAATGCAAAATATTGAGAAAAGGTATAAAAAAATATGTTTAAGAAACTCTCTGTCTTACAAATTTGAGCAAAATTGTACTTCACTCTACTCTAAAATTACTGAAAGAATATCTTCCGCTGCAACTACTTCAATTTCAAAAAGAAAAGGCTGTAAAATTCAGAAATACACTTATCTATTGCATAAAACAACACGAAATTTTTAACAAAATGAAATCATATATTCCGTAAGTTCTCCGTGAAACTTGATGATGGTTTAGGCAGAGATAGCTCTTTCAACTACGCTCGTAAGTGCCGTCAACTTTTCTTTGATAAATTAAAGTGATTGATGTAGCGTTATAAAGATTAGAAGGTACTTTCTGTCTACTTAATTTACTGTAGTTCGTTCAGGTTCTTAGTGAATTTAATCTAGCATTTTAATTGGTTTTTTAATTATGATTTTGCTGTCATAACGCAAGATATTTTTCCAAGATTTATAGTGATTTAAACTTTGAAAGAAATTTTATTTTCATTTATCATTTATTTATTTAAATTCTAGTAATTATTTAAAATGACATAGCTATGGCAATTTGTTAAAACACTTGTAAATGTTAGAAAAAATAATAGTTATCGTCTTAAACAAATAAAAATCGTATTTTAAAATAACAGTTGATAGGAAATGTTAAAACATTTTTCCCGTTATTAATATTTAATATGCTATTACTTGACTCTCAAAATCAGTTTCACTCATTTTAGTATAGGTTCAATACAGTTATTTTTTTTTCTTTTCTTTTTAGTTTTCGATAATTCTTTCATACCATGATGAACAAATCAGGTTTTTTTTTCGTTAAGCAATTGACTTTTTTAGTTATTGCTTGCAGATGTCCATAATTTTGCCATGAATTAAGATCTCAAGAATTTTCAGACCACTCCGAGAAAGCGATTGTTTTTTTAACACTATTACTTCATTTTTTGAAATTATGGCAAAAGGCTAAATCTTGTTGAAAAATTCAGTTTCAAGATCCAGACTTTTTGTTATTATTTTCTACTGTAACTTTTGATGTAGATGTGTGAAGTATAACAAAAGTAATTAACAGAAAATCTGTTTAAGAGAAAAGATAAATAAAATACTTTTGAACCCGAAAGTAAGAGAATGGAAAGTTTTAGACTCAAAGATTACAACTGTGAAGTTTCCAGACAAGAATAATAATAATAATCGGTTACACTATAGTTAGATATGTATACGTTCGAAACGTTTGTAATAACACTATGTTGAAACTCACATAAATGAAAAAGAGAATCATGTTTTATATTAACGCAAAAAAGAGGGATGAGTTTGGAAAAAAAAACGAAAATAGAAATCCGAAAATGGTATTATGTGCAAAACACATCTAAAATAATTGAAAAATATTTGAAATTTGAGCATATAAAACGTATGTAGAAAGCATATATCCGCAGAATAATTTCAACCTTTTAATAAAAAGTAATAATTCGTGCTTTTTTTTTGTATAGAGAGAAAGTTATTACTTTTAAATTAATACTATTTAAAATTAAAAAGGTCAGAAATATTTTATAAAGTTTTAATTCGCAGGAAATTACACAAGCTAAAATCACTTTGCAAACGTGCATGATATTTATTTATACATGGTACAAAAACTAACAAATAGAAAGAGGAAACACGATTTAAGCGATAAAGTTAACCTAGTGGACAAGAAAGTGGACTTAAAAAAAAGGGTTTGGTCAGATGTTTTGTTTAAATCTGTTGTTGTTGTATGCCATTAATGTACTTATGTACTTGTTTTCCATTGGCGCCATCTATGGCCAAGAATTCAACTTCTGTCACACCCATACGTGGTCATTGGTCATATGGTCATTGTTGACACCTGGGTATGACACCCGTTTATAGAGCGGACCCATTCATAAATCCATTCATTCATCCACAGATCGTAATTTTGATCTGAACTAGAGAACAATCAATCTCCAATCCAGTACCTCAGGGGTATAATTTGTTTTAGAAACATGGAGGACTGTGTGACCCAACAGATGTATTGCTTAAATCCAATATCAAATATTAACATTTTCTTTTTTTAATAAAAAAAACTGCTGGATTTGCTACATTTTTCAGCCATGAATGTTTAGAAATACTAAGATTATGGCACAAGGAACGGGCTAAAAATTTAACTAGAAACGGGTGCCAACAACAACTAGACTTCTACTTTTAAATATGACGTAACATGTATAACTAATACAGCTTAAGTTACACATATATCTTTTTTTATTGTTCTTATAGTTTTTGATTATTTTATTGATAAATTCCAGCTTTTAGGGTAATTTTTGTTTTGATACCAATATGTGAGCTGTTAAATCTTCATTTATGTGTTGTTGTCAGTAAAACAAAGTGTTATCACTATCAAACGGAATTTTCGCATGGCTTATCATAATTTATTTCAGCAATTGTTTTTAATTTAGGTGAAAACTTGGAGAATAATATAAATATTAATATTTCTTTTTTTTTCCTGCGGATTCCATAAATTCCCTTTATAAAACTGCTCATTTTCTACTGAGGAAATCTCAGTTGTGTTTTACTTAATACAGTTTAAAATATACTGTTTTTAAATGTAGTTCTTGCAAAAAAGTTATTTCACAAATGTGACTCTCCAACTTAGTTCACTTTAAAAATTTAGTAAAGCAATTCTGCTTAAATTTTCTCATTAAGTTCATTTTTCACGATCCTTTGAAAGAAAAGAAAATTAAAATTTGTAACAACTAAAAATCTTAAACAATAATTTTCTCTTGAATTGTATATTTTATACCATATGAAACATTACATAATTTATTTTTGAACAACAATGATTTAAATAATTTATGAGCTAATAAAAAAGTACTTTATTCTTTCCTTTCCCGCATAACATGCATTCAAAATAATTTCAGCAAATCATACGCAAAAAATAAAACAAGTCAAAAAACGTTCTCTTCTAATGGGCGCAATAAATTTGTTTAAAAACAAAAACTTCCTAAAATATATAAAAGTGGAAGCGAAGCTTAATGATTTCAGTGAATCAATTTAATTGTTTAGACTATTCCAACAATATTGCTCCAAACAATATTGCGAAACAGTGTAATGTGTGTAGAAAAAAGTTCAATTAATGTGAATTCATATATTATAATTCATTCGCTCTTTCTACGTAATAAAGAAACAACTAAACCAAGATATAAATAAGTAGTACTAAAAATACCAGCACCAATCTCTTGTTGAATATGAATGCGGATAAAGCTGGGCTGGAAAAACATTTCTTCTACGTGCCCTCCTTGCCTAGAATAACAAGTAGCCGCATCCAGAAGAAAACATTTTGGATGAAAGAGATTTCAGACTAATTTAAGGAGCAAATAAATGAAAGGGAAATTATCAAGTGATGTATGAAGTTAAAATATCTGATATCGAGGCAATTAGCATCAGTCTATTAGTTTTGCAAATTTGCAGGCATAAACGAAATGTTTCTCACTTAACGATGGTTTGTTGAATTAAAAGTATGAAGCCTTTTTAACAAAGGTATATTTCTGTGATCTCTGCTGCTGTATGGGAATAAAAAGCTTTGAAATGAAAATATATTTGAATATGTACTGATTCTAGAATTAAATCCAATTTAGAGTTTGTATGAAAGATTATAGTTCCAAGTAACACGTTTATTTTCAAAATTTGTGGTGCCCGCGTAGTATTTCTAACAAAAACATCCCTGATTATTCTTTAATTGTTGGAATATGTATTAATACGAGCGGAAAATTATGGATAATTTTATTTCTACTCTTAATTAACTCGTTTTTCTTTCTGAGAAGATAGAATTCATGAATGATAATTCGTAAGAACGTTCCACAAAGATCTCACTAAGGTGCTTTTCTTGCATTTTCTCTTGACTATACGAGCCCCAACGCCCTTCTCCAACACTTAAAGCAAACGAATAGTTGATACCGTAGATTTTAGTATGATTGACACTCTACATTACATTATGTAGTGTCTCTGACGCATTTTTATTTACTTTTTCATTCTTTTCTTAAAACGGTTTCGAGTACTCAAATTACTTATAAATTGCTTTCGAGTTCTTTTAGAATCGGATATTGAAAAATATTTTAGGTTTTCAAGAAAACCTGTTTCAAATAATTTCTTATTCAAAAAGTATCTTTCAAATGACTCTTTCTTAGTTTTAAAATATTTGTACACATTTTTCTCTCCTCGAATGAAAAAAAAACAACAATTGGCTGTCAAAAGCCAAATTTAAATGGGTAGTAGTATTTTAATTATTTTTCTTCATAAGAATACCTTATTGAATTCTTTAAAAGCTTACTCAACAAAAGGCAAGTTTTTTTAGAGGATGTAGTAAATAAAAACGCATAAAAAAACTAAGAATATGATGTTAAAACTATTTGTAAACAATTAATCTTTAAAAAATTATGCATTCAATGTTATGTCTAAGGTTTTAGTCCACGATTATTTTTCTCAAAAAATAGAATAGAAACTTTCAGAAGAACTGTTAATAAAATTGTTTCGCAATTTGAGTCCTATAAGCAAACAGTGGGAGCCAACAACAGCTTATATGATGTTACTTAAGTCTATCGATTGATTCACTGATACGTGAAATTCTTGCTTCTGTTCTTGTGAATTTTCTTTTTATGCTCTTCTTCTTGCCAGCTTGCATTTTGGTGTCTAGCTTCTTTTTTTTCACTATTTCTTCGTGTTAAGGTTGTTTTATTGTTCCGTGTCGGAGCTTCGAATTTCCTTTCACTCGATATTCCCTTACTATCACAAAAAATTAACTCGATCTTGTCCCAAGTATGTTATAAACACATATAAATATTATATTTAAGAGACATGGGTAATATACACATAAATATATTTATTCATTAAATTATTCTTTTTGTGAGTAAATTGGATGTATTTTTTCTGTATTCCTTTCATCCCTATAATACTTTTTTAAAATTAAGTAAAATCATTACTATCAGTTTTGTTTTAAAATTCATTTTGGATTTAAGTAAATATGTCATTCAATGTTGCAAAAGCCGAATGCTATGTTGCGACAAACTCAAAGAAAAATAGCTTGCAATAGTTTGTTTGTACTCGATGTAGAAAAAATTCTAAATGTGCTAGAAATGAAGTCTGACGTACAAACGCATTCATACAACTTTGTTTACATTTTATTTTTGAAAGATTTATTATCATATTTAATATAAATATACATTTTATAAATTAATAACAGTTTAATAGTCTTTTATATATTGTTCACATTTTATTTTTAGTAAATTTATTATTTTATTTAATATAAATTATATATATTTTCTCCTGAAAACTATTTTCATTAAAATTTTAGTGGTGCCCCCTATTAATCCTTAAAGTAACGGCAAAGTTAAGTAAGGTAGATTGTATATTGGGACACTAGCAAATAAATTTTTTGTCATTGAAATAAATTATTTTCACGAAGAAATACAAATTTTATTTTTTTCATCGAGCGTCTGTATTTTTTATGCAAAAAGAAAAGAAATACTTTTTGAAATCCTAACGAAAAAAAGGATACCTTGTTAGAAGAACTTTATTTTTTATCATTTCATTCACTTGAGTCATTCATTTCAACTTGGGAACAACAGAAAGCCTAGATGATAAAGGCTATCGATCATTCTTTGTAAAGCGGAAGCTTTGTTGCCCTCTTTTAAAAACCCGAGTAAATCTCTTTTTAGCGCAACAATAAAATGCTTCTTCACTTTTTCTTAGAAAAAGACACAAAAGCAGTTGTCGCATAAATGTAAAACCCAAGCTGCTTTGGGACAAGCATAAAACAAACTTACATGATTAAGATTTACTTCTTTTTCTTAAGTCTACTTTTTCACTTCAAATTGCAAAACCGCTTTCTTAAAGAGTTCCTATTTTATTAAATAGTAATAATAATAATACAAAGATGCTAGAATAAAAATTTTGACTTAAAGCAGTACTGATTAAAGTAACGACCTGATCTACATAAAAATATGTAAGTTCAGCTTCTTTTGGGACAAAATGTTTATATAAAAAATGAACATTGGTTTCAATCAGAACAACCAAGAAAACAATATATATCTTATTTCCTTTATTATTTTTTTGTGTAATATAATAAAAACTGAATTTTAGATAAGCTTTAAGCTCGCATTCTTAGTGTTATTTTCATTTTTACTCTGAAAGTATTATTTAAAGTATAAGAAATTTCAACTAAAAAGCTATATTTGTAATAATTTACTTTTAATAATTTTTAAAAGTAAATCTAAATTATTTTTGTTGTTACATGATTTTGTAACTATAATTACTTGAATAAATTAAATTATAGTTTACGCAATGTTTCAATTATTTAAAATATTAATTGAATGGAATAAAATTGTGTCTGTGAGTTTGTCAAAACAGATTAAGAATTCCAACTGCGTCTTGCATCTTAAAGAGGATATTTCAAAAGCTTTTTTTTTAATATTAAAAATTATTATTGCACAGAAATATTTTAAAAGAAATGGAGCTAGACTCAAAAATGTCAGTTGTCAGCCACTAAAAAAATTTCTTTTAAAAAGAAAAATTTTAACTATGAAGAATAGAAATATCATTTTACGTGAAAAGTATAAAAGCAATTCTATTGTAAGGCTAGAAATAGTGCACCAAATAGCATTACACATTTTCAAAAGAAAAAAAAAATTTGAACTTTAACTATAAGAGTTAACTATAAGAGTGTACGAGTTTCCGTGCGCAATATGTATGTACATTTCAGATTCGATATGACAGTCAAGCAAAATTATCCCGAACCATTTAGCCCTCTTTTTTGCAAACTTGAATATTCTCATTTTGGTCGAACTCCCATTTCTGCTGCTTGAAGAAATCCTAGGTTAGCTGCTTCAGTTCTTTATCGTCAGTAATAAAATTAAGCATTTTAGAAACCCTCGTATATCGTCACTCGAAATTTATTTAGAAGCTCCAAAAAATTCTTTTCTAGTCAACATACAGTGGCTTATAAAAGGGTTCACAGATTTATGACTTACAATAAAATATCACTCTATTCATTAATTAAAATGAATATTTCACAATGGAAATGAACTTTTGATTTGTTCTTTAAATATTCCATGCAGTTTTGTTTAGAGTATATTGAAGATCTTATTATTAAATAACCATTCTGAAGTAAAGTGAAACCACCAGGAACGACCACTTTTGTGTAACGACCTCTTCCATTTATGACCACTTTTGGGAGACACGGATTTTTTTTGTGTTGAAGAAAACCTTCATGAGAGAGCATCAAAACCTCTCCCAGCAACCGGGCAGTCCTACACACCAAATGCGGAAAAGGTCAAATAAGGAAACACGAAAAAATATCAAAACAAAAATTTTTGACAATACAAATAAGTAAATTCAAAATATTTGTGTGTGGTTCTTATTTAGAGAGCTCTTTTTAGTGATCCCTGAGGGACATCTACAACCAGAATGCACTAAAGATCTGCAGTCAGAATGCGCTAAAGCAGAATGCACACCAGATCTGCAGTCAGAATGCACTAAAGGCGAAGCTATCTATAATTTATTTTTAGAAATGATAGTTAAGTTAGAAAAAAAAATTATTTTATAAAAAAACTGAGCATCTCAAACAAGCTTTTTTATGATATAAAATTAAATACAAACTTTAACAAAAAACATACTTGTTTATTTATTTAAAATAGTTCTATCTTTCATAATTAAAAAAAATTTTTACGCTTAATTATATCAGTAAAGATCATTTTTATTGAAATTTCATTCATCGATCCCGTTTTCATGACGCCAACACGAGTGGTATTTCCCCGCAAAAGAAAATGACACAGAGTAAAATTAGAAACGTTTGAGAAAAATCATTGCTTTCGATAGCATTTTGAAGTCAATGGAGGTAAACCCTAAGAACGACCAACCTCCTTTAATGACCATTTTACTGTGGAACGGAGAGTAGTGGCGTGTTGTTGTTGACGTTAAGGTAGAGAGGGTGCGATTGTTCTTGTTTTCCAGCTGCGCCATCTATGACCAAGAATTCGACTTCTGCCACACCCATACGTTACACCCGTTTATAGGACGGGCCCATTCATTTATCCACAGATCGTAATTTTAACCTGAATCAGAGAACGATCAATCTCCAATTCAGTACCCCCAGAGATATTGATTTGTTATGGGAACATGGAGGACTTTGAGACTCGACAGATTTAACGTGCATCAGTCACCATTTACTACATGGGGAGTCTTCGGTTGGCAAGGATCAAACCCACGACCACTTGGACATCGGCCCAGTGCCTTACCAACCAGGTTATCCCGGCCCGTTTCACTGCCGTATTCATTTTGATTAATGAATAGAGCATTTTCATTGAAAGTTATAAATGCAATAAGTTATTTATATCAGCTAAACTAAGGAGCTTAATAATGTTTGCATGTTATGCCGAGGCGAGATAATCCTATTAGAAGGAATTTGACAAAACTTACCCTGGGACACCTCCTGATTCCATATGGTTAGCAAGAGTCACATCGTCTGACCAAACATCGAACTGCCATTTTCTCAAACCTAAAACTCCACAGAGAACATCTCCAGTATGCACTCCGATTCGCATATCTACATTAACTTCAGTTGCTTCTCTCACCACCCTGAAAATTAATTTTTATTTTAATACGTTATAATTTATGTTACTAAATTATCATGTACGTTCAAATTTTTTTTTTTTGCAAATAAAATAAAAACATTATTTTTCAGTTTAAAAACATTTTTATATATTTATATATGCATTTTTTATCACTACAACAAAATTAAATTGGTTCGATTACAAAAAATGATGTCGGTACCTTAAACTATAACACGGTGAGAATTTGGTCTAACTTTAATAATGTTAGAAACTAAACCTTGTTTTCTTTCCGATTAAACCATAATAATGTATAATAAAGTTTAGGAAGGATTAATTTGCACGACAGTATGACATAAGGCAAATTTTAACTATATTATTGTTCAACACGATCCGCATTTTCTATCACTGAGGATACATTTGTATACCATTTACATGCTAATTGAATAAGATTTATTTTATCAAGAAAAATTATGCTATTAGATACAAAAAAAATACTTTATAACAAGTGTTAATTCGTAAAATCTAGTTATTTATAAAAATTTACATACTGGGGAGCAAATATTTCGTTGCATTTACACAAATACTTGATCTTGCTTCATTCGGGCTTGGGGATTTCAAATCTGAAATTAATTTTACTCCTAATGCTGGAGACGCTTTTTTTTCTTTTTCAAATGACATTTTTAGACTATGTTTTGACGAATTATAAACGATTAAAAATATTTTATATAACAGAAGTCACGTAAATATTGTCTCATGCTTTAAGAGGGGTTACGGCACATATTCAGAATTAGAATTACATATGAACCCATGTCCAGAAATGTTTGATGATAAGCACATGAAAAAACAGTTCATAATAGGGAACCGCCTATGGCGACGTATGACAAGAGTTTCGGACATGAGTTTCTATGCAATTTTTATTCTGATGATGTGCCGTAACTCTCCTAGAAGTGAGACGCAACGTTTATGTGATCCTCTGTTATATATAACAGGGGTCATTTGATATGTTTTGAACTTGCACTTTTCTACAAAGAATAAGCTAAGCATATCTTTAAAAGAAAAACAGTGGATTGGAGAGAAAAATCGATTTCAAATTTGAAATCAGCGGTACGAAAGCATTTAATGTCTGTTAAAAAATATAATGCGGTAGAAAAATATATTCCGTATTGTAATTCACTAGTCTAACTCTTTAATCATTTCATATTCATAAAAAATTTTATTAAAAAATGCATTATATTTTAAAATCTATTTCAGTTAAAAGCATTTCAAGTTTAGTTGGAATAAAAAAGAGTATTGTAAGAAAAATATTTTGCTTCTTTATTTTTTTACGTTAACTAAAACTTAAACGAATGTATGGTACACGTTATTAAAATCAAATAAAAGTTATATTTTATTACTTGATGATAAACAGTTCTACATAACAAATGCCTTATACATTTTTATACGCATATACTTTCTGGTGTATTATTAAAAACGAAATCAAATTTTATTCTATGCTTACCGAATTGCTTCAATCATGCTCAGCCCCATTTGTACGCAGTTCGTCGCATGACTTGGTCTTGAGACAGGAAGACCAGATACGCAGTAATAACAGTCTCCAAGTATCTTGATGCGCATACAGTGATTTTCCTTAAAATAAAAGCAAAAAATTACTTAACTTATCCTATCAATGTTTAAAAATTGATTTGCTTGTCTCTGAAGCACATAAAATAGTTCTAATACAAACAAGAGACATTAAACAAATAACACTAAGCGACAAGATTCATTTGAAAATGGAAAAACTTCATCTGCTTCGAAAGTACTTACGATGTCTTAAGTACTTTTGAAGTACTTAAAGAAGAATTTCACGTTTTTGAACTCTCAAAACACGGTACTCTTTCTCAATACTTACTGGACTTGAATAAGGACAAAGCAAATTTGAAAAATTAATATTCTAAGTGGCCAACGGAAAGATAAAAAAAAGATTTAAAAAAAAGCAAAATCCCCACTATTTATAAATCAATCAAGTGTGTTTTCATCTCTTGACTCCCCAGTGTTTAGTTTGAATTATGATAAAGTTTTTTTTCCTCACTTAAATATTAATTTGCAGTCCCTAACCTCAATTTCGAGAATAATTCTAAAAATACAGTTATAATAACACGCATTTTATTAAATAGAGCTATAAGCTAGCAAATATCCCTGATCTTATCTCTAGAATATTTACTATAATATAATCGTTTATTGTTTAATTTAGAACGATGGCTAACACTTAAACAATTCGAAAAGTTCATCTCATTTTTACCGCTCTAACGACTCGTAGTAGAATGTTGCAATGTCGACAGTGACTTTTCTCATGCTTCGAACCATCAGTTTGTCAAATTTTATCACTTTCGGTCGGATGGTTGAGAAATCTGCAAAGGACCAACATACAGACATTTATTTATCGATAAATAAGAAGGTATAGATAAGAACGTTAACTCCTTTAATGATTAAATAGAGCTTTAAGTTCGATAAGTTAGATCACTGATGCCATCTTTTAAAAATTTGAAGAAAAAAAACAGATTTGTCTAAAATTTTATTTATAACAATGCCTAATGTTAACTCAAGTTTTTAACAAATTTTATGTTTCGATTAAAATTAGGTAAAAATTGTCACTTGCAGAAATATTGTCTAAATTTCTGTCTATAGCACAAACAGTTCGGCAGTTAAAAGAGATAATGCCCTAGATTACCTAGTTTAGGTAACGTCATTCTTTTCCTAGCAACCTTTGTGCCGCTTTCGATTTTGATTGGCTGTCGCCGATCACATGAGTAAACAGTCGCCATTTTGTTGACTAGTTTGAACGGTGAAGTATTATTGCACTAGATCCGCTATTTCCATTTCAGTTTTTCTTTTTACTTTATTCGTTTAATATTTTTAAATTAATAATGACCGGTTGTTTCGGTGTTCTAATAAGTCAAATTTAAAGAGAAAGTTTTAAAGTATAGATGAGATATTATTTTCACTGAATATAATAAAAATAAGACACAATTTCAGAGAGAGAGAAAAAGAACTAAAAGAGAAAATAGTAAATATTTAAGTAATCTACAAGAAAATGAAATTATTGATATATAAAAGGTGGCATTTAAGAATGGAATCTCCTGTATTTCTACAGTGAGAGTTGCAGTCACCAAAATGGCGGCGTGTCGCTACTTAATCTACGATCCAGGGCTTTAATAAGAGAGACAGGCACACAAAGACACCAAACAAACTATCAATTTTATTATTACAGATATTTCCTCATATTGTTTATACAAAAGATGTGATTTTATGTTAATTATCAGCAACAAAAAATATGGTTTTAAAGATTTCTCATTATTTAAAAATTTTATTATTTAATATTATCATTCAAAATTCTTAAAAAACTATAGGAATATGTATATTTTAATACATCCATTAAAATGCAAGTGCCTTGCTAGTCTAAGGTAATATA
This sequence comes from Parasteatoda tepidariorum, assembly GCF_982258835.1. Lineage (NCBI taxonomy): Eukaryota > Metazoa > Arthropoda > Arachnida > Araneae > Theridiidae > Parasteatoda > Parasteatoda tepidariorum. Next base: position 71,045,864 of record NC_141757.1, read on the forward strand.
AAGTTATTAAGCAAACGCTTGAACTACTGAAAGATACATCCTTCCAAGTCTCATTATTTGAACTATTACCAAGCTTCATTTCCACATGAATATAAATTTTAAACAAACAATCCTCATTCTAACCCTTTTGTAGTATAGAAAGAAGGCTTTGTTTACAGGACATGCAGTTCATGTGATTATTTTAAATGTATTCAATATTTAAGACTTTTCTTGAAATATTCTTTAAGAATCCAGCATTTTGTTTATAACTGTAAGTATAAACCTTTTGTTTAATCATCGTATTTAAAGTTAAAGCAAATGTAAGTTTAATATTGGTGCAATATAAATCTTTACATTCGTTTTAATTAACAAAAAGCTAGGTATATTCAGAATTAGTGTCAAATTAGAATGATTCTGAAATTTGTTAAAGTTTAGCTAAACTGATTTTTTACAATCCTTTCATACATATTGTACCTGTAAAAAACGATGCACTGAAAAATTTATCATTTACTTTATTTATTTAGGTGTGAGCATGATTTGTGACGGCAGTCGATCTAGTCACCCTATCGACTCTTTATACTTCTGTAAATAAAATTAAAAAAATTTCCATGATTTCTATGGATTAAAAAAAAAGAGTAATTTAAAAGCTTGGTTGGATGTCATTTATTGAAGTTATACTTCTTATGCGACTTCCAACAAGATTGCGTTAAACGTTTAACGCTACATTTTTATTCACGTGATAGGATCCAGTTTTCCCTCATTCATTTCCATATTGTTTTGGTTCTCACTAGCATAAAAATAATAAAAGTCATAAGAGTATTCGCGATCGCAACGAACTATAGGGGGCGTTGTTGTATGAGACACATACCTGCGATTTCTATATGAACCGTCATTCAGTTACTCTGTAGACGTCTTTAATGTAGCGTGTAGCATTGTAACGTTCCTTCTTTAATGTGGCTTATTAAATTTAAAAAAGAAAAATATCCTTTCTTATACAACCGAAAACAAAATGGTATCTCTTCTTTTTTTTAAAGAAGGAACATCCAAAACACTTCTGAAAAATATTTGTAAATAAACAGAAAAAAATATGTATCTTCTTATTAGAGTTAAAACCTAATGCCTGATAAATAGTTTTACTAAATTTAATGATATAACCTGAAAGGCCTATTTAAACTTTACATTCCATAGTTTTAAGAATCATATTACTTCAAACATTAAAATAAGCAAAAAGTATACATAAGCTTCATAATTTTATGTAATTTAATTTTGTAAATAAAGTTTTTTGACAAGTAATTTTATCAAAAAATTTTAAGTTTGAATAAAAATCATTATTTAGAAACTGAAAAACGTAAGGTAAAGAATGCTTACGATACAAAACAACAAAAAAAAAACAATTCTAAAAATTCCTTATATTAAAATAAACAACTTTCATGTTTTTTTCTTTTTTGATTCATAATCGGACGTAGAAAACCATTCTATAGAAAACTATCATCAAGAAAAAAGCTACTTGAAAGTAAAAAATTTTATTTTATAAAAAATAACACTTACCTGCTTTATAAATCAGAAGAATTCCAAAATGATTTGTTCTTCGATTTTTGTTACCATTTTTTAGTGCTACGAAAATGCGTCTTTGGGATTTGCCAAAAATAGAACAAGATGCAATTTTACTTTTTCTGGAGCGAAATATTTTGCCCATTGTCCACCGAAATCCGATAAACTACTTTGATTTTAAATAAAGTGTTTCGCTTTATGATTTGTCACAAAAATTTTAGGTGTAGATTGGCGGCACTTAAAAACAGCCAAATCTGTAGCTGCTGTGGCGTTAATACATAAGTACTGAATTTTTATTCATACTTTTCTGAATCATATTACTTGAAACATTAGAATATGCAAGAATTATACATAAACACATAATGTTATACCATTTATGTTTTCAAAAAAAGTATTTTGACAACAATTTTTATCAAAAAACTATAAACTATAAAATGGAAAATAAAGAATTCTTAGGATAAAAAACGATTTTAAGAATTCTTTACATTGAAATAAAAACTTTCATATAGTTTCTTTTCTTATTATTCTTATAGTTCTTAATCAGACGTAAGAAACCATTCTGTAGAGAACTATCATCAAATAAGAAAAAAAAGTTTTACAAGCTAATTTTTCATTATAAAAATCATAACACTTACCTTCTTTATAAATCCGTAGAGTTCCAAATGAAATGTTCTTCGTTTGAAAGTTTTATTTTCAAATAATATGTGCATAGATTATCCCTTTATTACTTTTAGATAACATACCACGACACATCAAAATTTTATAATTCGCGATCGCAACGAACTATAGGGGGCGTTGTTGTATGAGACGCTTACCTGCGATTTCCATATGAACCGTCATTCAGTTACTCTGGAGACGTCGTTAATGTAGCGTGTAGCATTGCAACGTTCCTTCTTTAATGTGGCTTATTAAATTTAAAAAAGAAAAATGCTTGATCTTCTTTCTTGTACAACCGAAAACAAAATGGTATCTCTTTTTATTAGAGAAGGAATATCCAAAACACATCGGAAAAATATTTGTACATTAACAGAAAAAAATATGTATATTCTTATAAGAGTTAAAACCTAATGCCCGAGAAATAGTATTACTAAATTTAATGATATAACATGAAAGGCCCATTTAAACTTTACATTCTATAGTTTTAAGAATCATATTAGTTCAAAAATTAAAATGAACAAAAAGTATACATAAGCTTCATAATTTTATGAAATTTAATTTTGTAAACAACGTTTTTTGACAACAATTTTTATCAAAAAATTTCAAGTTTCAATAAAAATCATTATTTAGAAACTAAGAAACGTAAAATAAAAAAATGCTGACGAAACAAAAACAAAAAAACAATTCTTTTTTGTCGCCATTTTTAGTGCTACGAATATTCGTCTTTGGGATTTGCCAAAAACAAAACAAGATGCAATTTTATTTTTTCAGGAGGGAAATATTTGACCGAAAAAACGAAAATGTACCAATTCCCACAACATAAAACTTTATCTTGGCAAACGTACGTTTTGGAAATGTTATTTCATTTGGAATCTTATTCATCAGAGTTCATATGGCGATATGATTGTTTTGAATCTATGCTAAACTCTATATCGGCTCATTTTCCACCGAAATCCAATTAACTATTTTGATTTTAAATAAAGTGTTTTATTTTATGAACTGTCGCAAAAATTTTAAGTGTAGATTGGCGGCATTTAAAAACCGCCAAATCTGTAGCGGCGGTGGCGTTAATACGTCGTAAGTACCGAATTTTTATTCCATACTTTTCTGAATCATATTATTTCAAACATTGGAATATACAAGAAGTATACATAAACACATAATGTTATACCATTTAATTTTTCAAAAGTATTTTGAGAACAATTTTTATCAAAAAATTATAAACTAAAAAACGGAAAATAAAGAATTCTTAGGATAAAAAAAACGATTTTAAGAATTATTAACATTGAAATAAAAACTTTCATATTGTTTCTTTTTTTATTATTCTTATATTTCTTAATCAGACGTAAAAAACCATTCTGTAGAGAACCATCATCAAATGAAAAAAAAATATTTACAAGCAAATTTTTTATTGTAAAAATCATTGCACTTACCTGATTTATGATTCCCGGAGAATTCCAAAATGATAAGTTCCTTGTTTGAAAACTTTATTCTCAAATAATAGATACATAGTTTATACCTTCATTACTTTTAGATAACATACTACACAGCAAAATTTTATAATTGATATGAATTTGAATATGTAGCTAAAAACAGAATAGCTGAATTCTAGTTGAACTTATTCTTTCAAAATTAAAAAAAACTTACCAAGAAAACGATTTAAATTAATTAAGAATCAGCACAAATGGCACTATTTCAAGTAACTTGGATAATTTTTTATTGTTGTTTTCCGAATTATATGGATACAGAAATATATACTATTCTATAACGAAGAAGAATATGCTATAACTATTACAATTCTGTATGTTCTGAATTCATATTTATTCACTGGAATGACGAAAGCAATGTTGACTTCACTTTAATTCGTAATGAATTGAAGACAGAAGAAATGCATTTTACCTTAATACACACATCTGTAACAGTATCCGAAATCGGAAGTCATCAGTTGCAAGTTTGTTGATAATAGAAATTAAAATTAATTGAGGAATTTTTCTTCAAATGTTTGGCGTGTTCTGTTCCTGAAGGATTTACTAATATTCTGGAGATTTTTTTCAAGTTCTTCGGCCTTTTCCTTAGGGAAATTTTGTTTCCTATTTGCTGCTAAAAAATGGCGTCTGATTCAGTCAATGACTTTGATGGAACTAAATGAAAACGTGATAAATTAATGTCCGATATTTACAGGCTCCCGCTAGACGGCGTACTCGAGCGTTGCGATCGCGAATTGGGTATAATATAGCCTACGACACTGGTTGTGTTGTTCCTACTAAATTTAACCCATGAACGGCATTTTCTGCGAGCCTAACTTCAAGCCGCAAATAAACAAACGAAGTGTTCGATCGTTTAAATAGCTGCTCGCCAGATTTTATTGCATTATAAAGAAAAGTTATTGAAACTAAATACAACTAAATAAACAACAACAACTAAAACAAATAACAACAACTACTAATAACAATAACTAAATAAACAACAACTAAATTCCATTCGTTTAGCATTGCGTCATATGTTGTTCCTACTAAATCGAAGTAGTTGTGTTTTTTTCATATTATACCCAATTGTAAGATCTCGATATGAATTTAAATATGTAGCTTAAAAACAGAACAGCTGAATTCTAGTTGAAATTGGGTATAATATGAAAAAAACACAACTACTTCGATTTAGTAGGAACAACATATGACACAATGCTAAACGAATGGAATTTAGTTGTTGTTTATTTAGTTATTGTTATTAGTAGTTGTTGTTATTTGTTTTAGTTGTTGTTGTCTATTTAGTTGTATTTAGTTTCAATAACTTTTCTTTATAATGCAATAAAATCTGGCGAGCAGCTATTTAAACGATCGAGCACTTCGTTTGTTTATTTGTGGCTTGAAGTTAGGCTCGCAGAAAATGCCGTTCATGGGTTAAATTTAGTAGGAACAACACAACCTGTGACGTAGGCTATATTATACCCAATTATCTATTCTTTCAAAACTAAGAAATACGTACCAAGAAAACGATAAAAAATTTATTAATCATCAGCACAAATGACACTATTTCAAGTAATTTGGTTGATTCTTTATTTTTGTTTTCCGAATTATATAGATACAGAAATATATACTGTTCTATAACAAAGAGGAATTATATAACTATTGCAGTTCTTGACGTTCTGAATTCACATTTCTTTATTGGAATGACGAAAGCAATGTTGACTTCATTTTAATTTGTAATGAATTGAAGACAGAAAAAATTATTTCACCGTAATATACACATCTGTAACAGCAAGTGATCATGAAATTGTAAGTTATGTTGTTGGTAATAGAAATGTAAAAATTATTGAGAAATTGTTCTTCAAATGCTTGGCGTGATCTGCTTCAATGTTTGGCATGTTCTGGTTAGTTTTTTCAAGTTCTTCAGCTGTTCCTTAGGGAAATTTTAATTTTTATTTGCTGCTAAGAAAATGGCGTCCGTCATGGAAGATGATTTTGATGGAACTAAATGAAAACGTGATAAATTAATGTCTGATATTTACAGGCTCCCGATAGAGGGCGTACTCGAGCGTTGCGATCGCGAATTGTTTTTCTATAAATATTTTTTTAGCTTGTTTTGATACACATATAATTCAATAGGGTAGTATTTTTTATTTTCAAATTTAGTGGATAACAATTGTAAAAAATGAGTGAAAACAATCCCACGGACAATGCGACGGATTTAAGGTTATGTCAAGGTACGTCTCTTGTGAATATCAATTGATTGTTAGGTTTTCTTTTCTGAAATTACATTATGACGCATTCACATACATTATTAATCCAAATACATTTTCCAGGGCGAGACGATGAGGCAACCACAAGCACTTCCACTGGTTCAAGAGGTCCACGAGGGGAAAATGCACAATATTACCGTGATTACAGAGCACGGAAGCGAGCGGAGCAGGAAAAAGAGTCGTTGAATAGAACTAGTGATCCTTCCACGACTGCTGATTCTTCTACAATTAACGTCGCAGGTTGCGAAGTTTAACTTCTTCCACGCGGTGGGACTCCACGCACTATTTTTTTTTATTTCGCGTGATTGGATTTTACGATGCCTATTTGATTATTGTCCTTGCGATAATTACCTACACTGAAACTATGTATAATTAAGAGCTTTGGATAAAATTCTAGAATAGTCCACCCCTTGGCGACTTTCTGAAATCTCTCCAAGTTAGCGATTATAACTTGGATCAAAGCTGCTTTTTAATTATTAAAAAAAATTAAATTATTAAAATATTTTTAATAAAATTAAATAAAAAGTAACTTGCAATAAGGTTGCAACATATCTCCCCGAAATATCTTCTAGAAACCTAGTTTGGCGAGATTTGAGATTTTAAAAAGTCGCTTGACGAGATTTAAAAAAATATTACTCTAAGATCCAACCAGAGTTTTGATATTTAATCATAGTTGATCACGTTTCAGACAAATATTTTAAATTACATATATCAATCATGTATAAAGTTGCCGTACATTATTCATAAATTTCAGCTCTAAAAATGTAAGCAGAATATCTTAGCTATATAAATATTATTATTTACTTGCGGTAATTGCATATACATACACAAATATCAAATTTGTATGTACACAGTAAATTATTTATAAATTTTAAACTCTACGAATGTAATCAGGGTATTTTAAATATAAAATGCGAGTCTTTTACATTATGACCTCAAAACCATTGCATGGGTTAACTTAATAACTATTGCATGGGTTAAAAATTTAACTTTGAGACATATAGTATTAATCACATAGATCAATTATGTATAATATTGCAAAATAATAACTAAATAATAATTTTAACTATTAGAATATAATCAGGTTACCGTAAATGTAGCAAGCGAGTTTTTAAAATTGCGGCCTCAAAATCAAAGCATGACTTTGTTTAGTTCAACCAGAACCGATATCAGACAAATATAAGGAATTAATTGCATCAATTATGCATAGAACATTGGTTAATTATTCATAAATTTTAACACTAAAAATGTAATCAGGATTTCTTACATACAGAACGTGAACCATTAAGAAAGCGGCATCTAGATTATAGTATAGCAGTAAAAGAGCAGCATAGATATGCAGTAAAAAATTTTTGCATACATTTACCAGAAATTTCTTTCGTGGCATCAGTTACAAAAAAATCAGCTGTAACCTAATAAACAAGTTTTTGCTTGTTTTACTTCAGCAGAAATTGATGTAACGTTTACGGCGCCATCTAAATAGTTTTCAAACTTACCTCAACTTTCATTTTCAAAGGAAGAAAAGAATTTTTTTTGAATGGTGTTTGCAGGATTTTTTACATGGTAGGGGTCTTGAGACGTGACGATTAAGGGCATAGAGCTTTCGCCTTCCAATGAGGTGAACCAGGTTCGAATCCCAGCAATGACTGATCAATAAGAATACGGCATGCATCGGCATGCATCGACCACAGTGTTGACATGAAATGTCCCCAATGGTAGACGAATCATGGGTCAGAGTCCTTTTGCCGTTAGACTAACCGTGGGAGGTTCTCATGGTCTTCCTCTCCATGCAACGCGAATGCAGGTTAGTTCCATCAGAAAGTCCTCCACGAAGGCAAATTTCTCCCAATACTTGATTCAGGAGTTCCCTTGTCTTCTGGATTGGGTTCCAAATTACGAGGCTATGGAGTTGAACATTGGTAGCGGCAAAATCAAAATTGAGTCGGCTGTTCAACAACGGTTATAAAATAAAATAAAATGTTAGGAGTCTTCTTGCACGAGCGGTATCACCCTCATAACTCTCTAAAGCGTGTTGGTAGTGGGTACGAATCTCACCGTCCATTCTCGTTCAGTCTTTCACTGAATTGTGCTATCTGCTTTTCTAATTGGCAAAGGTTTATAAAACGGTACTTATGTAATTGAATTGGTTCTGTTTTTCTGATTGAAGACCTTTAGTATCTACTAAGGGTTTATTAGCGTCGTGCCGCACTTTCATATACATTTACTCTAAGCTCCTTAGTGAAAATACTAAATTCTTCTCGGTAAGCGTACAAAGAAAGCGCCTATAACTCTACTAACAGTTCCATGGCAGGGTTACTAAAGAAATATATGTAGGTGTTCTTTCCTAAGTTTAATCTTGTAAAAATATTTGAAAAAAGTTCTGAGGAACTGGACTAGATAAACTCTTGGAATCTCATATTTCTAGTGATACTACTATCTTTTTACAGATAAATTATACTAAATTATTCTTGAACTTGCTACAGCCTAAAAATATTAATAATTGTGTGTCAATAATACATAAAGCCTTGATTAATTATGATTAATTTTCACACTAAAAATTTACACAATTCTTAATATTTATTTACACCACAAAAGTCTCGCTTGTTGTAAAAGTATTGTTTTCCTTGGAATTGTTTGTAACGTATTTGAATTAAGGGTACATCAAAACAAACAACTAAAATCAGTATCATATCTTAGGAAATAATGCTTTCGAAGACTGAAATAAATGACATAATTAATTATAGATACTTCCCGTTGTTCAGTAGCGTACCTCGTTATTAATCAACGTAATCTCCGTCTTGAATTTTCTCATTATATTTAACATTAGAGTAAAACTAAATCTTTTACTTTAATGCAGATATGATAAGGACTTACAAATAATAGATCTCATTTGAACTAATACTTTTGTTGCATGAAGATCTTAATTACTTTGGTAAGGAGAGTAATTAATATGCGAATTAAGAAAGAAAACATTTTTGAATTTATCGCATTATTTTTCTTACTTGGCGTAAATATTGTATTTTAGAACATTGCCGTATTCGTTCTTGATAAATATTGCATATATAGTCATCCTGATAAACAAGTATATAGAGTTTTCTTTAATGTGTCTTTTAATATGTAGTTTTAGAATTCTTGCAAATGAAAGCAAAAGAAATTAGACATTGGAAGCTTCAAACTAATGTTAAAACGAAGAAAAAAACAAAACATTACTAAGACAAATCACTATTGAGAAATCAAAATCTGTTTGATTACCGAAGGAAAGCAGCAATTAGAAACATTCTAAAGTTGCAACTGGAAATATTACAAGTTATGATGTACTACACACCGGCCTTCCACAATAGTGATTCTTCATATCTCTAAAGCGTTTTTGTTTTCTTAAACATTAATTCGCGAGCAAAATATGTGTGCTTTACTGTTTTAGTTTTTAACGAGGTTTCTTAAAATATACATTTAAGGTGATCGTATCAAAAGTAAGAAATTAAATTCAGTGCCGCGATAAGGAGTGCAAAGGCCTACTGTGCCCATCTCAGTTTTTTGGCCTTGGACTCTGGGGTGCTGGAGCAATTGTTTCGGTTGTGTGGTCAGTGCTTAGTTCCCAAGGGTACTTGGTACTTTATCAACCCGCTGAAAGGCTGAGTCAGTCTTGTCCGGTCCAAAAAGATAGAACCCATGACCTGTGGTTCACTCCGTCACCAAACACATTATAACAACACATCAATTATATAACACACATTTAGTCATCCTGTATCAATAAATTAGATGTTGCTATTAATATATTTAATGAGCTACGTAGTTTCTCGAATAATGTAGGAAAAGATTCTGCTGTAAAGGAAGGCATTATAATTAGATAAGAAACATTTGGAATTTATGCATACGTTTAACTTTTTTATTTTCATATCAAGAAAATTCAATTCATCTAGGATTAATCTTAAGGTTACGCGTGTCACTTATTTTTAACACGAGACTAATAAATTTATAATCATCGAAATTTTTACAAGTTAAATGTAAAACATAAAACTGATCACGAACATTCCTTTTTTCGAAATATATTTCAGGAATATTATTAATTATTTATCTTACATTATTTCTTATTTTAATTTTAGCTAGTGAAAGAAATTTGGCTAATGCAATGTTGAAAACTAATTAAGATATTAGGATTAAAGAAGAGATTGAAGAGTTGGAATATTTAAATACAATAGTAATGTACATTCTATTGGTTTACCATTCAAGAATATATGTTACACAAAATAAATATGATAAGGATGATCAAGATTTTGAAAGATGACCAAGCTGGTCATCAATAGTGGCTAGTATTATAAATTAATCCCGTGAAATTTTGATTGCATTTGAAATATTGTTGGGATGTTAAAAAAATTTGACACAAGATGTTTCTTTCGTTCATCCTTACATTTTTATGTGATTATGTTTTTTTTTATAAAATTAATGCATGTTATTCATTTATGTTATTCAAATTTTTTGCAGTACATATTTTTATATACAATTCGTACTATAAGCTATACATTTTAAAAACACATGACTGTTGGAGAATCTTTAATATTTTTGAGTTGCTTTTTATATCCAAATAATAGTTGATGTCATAACAATAATCCTTTCAGAGCTAACTAATCGATTCAGAATACTTAGGAATACATTAAAAAAATCAGGTATGCTAATACTTTAAATGTTAAAATAGGGTGATGGTTTGGACATTTTCCTGTACTAATATTTTTAATCAATTTTAATGTCGCTAAGTGAAGCCACTAAACTGACACAGCTTGTATTCGAGAAGTCATTTCTTTACATTTATAGCCATAATTAAAAAAAAAAACTACCAGCACAAAATTAAGTATCTTCAAAAAGAAGCCTTGTAATAGCTTTTCTTTTCTTCATGTGCTATAAATATGTTTTTTCATTAAAGCATAAAAGTTAAAACCTGCAATTCCATATAGGAATAACCTAACCTTGTTTGTTTTTCCCATAATCATTGTCTATCACAAAAGATGAGAAAAGGTAATATTGTCGAACTTTATCTAATGAAGTAGTACTTTTAGTACAATGGTGATAGATGAAATTATAGAAACAATAGAAAGTTGATGCCATAGAGGTGTAAAGGATCTATCTCACATTAAATGTTTTGCAGTTGGGTTTTTTTTTCAGTTTACAAAAATAGAACGAAGAATGTTGTTATAAAAAGAAATATTTCTATGTTTTTCACATTAGCTGTTACTTTCTCTTACGAAGAAATCTAATCCAAGTTATGTAATTTCTAATTCTAAGTAATGTAAAACAGAACCAAAATTGAGTTTTAACTTTTTTAAACTCAATTTGACCAAACTGATGTTTTATCAACTGACCAAAGGTCAAGCATAATTCATAAAATGTGGAAGAACGTGAGTAAGAAGAATCTTAAATGTGGAAGAACGCGGAATTTGATAAAATTGACCAAAATTACAAGTAGAGTTTGTTTGAAGGTAAAAGAGTCTACTTCAGTAGGTTCCTTGGGGTATTAATCCACTTTTCTTTCGAGGTTAATATCTTTCTTACCTGTACTATGCATTATTCTTTATCGCCTTGCGAGATCATCGCCAACAAAACCAATTATTTTTACTTTTTGAAATGCCGGATGCTATTTAGAAAAAAGTATGAAATAATCGTCCTGATGAGGCTATTATGTAAATGATGTGCATGTTACTGTGAATGGCCGAAATCGGTGGTTGTTGACTTTCACCGGTGAATGTTCACAATCAAATTAGTCGATTTGGTGAATGTCCGAAATATTTATTACATCCGATTTGATATTAATTTATTCGTGAATATAATTACATTCATTCGATATTTTAATGCTTACTGACGATAGATTAGAGCAAACATCAGTGTTTGGAGTATCGGGCAAATATATACCGGGCAATAGCGCTTGACTTTAAGAAAACATCAGTGTAGGGTATACCGGGCAATGGCACTTGACTTTAAGAAAACATCAGTGTAGGGTATACCGAGAAAATTTATACCGGGCAATGGCACTTAACCAGACCTATTATGACTAGACCTTTGGTAAATATCCGAAATATATACTAGGTCTAGTGCCACTTTTGCTATAGCTTAAATATTTAAAAGGAATTAAACAAAGCGTTTGAATGAATTTTAAACTGCTTTAAAATTAAAAAAATAATAAAAAAAACTTAGCCAGATAAGAGCCAGATATGAGAATAAGAAGTATCGGAACAAACAAGATCAGAACAGGTAGGAAACCGGTGCACGCGCCATACTGAGACCAGGCAGGTAATTCGCAATCGCTGTGTGGAAGAATGAGTTAAACAATGGAAAAGGCCGATCGATAACAAAAAAACGCAAAATGGACATGTTTATGAAAAGAATAAATATTGTAATGTGAATATCGCACCGAAGAAATCCAAAGTCAGATAGTGTCTCAGTGTGAGCTTTCAAGACAGTGGTATAGGCTTCAGAATCCGGGAAATGTTGCCCAACGATCGAGAATTGTAAGCTTTTGTCTAGACCAATATTAATAAATAACTAAACGATGTCAGTGGGACAGTTGTGCCAAACAATTCAGTTCCGATCCCGTCGAAATATTACAAGTTTTGAAGAAACTGTTCAAATGAATCTCAGTCATGCTTTGCTGTAAACTAGATGACCAGCCATTCGCATTCCTCTCAAGCCTTTACATAATCCGGAGCTTGAATTTGCAATAGTGGGCCAATGTTGTGTCCCTATTTACTCAGAATATTGATTGATGTTGAGTAAAGAAATGCTACGAGCATGGAGCTCGTTTTCGCACCTGAAACATCATGGAAAGACATGATTTTTCCTTAAAGGGAGTCATAATGTGAGAAGACATAATGCTGGATGACCACTTTGACACGCGTGCTGTTACCGCTAAAAGATACATAAACTAAGTTCTTTAGCTTTATGTTCTCTTGCTTTAAGGTGCTATTGATTTTGGATTCATATTCATGGATGATAACGTGCATCGAAACCATGTAATCCTGGTCAACTGAACGTGAACATATCTAACACATGCAATGCTCTGGTGATTCTGCTGATTTTAATCATATTGAGCAAGGTATGAGACATGTTCAGGAAACAGATTGTATTCCTTCTGTACAGACCAAATTTTGTTCCAAAACGGAAAAGAGCTCTATGAAATGCTGGGAACTTTTTGCTACGTTTCACCCACGCTCGCATGGCACATTTGGGCACTGATTTCTTGTAACACGCGTGGTTACCAAAATGCACTTCATTTAACTTCAAAATAGTCACTTTCCTTTACTTTCGTTCTTCAAATGAAAGTGATAAATAATCTTTGCATGGTTTTCTTATTCATATCTCTGACTTTGATTCCCACAAATATTCTCATAAATATCAATTAAGCTTAAGTTTTGGGCACCAGTGTATTATAAAAAGTAAAACATTATAAAGCAAGGAATTTTGTAGGCCAATTAAATCAAAATTTTAGTATTAAAATATAAACTACGGGTTGTATGATTGAGTAATATTTTAGTTAAGTAATAAAAATAGTACTTTTTTTCATCTTCACTTAAATTATCATAGTTTGTTTTACTACGATAGTTTACCAATATTTTTAAGAAATACAGCAATTTACATAAAAAAGCTCAAGATTGTGTAAAAAAAAATATTAGGATAGAAACTAGGTTCTTTTTATTACAACTATATGAATTTTAAAACGTAAGATACATTACTCTTTTGAATGGCAATATATTATGTTAAAATGGCAAATAACATTTTAACCTTATCTTCTTTACAAACATAAAATTTTTTATTTGCTCCTTAAATCGGAAAAATATTGGTTCTCTTACTTTAAAAATCTTGACTAGAGACATCAATGTAAATTCTCAGGTCCATTTGAATGGAGATCAATTTTTTTGGCTTTGGAGAAATGTGCAAATGGAGGAACTTTGTAGAACATTTGGAATGCAAATGCAAGTCAATCTATTTCGTTTTTCTCCCCATCCACTTTTTTGAAAAGATGTGAAATAAATTCCTTCGCATCAAGCTTGGAATAAAATTTGTTCTATACGCTACTTATGCTCTTAAAAATTGCATTGAAGAATTTAAGATAGTTAACTTTACCATCGATTTATTATTTCTTCTTTCTAAAAGAAAAAGTTACAAAATGGTTAAAATTAAATTTACCCTGCTTTGACCAATATATTGTCCGTTCAGGTTAAGGATATATGTTTTATATGCACCATAGAAAAATGAAATTTGCGACGATAAAATAGTTCGCATTATGACCAGTAGATGGTACTTTTTTGGTCATTAATGAAGTTTGGAATCGTTTAAAAAGCCACTAGTTAATGTCATAAAATCGTTCTTCCACACAAATGAAGGAGTTGGTAAAGAGTATTAATAAATTTATAGAGGCTAAGATGTGTTGAAAGAAAAAGTTACTTTCAAATGAAAACAAACACAACACACCAATAGAAAGAGAAATCCTTTGTATTACGAATGAACTCACGGAATATGCACTATTGATAAAGTTATAGAATATTGAATATATGCAATGATTAAGTGAATTTTTGCGACTCCGATATCGGATTTTTGTTCTTTATGCTTGCTCTCCTTTCACCTGGTGACTAAAATTCGAATTTTTTCTTATCGCAGATTAATTTGTCCATGATTCATATAGCGTATGGAGAGTGTGCAAAAAAAAATAAATCACCCAGAATAATTTTTGTTCCAATCTAATGATTTGATTTGCATGAATAGAATTGAATTAAATGTAGAGTTTAGTGGCACAAAGTTCAAAAAAGGACATGCTGCGCCAGTTTTGAAAACTGATTAAACGGTAAAGTAAAATTCGGTAAAAAAGTGAAAACTCTTAAAACACCGCAAAGATATATGCATCCAAATGGATGAAGCTTCATGGTTAACTTACTTAAATGGTAAGAACTATTAAACAATTACATACAACCTAAAACTTCAATAGTACATAAAAGTGCTAAAATGTTAGGAAGATTATTTTTATCTAACAAATCTTTGATGCATAAAATCGTGTCTCCGAAAAAAGTAAAGCGATGTTTGTTAAAACAAGGGCAAACAATTGAAGTAAGATGAATCGAAAGTGAAACGCTGCAAGTATTGCATTGGGGCAATACTTGCAGCGAACAGCAAATGTAGCTGAGTCAGCAGAGTATGTCCTATAAATATTGTGTCGCGTGCCATTTATGGCACGCGACACAATATTTTGGGCACTCCACCGATCACAATTATTGTTACACTATGAATTGTTATTACACAAATGTCATTACGCTATGAAGCATATGTAACAATTAAATTAAAATTCACAAAAAACAAACAAAATAACAAGCAATTATTAATAAAAAATTAAAAATTAATTCTAAAAAACAATTAATAACCGTAAAAAACAAGCTAACAATAAATAACTAGCAAAAAAAGTCAACAGTCCTGCTTAAAGTAACATCTTACAACCTAATATAAGTTATAGGTCATCTAATCTGTAACAACAGAAGTCACACTGATGTTACTTTAAGTTGAATCACGTGTATAACTGATACATTGCAAAATGTAATTTTTTTCAATGTAAATAAAGAGTTTTCAGTTGATAGTATTTAGTATTATTACTTTCCCAATAATCACGAAGTCAAAATTATTTGACGGCACGTCTATGACCTCATTAAGCAATTTTTTAGAGAAAATGGCACGTTGGTGTATAAAGGTTCGCCACCCCTGTCCTATACGTAGACTTGATTTACATGACCTAAAAGCCAATTTTATTAAAAATTCAAAGGGAGATTCCAAGTTAATTTTATTAATAAAAAAAAAGACATTTTCTCTGAATAAACATACTTTTTTCTCGACATATTTGGATTTGTGCCTGACAAAATAAGAGAAGGGGATCAAATTTTAGAAAATCTAAATTCTGAGTTAAATTTTAAAAAAGGATACGTTTTTAAGCTTTCTTTTCTCGAGAACTATTCAACCAATATCGTTCAAATTTTGTGTTTAGTCATTTAAAATTGCATAGTTTAATACAGTGTAAAAATCTGTATACCTTACTCGTCCAACAAATTCCACCCATTACTAAATGAAATAATTATAAACAATAAACAATATTAGCAATTATTTTCCTGCATGGAATAAATGAATTTAAAATTATGAGTAAAACTTTTTAGATTAGCTTAAAACTTTCTCAGGTATGGTGAAATGAAAATTGAATGCGGTTTAATATTTACACTAAATAATTTTTTATATTATAGATCATTAATTTGCATGATTACTTATTAAGTTAAATCCGTGAAACAACTAAGCACAATATCATGCCAGTTAATTTTAATGTTTTTCTGTACATTGCCTTTGTACTAAAATAGAGTAATAGCTGAAATAAGATCAAACAAAGAAAATCATCTTTCTTTATTAGGCAGTATTTTTAAAATTAACAAGCATGGTCCTATCCATAACATTATAATAATTATTAACAAATTATTAGACAACTCTTTTACAAAGACAAAGAGAAGGTTTTTATAAGCAGCCATTTTTATAGAATTTTTGCAACACTTTCAACGTTCGAACTGAGGAGCCCTAGGTATCCAATTCCACCACCCCCCCCCCCAGTTAAAATTCAAAGTATCAGTGAGTGAAGACTTGCTAACCGTTGCTTAAGACCATTAGAATATATCCAAAAATTGGCGAGCTGTCGAAGAATTATACAGCCAGAAATAAAGCCAACCCCACGTTATTAATATTACACGTATTAATATTAATATTAATATTATACATTATAAAATCAAATAACAACAAATGTTAATGTTAAACGTGGTTAAAGAAAGAAAGATTAGAAACAGAATTTGATACTCATTTGTCGTAACATTGAATAATAATTAGTTATACACTTGTATTGAAATAAAAAGTTGCATGTTACATTTATTGAGAATTTATTTATTTATCTTAGGAGGGGTTAAGAAAGATCAAAAATGATTACAGTTATGAAATAAAGGAAATTTAAAAGCTATGAAGTTTGTAATGGTGATAATGGCATCACAGCAACAAATTATTAATCAATCATTCGTCTTTCTTATTCAAAAATAATATTCAATTGTTGTATCACCTTCGGCCATGTAGAATTGATATCCAATTCATTTATTTGCATTAACTTTTATTTTAAGTAATGCATCAGATAATTTTTTTCCCTCAAGATTCGTAAATAACGTAAATAACATGATAGATTATTGCAAACAAAACGACACTGTTAAGAAAGATTAATGTTATTAAGTGTGAAGTAAATCTACATAGTTAATCAAATAAGAGTTAAACAAATCTTTATCTTACCACGATTGAGATATTGAAATAATAATTTCAATTATTTCAAACAATGACTTTCTCAAAGAATAATATTTTTACTGAAATGAGCCCTGAGAATAGAGCTATTTTTCTTGGGGCAAGAGTTTAATCGTTTACTTAAGTAAGCAAGGGAAGAAATAATAAGATTCTTGCGAAATATTGAAATTTCGCTTAAGTATGAATAGTTAGTATGAAGTAAACTCTGTGAAGAAACAAGTTCAAAAAAGTAACAATTATTATAACGAAATTTAAAAACAAATATAGTAATTTAATTTTCCTGTTTAAATATTTAATTTATTACCCTCCTTTAAAAAAAGCTATGGTATTCAATTTAGCTTTGCTTTTTAGAAGTTAGTACACGGTAATTATGATAAATATAAATTTCGAAATTCTACAGTTATTAATTACCAACTTCTATTTTTTAAGACACCTGTAATATTTTTGAAAAAACACTTTAAACGCAATTTGTCTACTTACTTCTGTTCTATTGAAAAGGCAATTATATTTTTTCTAGAGGAAACAGATTTATTTTACTTAGGTCACACGCTTTAGCTTATAAAACTATCTCCCATCTTCTGTCAAAAACTGAGTTTTTTTCAAGGAAAAAAGCTTTGACCAAAATTCAGCATATTTCTGGAATTGCTAAAACTATTAGAATTCATACTAAATATGTTCAGCCGAAGTTGAATAATCTAACGATAACTTATTAGGAGAAATCTTTTCTAATTTGTTACGCATGCGCTCTGAAACTCTTGCTAACTGGAATATTTTTGCCTGCTCGCCAGTTAGTTGAATTAGCGATTTCGCGACAGCAGTTTACTTTGGCTCTAAGCGAGTTTCAAGGAGCAGAGCCTTTTTTTCCAACCACTTTGGAAGTTTGAAGTATGTTCTAATTCAGTTTTTCATTTTAAAGTTTTTAATAAATTGTTTATTTTGGTAATTTAGTTTTATTTCGTTATTCGATGGCTCATATTAGTTTAATCCATGTTAGTATTCCCCACAAAATACATTATATGGACTTCAATGATTCTTACCTACTAGTACAGAGTGACAATTATTGAACTATTGTGAAACAAAACCGTATAACTTCTGAACGGTTTGCGTGATGAAGTTCAAACTTCGTGGTTGGCCGCAGGGCATGATGGGAATTAGTATGCGCAGGCACACGCAACTTGTTGCTGTCGGCTATATGGATGATAAAATGTCACGGTGCAGCATGTCGAGCAAAATTGGCTCATTGGATTGATAATCCATATTTGGCAATCGAGAAATCTCTCCATCCTCAACGAGTGACTGTATGAAGTGCAATGTCCAATTACGGAATAATCAGTGCGATGTTTGTAGACGGCAAAGGTGACTACTGAACGATATGTGAAGGCTTTGGAAAACTATTTCATCCCCGTTATCCGAAGTGTCAACAAGGTGGACATGCAAGACGAAGTTCGACCCCACCAGACCAAGAAAGTGTTTGAGGTCCTTGGGGAGCACTTTTAGGACCGCATTCTGGCTCTGAGGTACCCTGAGTCTACTAGAATGGAACTTACTTGGCCATCGTATCCACCGGATCTGAACACACATGACGCATTTTGTAGGGCTATATTAAAGACTATGATCAAAATAACACCAAACTCGATTTTGAGCAGAAAACTGCCATTCAAGAGGTAGCATCGACAGCATCGATGTTCCGACACTTCAGCGACTTATGCAAAATCTTGCTATTCGTCTGCGACAATAGCCAATGATGAAGCATAATAGCATATCGAAGATGTCATAACCTGATTCCGAATATCTATAGTGACGTATTATTCCCCATTGTATTATTCCCCACTCCCCTTTCCATATTGAATAAAGTTTGCATACTCAGTAGTTTTTAAATAATTTACCTTTTATTTCATATGGCTTAATAATTGTCACCTTCTATGTTTGCCAGCACAAATCTTATATAACATCAAGAACTTGGAACTAGTGATTTGATACACATTAAAAAATGCACATGTCATAATTGTTTAGAACAAATAATTATTAATACACTTAACTATTGACTTGTCGCTTATTTCTCAATAGTCAGTTTACTTACATTGATACTTCAGATGGCATCATTGAACATGAGCTTTTTTACTTTTAAAGAATTTTTCGACAGTATTGGGTTTTACTACCCCCAAGATCAGACTGGAAATGTGGGTTCTAGAGGGAGATTTGAATAATAAACTCTATAATAGTTGGGTTTTTTTTTTCGAATTTTGAATATCAAATAAAACTAAAAATGTTAAAAGAAAGAAAGAAAAAAGAAAAAGGAAGAAGAACGTTACTGTTACTCATTTTGGGATTCTGTTAATCTATTTATATAATTTAATAGAAATTAAACATTTTCCTTTCCCTAGAAAAGCAGCAAATAACATCGTTGGATTTAACTTTACAAATTATAGGATTACTTTATTATTTCATTATAATGTTAATTAGTAAAGAAATAACAGCAAACAAGTTAACTGAATTTAAAAGAATTTTTTAAACTGTCAACTGTCGAAACAGTAGAATAAACTGTTGTAGTCTAATAATTCAGAAACATTAATAGCACAATGTGTTGAGTGTTTTACTTTTACTTAATACCTAAAACTTTCTGAAATGATAGATGGAAAAGATCTTTGGATTTAATGTTACAAATTATAGGATTACTTTGTTATTTCGCAATAATTTTACTCATGAAATAAATAACAGGAAACAAGTTCACTGCATTTAAAAAAAAATCAACTTTCAACTGTGGAAACAGTCGAATAAATTGTAATCTCACACTGTAAAAAACTTCAGAAACTAATTTTGACTCTACAAAAGTGTTTTCAAAAATCTCAGATAACTTCATTTAATAGCATGTTCTTGATCCTTGTTTGAGAAACATTTCTTTTATTTTCAATAGAAACGCATTCAGGACTTTGAAACCCTATCACCAATTAACTTACGCTAAATATTGGTATTTTCAATTCTGGATTTCAACATAAGTTATTTCTCTATATAGGGTAATTTAATTTCCCTATATTGAAAAATAACTCTCGTTGAATAAACATATATCTTAAATTTAAAAACGACCTAAATAAAAAAAATTAAACTGTCAACTGTTAAATTATTAGTCGTTCAATTGATAATAGCAATCTGTCAACTGTCATCGGAAGGTACCTTTTCATAAAAAAATTGTCCCCTGCCATTGTTACCATAAAGGTATACGCGAATTTTGATTATGTCCCCCTTTTAAATAGATTTGACTCTCCTGCTTTACCCCTTCCTTTTCGCTCCCGTGAAAATGGCGGGGTGAGGTTTCGCCCTCTATTTCTCGCTCCCGTGATATTTCCGAGCTGGAGTGTTCAGTAGTAACGCACTAATAAGAATAAAACTAATTCATTTCTTTTGTCCGGGAAACATTTTATTTCTCATTTTACACTCCAGATGGCAATGCCAGTATATTTTTAAGGTAATTGTAGATAGTTAGTTTATTTTAAACTAGATGTCAGCACTAATCAGGGATACAGGGATTTAAAAAAATAGGCACTTTCATGACCGTTTTCTTGGAAATTAACCGATCGTTAAGGGGTTAAGGAAACTGGTGAAAAATATCTCCTCTCCTTCAGAAAAATAATATTGATATTAAAAAGTTTAAAATATTTGCGTTTCAAACAGATTAAACAAATTTTGCAGTGTTTTATGACAATCCAAATTATTAAGCTCGATATCCTTCGTAAAATATATATTCTGTAAAAGATGTTATGTTTTCTTTATTCATAAAGAGATAAAAAAAATGAAAAATGGTTATCCCTAACAAGATAAATTTCCTTAAAAATACATTATGAGACCATTATTGAATCGATTTCTTCCAATTTATGTTTTCGAATAAAATGCTACATAGCATCTAGAAACCATTACGTTCATTTTTTTATTTAGCTGCATCTTGTCATCACCTTAGGTAATTTTCTGAATATGCAAAACGCAATTTTTCTCATAAATTTTGCAAGAACAAAAATTTCTTCGACGTGCCTCCCTTTTAACAGCTAAAGTGAAGTTTCGCTTATCTTTTTGGTGATATCAAGATAACTTTTGGAATTACTTGTCTCCTATTTTCGAGACAAGATAATGAGAAATTCGATACCTCTTTTTCAGCATCAATCATACCGAATTGTGAAATTTTCGACTTATTATTTGCTTTTCATTTTTTTTAGGCATTCGATCTTTATAGCCAAGCTACACAAATAGCATTGAAATCCATTAAACTTAATATATTATTTTGAAAGGCAAAGTAATGGTGCAATTTTTTAATAACAAATTGGTGCAAGAAAATAAAAATTGGCAATATATTCTCATTAATGATGTTAAAGTGATGAACGCTAATGCATCTATTCGTTTTAAAATGCATTCACAAGTTTTTTTTTAATAGTTGATTTCTTGATTATTTTTTTTACTTGAGTTCTAGAAAATTTCTTTACGAAATTGAATTCTTACACCACTGATAGTTTTAAATGGGAATAATAATGACTGTTACATAAAATAGGTTCGGATATTTGAGGTTTAACTTTTTCATTGTGATGAACTAGATAACTCGTCTTCCAAGAATATTCGTGCTCTATTGTTGTATTAGGGAATATGGTTAATGAATGCAATTAATTATTATTTTTTAAAGTAAAATTAAAATTTTTTAAAGAAATATGTGTTTTGTTAATTTTTAGTGCTGCGGGGGAACTCTTAAGTACAGATTGTGGAACAAAGGCGCGTCATTGCTGCGATAAAAGTGCTAATTGCGTATTATGAAAATGACTTACTTGAGCTATTTGATCGAAGCGGCCAAATAGTTCATTCAGAGTCTTAACCAAATCTGATGCTGAAAGTTGTTCCGACAGAGGAGTAAAGTTCACTATATCTGCGTAAAGTATGCTAAAAATAAAAACAGAAATGTTTTTTTTAGAATTTCAGTTAAAATATTTAGTGTAAAATTATATCATAATATAATAAATTAAATTAAGAAACAAACATAAAGCTTAGAAATTTGCACTTTGAAAAAAAGTATGATTAAAACTAGCAGAATATGATAGCATTTATAGTGTTTCTGGCTATATTCGGCTGGTCTCGAAGTTGGAGGTTGCTACCTCCAAGCTACAATAGATACATTTTGGTAATGTTCTTCCCGAACTTGATAATCTTCTTCTCTTGTGTTATCTGTTCTTCAACTTTTTTAAGGCTTATAATAAATCGTACTTTGTAATAAGCACACAAGCCTGCATATGCATGCGTAATAATAAATTAAGAAATAAATTCTTGGAACTATAATGCCTTTTTTAAATATGGTTTTTTACAGGGGCTTCCCTGAAAAGAAATCTCGCCTTTTCGCGAAACGTTATTGAAAATGGATTTAACGGGTTCGGATCAAAGTTTTATCCTGGATGTGTAACAATTAATAAATTTGGTTTTGATAAAAAGGCAGGCTCTTGTGCATAATGCAAAAAATAACTTGTATCTTGTCATATTGAAGAACAGACTGCACAAAATAGTTAAAAACAGTATGAACATGTAGAACCCGCTACCTCTACTCTAAAGAGCGTATAACGGATGAACAACAGCCAGCCGCAAAGGGAGGTTCTAATAATATGTAATTTTTTAACTTGCAATAAATCTTAGGGAACTTCTTTGCCATGCAGTATCGCAGTTCCGCTAACCCCTCTGAAGTGCAGCAACACTGTATATACACTCATGGATAAAAAAATTAGCGCACCAGGAAGGAATCGTCAAAATGAAACGAAATTTTACATACGTAATGACTACTTTGATATAAGTAAATGATTAGAAAAATCAAAGATTATCGTTTTTCTTTGATTTCAAACCATTTACTTATATCAAAGTAGTCATTACGTATGTAAAATTTCGTTTCATTTTGACGATTCCTCCTTGGTGCGCTAATTTTTCTGTCCATGAGTGTATATGGTAGGTAGGTACTTTATTTACGTCGCACTAATAGAACCTCACAATGGACTATTGGCGATTCTCTGGGAAACATCCCTGTGGATGATCCGAAGACATGCTACAGCAATTTGATCCTCTGAAGAGAAGATGGCTCCCCTGCTTTGGTAGTCTGGCGACCTACTCGCGAAGTAAAGCATTTTACGGTAGAACTGTTTAACGAGGTACAGCACATCCTCGGTCCCAACTCAGGATGATCAAAGTGGTTACCCACCCACTCACTGACCGCAGACAATGATGATTGACTTCGGTGTTCTACTGAGAACCGTGTCTTTACTATCAGTTCACTACTAGACGAATATATATGGATACACTGAATATATATATGATTGATTTCTTTCGCCAAATTGTGCTTATAAATTTTTAAAATAGAAAAGAACTAAGCCATTTTTTTCTTTGCAAAGAAAGCCACATATGTATGTAAATAAATTCCACTAACCTCCTAAAGAGGGATAAAACCGAGACCTTATGTTTAAGTTTAGTGTTCACTTTAAACAAAAGTTTGAAGTCATCACTCATGACCCTTTTCTACTCATTATAATTGAAAAATATATTAGGAAAATAAATGAAAAACCATTAAATAACCACTATTAACCATTAAAGTAAACAGTCATTTTAAGTAAGCGGAAGGTCTATTGCTGTTCTCTGTGGTAAACGGAATAGACATGAAAATTTTAAAATTATGAAATAAACTGTGAAATGAGTGACAATTCTGAAGAACAGTTGGGTAATTTTAAAGTGATACTTTAGATCATGGCTTAAAAACCATTTATTTAATTATATTAACTTTTCAGTTTAGTAGTTTTACAGTTTAGTCAGTTTAGTAGTTCAGTTTAGTAGTTAATTGTGTGGTAAAAAGAATTACATTTTTGAGAACCAGAATTTCTAGCAACCCGTTACCATCGTACAATAATTTCATCAGAAAGTCGCAAATAAAACTACGACAAGTTATTTATATTGAACTTCGCAATTTCATTTCAGAAAGACTCAAGATATACTCTCCATACTTTACAGGCACTCTATATTAACAGTACATACAATATTTTTGCTACTAAATTTTATTCAGATGTATTGCTATATTTCATTCAATATCACAAATGAAATTGTGGCAAGATATTTTATTGAACTTCATAATTGCATTTAGGAAAGACTCAAGATATACTTTGAAGACACTCTGTATTAACAGTATATACTATATTTTTTGCTATACGTATAGTACAATAATACTATAAAGTACAATTGCTATATTTTTTTCTACTAAAATTTATTAAGATGTATTGCTATATTTCACTCAATTAAGTTTAAAATTTTTAGTTTATTGCAAATTCGTTAATACGATACATGATTTATTTTATGATTCATAAGTTCATATGACAAATAAATATCCTTAGCTGACGCTTTAATTAGTTGAATTAGTACTATTTATAATTCTTAATATTACTTTTTATAATAACATAGCAACAGAGTAACGATTCTCTTCAATAGTTAAAGAAAAAGAATTTCGTTGAAAAAAACGTAGCGATTGGAAAATGAGATAAAGAACTTTAAGCATTAAGTTTAAAAAAAAGTAATTACTTTTAGTTATGAGTATTTTTTTTTTATCTCAAATAAACTAAAAACTAAACAATCAGTTGGTACTTAATATCGTGACTACCATCGTTTCATTGAGAAATACGATAAATAAAATAATCTCTTCTTGTCAACGCAGGATATGAAAGTTAATAACTGTTCCCTAAACTTTTGCTTCGAATCGAAAAAAATCGAGAGTTTTTCTAATGGTATAAAAAAGATATTAAAATGTCAATTAAGAATCCAATCTATAGTTTAAATTTTTTTTCTACAAAAATACACATTTAAAATGGATAAATCTTTAACGATATAAGCTGTGTTTTTAATCTTAACTTCTAGTTAATTTCTTTTAAATTATAAAAATATCTAAAATTATTGCGAATTAAAAATAAGCTTTCCATTAGGTAAACACTGGTAAAGCCGGCTCAATTTCAGAACGATGTTTTTTATAATTAAAAATGACTCTATTATACTGTTTGATCGAAGTTCAAGGAAAAAAATAACTGTTTAAACTGTATCTTAATTAACTATCGTACTAGAAAAATTACTTAACAGATGTTGATTAAAAACTATAAATTAATCGGCATACGCAAATTCAAATTTTTATATAATTATGGAATTTTAACGTAGTGAAATATATTTGATGAAATATATTTACTACCAGTTTACAATTGAGCTAAAAGGAAGTTTTGATGAGTGGATGGAATCTCACCTGACATTGTTATGCCTCTGAACATAGAGCTCATGAAAACGTTGCTTTGATTGGGCATTTGAACTTTGACAGGCATCAGCCATTTTGAGCATGATGCTTCTTTTCACTTCAGCAGCGATGTATGCGGGTATAACACTCAACAACAGCTGTTCCTAAAAACATGAATAACTTATTAAACTAAGATATTATTTATAATAATTGCTTTATCATTTATAATAATTGCTTTATCATTTATAATAATTGCTTTATCATTTATAATAATTGCTTTATCATTTATAATAATTGCTTTATTATTTATAATAATTGCTTTATCATTTATAATAATTGCTTTATCATTTATAATAATTACTTTATCATTTATAATAATTGCTTTATTATTTATAATAATTACTCTATCATTTATAATTATATTTTTTTGGCTTTTCAAATATTCATTATGAATTTTATTTTATTTCATATCCGTCGATGAGCAGCCGGCCCAATTTTTTAGGTTTACGACTACTAATGTTCAACTCGGTAGCAGTGTAATTTTTGAACCAATCCAGAAGACAAGAAAACTCCTGGATCAGTACCCCCAGAGGTATTGATTTGCTATGGGAACTTGAAATACTTTAAGACTCGACAGATTTAACGTGCATTAGTCGCCATTTATTGACCGGTGGGGCTTGAACCCACGAACTCTTGGACATGGGCCCACTGCCCTACAAACCAGGCTATCCCAGGCCTAATTATGATATTAAAGTAAAATTTTTTGTAGTTAAGGAACTATTGAATGAAGTTTTATTACAAGAAGTTAAATCTCATAACACGCATAGCCAAACTATATTTAACGACCAAAGAGGATGCGATTGTTCTTGTTTTCCAGGGGCGCCATCTATTGCCAGGAATTCGACTTCTGCCACGCCATTAATAGGACGGACCATACATCCATTCATTCATCGTAATTTTGACCTGAATCAGAGAACGATCGATCTCCAATCCAGTACTCCCAGAGGTATTGATTTGTTATGGGAACATGGAGGACTTTTGCGACTCGACAGATTTAACGTGCATCAGCCACTTTACTGGCGGGGCTCGAACCCACGAACTCTCGGCCTGTTATTACATTATTATTATTTTAAATGACAGCCTACATCTTAACACCAGCCGCACTGGCATAAACCACAAAGGATCACTTTTTTAGGGTTTTACTGTATATTAATACTATGGTTTTATTGCATATACATGTCAATAAGACAATTTTATTGTTTAAAACTATATGTGATTTATTTTTAATTAAATTTTTTATTTTATTTCGTAAACTTTTTAATTTTAAATAATTTCAAAAAGCAGCTTGTCTCTTGACACAGGTCACACACGCATCAACCACAATGGATCACTGGTCAGAGATTTTACTATATATTGATTATTAACAAAAATTCGTTTATTTGAAGAAAAAAAGCTTTAATAATTTTAACAAGGAAAGCTGATTGTCTAGTTAAGAGTTTTAAATTTTAAAATTGTGATTTTCTTTTTTGTAATGCTCGGTGATAATTTTAAAAATAAAAAAAAATCCTTGTAATTTTCCAAACCTAATAATTGTAAAACGAAGTTTTTTCTAAAAAAACAATTTAAAATAATAAATTCCTGCTTATTTGGCAAAAATAATTTTAAAAAAGTACTGATTTAACATTAAGAAATGAAATTAAAATTGTTTTAAAACTTATTTTAAAAATGAGAGAAAGATTACGGTTCAGAACTATGATTAAGTACTTTTCACAATCATGCATAAATAATTTTAAATAAATACAATAGGTATTCCTAATTAATGAATCAAACAATCATAAAGTATGAAATATCAAGCAATTAATACAACATATGAAAATAGATAAAATAAAATACCAAACAATTTAATTTACTTAACTGTAATCAATGAAACTTACTTAAAAAAACTAAATTTGTTAAAAAAAATATATTCGTACTATATTCGTGAATATTTAACTTTTTACTACATACATAGATAAGTAGATATTCTTTAGAAAAGCATTTTAAATAACTATCAATTTCTGAAAAAGAAATTGATATTATTTGAAGACTCCTATTTGAAGAAATAGGAAAAGCATTTTATAGAGAAAAATACAGTTTTGAAAGTTTAAAGTATTTCGAAAGTTCCGAGAATTTAAGATTGAATTTGAAAGTTTTTCATTTGAAATTTAAATTGTTTTTGAAAAATATCAAACATTTTCAAGATTTGATTCCTTGAAAAAAAGCTCTACAATAGAAGTTATAAGTAATGTGGCGGAGAGCATTTAATTAAATCCACTGTTGTTTTAAAATACAGAAACGTTTTCTTCTACAGTTGAATAATTTTTTATGACGAACCCTACTTAACAAATCAATTGCATTGGCTGTAAGTTGGTTGCTCTGTTAATTTCAATACTGAATTGGGATGAAGACACGTCTTATTTGAAAAAAAAATGCTAGAGTTCCTTGTAAAGAATATATTAATTTTCATTCAGTAATTAGATTTTAAAAAATACTAAAAACATAGAATTATTGATTTTTGAAATTATTTTTGATTTAGTACATAACTGTAGTACAAACATGATGCTGAATGCAGAATTTTACTATTTTTGATCTTTTAAAACTGAATGAACATATCCTTTATAATGTATGGTTCAAATTCCAAAAAATAATTATTTTATTTTATTTAATAACCGTCGTTGAACAACCGTCTCAATTTTCGAGTTTACGACTACCAATGTTCAACTCCATAGCCTTGTAATTTTGAATCTAATCCAAAAGACAAGGAGACTCCTGGATCAAGTATTAGGAGAAATCTGTCTTCATGGAGGACTTTTTGATGGAACTAATCCGTATTTGCGTTAAAGGGAGAGGAAAACAATGAAAATCTAACACGGTTCGCCTGACGGTAACGGGACTCTAGCCCATGATCAGTCTACCAGTGAGAATATTTCACGTCAGCATTGTGGTCGGGGCGAGCCGTTTCCAGAATTCGCATCGACCAGCCATCGCTGGGATTCGAACCTGGCTCACCTCATTGGAAGGGGAACATTCTATCCCCGGAGCCACCATGGCTGAAAAAATATAATAATGGTAAATTGCAGTTAAATTATAAATATGTTTGCATTTCAAATAATTATTGATCATAACTTATTACTTCAGTTCATTACTTATTATTCAGTAACTTATTACTATAGTTCATTGATAATGCCGACTGGACTTCGTAGTGGTTAGGGATCTGACAGCATATCAAGAAGATCCTGAGTTCAAAATCCCGGACAAGGCATGGATGTTCCTTCACTTTTAGTACTTATCTGTCCTTACTGTGGGAACAACGTTGGCCTACTTAATAGGGTACCCCCAAAAGAGTGGCCAACAAATTTTCCCAACTGATAGTTCACTAACTAAAGTTAATAGGTTGAGCATTGAAAGAAAAAGAGTTCATCAATTATTTATTATTCTTTTTAAGTAACGTTTTCAATATCTAAATAATAAATAAAAATTGCTTTTTTTCCCTCTGAACTGACACACTATAATATTTAAGAAAGTTGTCAATTTTTTTAAATCAAATTAAAGACACTAGCTTCACTAGAATGAGATCAAATATTTTTAACTCGTTAGATATATATACGATAGAGTTTAAAAGAAGTAAAAAAAAAGCATATGTTTTCAATATTTTCACATCAAAAGCAAAAAAATAAAAAACAATAAAAAACTTACCGAGACATTCAAACTACTTTTTTTTTCTTTCATTAAGTAATTCAATTAATAACATCCTATGGATTATAATTCACTGTAACAATCTTTCAAGCTTATAAAGAGAGTGACGTGCATTTTATAAATGTTCGTTTTTCGTGAACGAAGCTGGAACATTCTCAACGCCAGTAAAGATTTTATCTCAAAGAAAACTATTTTAGCGTTATGATGTCATTATTTATATTAACTGGTTTAGTTTAATTTATAGATTTGTAATAAGATTAAAAACTCAAACATCAAATTTACTTCAACTAGTTTAAGTATTTATGTGAAATAAAAATACTTACACATCTTAACATTTTTTCCAAAAATAATTTACATTTTGTAATGCTCCTAGTAATCCCCTCGTATCTTCAACATACTCACTGTCAAAGTATCATGGCTTTGCATTCAAAATAGAAAACCATAACTATACTGCGATGATTACTACAGACAAACCAAGAATTTCTCAAGAGGTACATAAACGGATAAAAAAAAAATCTGCCTCGTGAATCACAACGGTTATATTTTGAAGAGATATTTCTTAGATGAAACAAGAACGAGAGTCATAATCCAGAGTAAAATAAATTTCACAAGAACCAGTAAAAGAAATAAATAGGAAAGATATAGCGGGGAAAAAAAAGGTTTGTGGGTTTTATGTCCTTTCTAAATAATTCTCCGTTTCAGAAACCTTTTTTATTTTCAAACGGTAGAAAAGGAAATATAAATAATTTTTAATGGGATTTTTTTCGAGGGGGATTATATTTTAAAGTGCTTTATTGCATATGGTCGATTCCCCGAAATTATCTGATAAAGTACACTGTAAGAAATTTTCCAAAAGAAATGGTTAAATAACGATTTATTTCATTCTTATTTTGCCATATTCAAACATAACAGCCAAATAACCGTAAGTAAGGTGTTATTCAAACTGTTAACGGTGGATGAAAACCATTTATTAACTGTTTTCGCCTAATACTATTACGCAACCAGAATTTTATCGCACCAACTAGTCCCACTTAATGAAAGCACTTAGTTTTTTGCAGCTGGGTACATATTATAGCCGAAGACGAAGAGGCTAATCAGTCAATCTCACGGCCGACAGAATGGGGGATCGAGTCCCAGGGTGGACACAACAGCATTTCTTCTATACCCATCAACACGGGAAGAGCTTTCAGTGTCATGCACTCCGCAATTTGTGATCCTGGACTATTACAATGTAATACTCTCCTTCACGCATAGATAGAAACACCATAAAGCTTTTAATACAAAAAGTCTAGTATTTCTCATATCTTAGGATAAGGAAAACATCCAGATAAACTAATTCAACTAAATTCCTAGTTCTTGATAAAACACAACTTAACCGCAACACCCATTACCTAACGAATGGCCTGACTGTAATATCTAGTTAAATTTCTTTTTTTTTTTACGGTTTTGAAACCAAGCCAGTTGTAAATGGCTAAAAATACGCATAGTTTTGCTAGCATGTTTTTTAACCATACTAGTTGTAAACGATTTTAAAACTATAAAGGTAAAAAATGCTCTTTATCACAAACTTTACTGTTAATTAGATGAACAGACAGCTGTGATTATTTTACAGTAGATTTAGAAGATAATTTAAACCGTATATGATAAAACAGGTTTGTCCCGGATTTGGACACAGTGTTAAAATCTGTAGCTAAAACAATGTTAATTATAAAAAGATTTATTAAACGTTGCTAATAA
Organism: Parasteatoda tepidariorum; assembly: GCF_982258835.1. NCBI lineage: Eukaryota > Metazoa > Arthropoda > Arachnida > Araneae > Theridiidae > Parasteatoda > Parasteatoda tepidariorum. The sequence goes on from NC_141757.1 coordinate 71,076,859, forward strand.
TAATTATTATTATTAAATATCGCCAAGCATAAAAATGAATTGCAAACTTGAAAATACGTTCAAATGATCCCTCTTGTCATTCTATCTTGCATTTGTTGAATATTTGCATGAAAAATCATTTCGCTGAAGAAACTCAAAATTGGTGAATTCACTAATGGTCATTATTACTGGATCAATTAAGTAACCACGGTACTAAATAGTTTTGTTTTTAGACTACTTAGTATGGGACTATTATGATTAAAATAAAACCAAATTGCTTCTGATGGTACCTATTAACTTTGCAGATAAATTAGAAACCCTCTTATTTTTTAACTAAAATCGAAGCGGGATTTCTAAATGTGGCATCAGTGAAAAAACTAGAATAGCATCTAATATTATTTAAATTAAAGTCATGAAATTTAATAAATACATAACAAACTAAAAAAAATATGTTGTTACATTATCTTGACAAAATATCCAATTTAATAAATATATTTAAAGCGAAGTTACTGAAACAATTATAACTTGGATTTTAAATATTTCTGTAATATTATGGGAATTGTTTGAGAAACTCAAATTACACTGGATTTATATGTTTTACTCCCTCCTATTCCATAATGATTTACATTTGCAAATAAAGTACACAGACATAAAACTTTTAACGAAATTCGATCAATATTTATTGCTGTCAGACAGTTAATTTATTAAGTAATTTGAATTGAAATTTTGAAACTAACTGGTTAAGATTACTCCCATGCCATGTTAATTTATTAAATAATTTATAAGCAAAACTTTACAAAACATTAAAGTAAATTATGAGAATATGTTTAGGTTATTAAGTTTAAAATCTGCAATGATTTCATAAATTTATTATAACGCAATTTTAATTTGTGTATTCTAGGCAGATATTAAATTTCTTACTTATGGTTTGAGCTCTAGAAATAGTTAAAGTTAGTGATAATCAAAATGAATAAAAAATCTAAAGAGATGAAAAATTTTGATCAAAATTTTTTTATGGCATATAACATTTCTTTAAAAAAATTTTGTAACATACACCATTCACACTTTTAAAGTTTCTTGTATTATTCAAATTTTAAATGTTCGGATCACAGAATGATCCTAACATGTATTCACATTTTTTAATTGTTATTACAGTATGGTTTTCTAAGTAATAACATCTAGATAATACTTATTACATATTATAATATTAATTTCATCCCGTTGCTAAGATATTTACATGGAAAGTATCTTTATTTATAATATGTTAAAAATAATACAGATAATTTTAATAAACATGAACATACAAAATAATACTGATAATTTTTATCGCATCTAAATAAAAAAGTTCTAACAAAAATATTTAATAAATAAATAAAAAATTCTGTTTGTATTACCATCTAATTGGTGAACTTAGTAATTAATTTTGAAATTTTTTAATAATAAGTAAACTTGTTTATTTAGTTGAACACCGTAAACTGTACTCTCTCCCTAAGAAATTTCTGCAATCACCTGTCATTATTGAAACATCTAATGTTAGGCTTTGAAAATGATTACTTAGGAATGTTTTTCAACACAAATTTGAATTTACAATCATATTATTTAATTTGAAAACTAAATTTTTATATAGCTCTGAGAATTAAAACTTACTTGTTGCTCCTTTTCATATTCCAATTTAATTCTAGATTCAATAAAAAACCGTGTACCAGCGAAAGTCTTATCATGGGATGCATCTGTAGTACGCCTATGGAAATATCCAATCAATGTTCCGCAGGTCAAAAACAAAGAACAAGCAGCAACCTATTCGATTTAAAAATATATATATTTGTATCATTTTTTTATTTTTAAAACAAAAATGAGTAAAAAACTAGAATTCCTTGTAAAAAAATAGAGCTAGGTGATATATCGTGAAATATCAATAGTTTTTCATCGCGATAACTATAATTGAAATAATATTCTCACGATATAACAATGTTTTAGGATAAATAGCGAAAGCACACTGAGTGTCTCACAGGTCAAATACAAGGAACAATCAGATACCTATTGAAAAGGGGGGAAATGTAAATTTTTTTCTTAAAATTTGAAACAAAAATTATTTAAAAACCAAAATTCCTTGTCAAAAATAGAATTAGATGATATATCGGGAAAAATCTATTTTTTATCACGATAACTATAATCGAAGTAATATTCTAACGATATATTGTGAATACCGATGTTTTATGATAAATAGCGAAAGTACGCTAAGTGCTCCCCAGGTCAAGAACAACGAACAATCAGAAACCTATTAAAAGGGAAAAGAATGGGAAATTTTTTATTAAATTCTGAAACAAAAATGAGTAAAAAACTAGAGCTCCTTGTCAAAAATGGAACTAGGCTATATATCAGGAAATATCAATATTTTTTCATCGCGATAACTATAATTAAATAATATTCCCACGATATATTGTGAATACCAATATTTTATGATAAATAGCGAAAATACACTAAATATCGAATGCAATAAGGACTCGAGTACAATCTATAACGATAATTATCAAATTCAATAATATCGTGCTCATTTTCGACAACCATAAATATTCCAGGCGATAATATCGTGAATTTTATCTATTGAATGGTATTATCGTGAGTATTGATAAATTTCATTTAGGAGACCAAACTATAGACTTTAAAAACATTATAAATTAGTTAAATTTTATTTTTATAACCGTCGTTAAACAGCCGACCTACTTTTATGGGCTTACGACTCCTAATGCTCAACTCCGTAGCCTTGTAATTTTGAACCCAATCCAGAAGACAATGGAACTCCTGGATCGAGTATTGGGAGGAATTTGCCTTTGTGGAGGACTTTTAGATGGAGCTAATCCGCATTTGCGTTACATGGAGAGGAAGACCACGAGATTCTCCCATGGTTGGCCTGACGGCAGGGGAACTCTAACCCATGATCCGTCTACCACTGAGAATATTTCATGTCAGCACTGTGGTCGATGCAAGCCGGATGCGGAATTCGTATCGACTGGGATTTGGACCCAGTTCGCCTCACTGGCAGGCGAACCCTCTATCCCCTGAGCCATCGCGGCTCTAAATTAGTTAAATTGGAAAAATATCGTTATATGTCAGGAAATATAAATATTAATTGACAATGTATCGCAAAATTAAAATTTTAATATCCCTTCAGCACTAGCCGAGAAAGAATGTTTTATTCTTCGATAATCAGAAGGATATCTCAGTTAATATTTATGTTCATTTTCACTGAAATTATGCCCTAATCCGAATATTTGCAATTCCATTAAAACCGAATCCTAAACAAATAAAATACAAGTTTTATGAATCTCTAAATAACGTTGCTTGAATATTTTATAGTTTGCCAAGCTATTTATTCATGCCGTTTTTTTCCTTAAACATTGCTCAGTGCGTTGCAAAATATTCGATGTCGGGGAAAGATCGACAAATTGCATCCAAATCCAATCACATAAAGAATGAAATCCTCATTATTAAATACGAAAGGGAGTTCCATTTGTTATGTAAAAGAGAAATCTACATATAAAATTCAGATATTCGTTAACATAGGCGAACTGGAAATAAATATGAATGCAGAAACGACTATGGAAGTATTGAACTTAAAAAAGAAATAAGGTTGCGTATTCCATTTTTATTATTGTTGCACAAAGAAATTTACATAAAAAGTATTATGCTGAAAAGTAATAACCTAAAATGAAATCAATGATGTCGCATGCACTAAAGCGAGTTACTAAAATTAGTATCTTTATGGATTTTGGAATGGTAAAATTTACATTTGTTTGTTTTTAAATAAATGCCTCAGGAGTCATATTTACGCTGAGTACTTTTAGTGTGAACTTAAAGGATTACAAAATAATTCATTTAAATGTTAATTTGTTTTATTTGAAAATTGTTCCAAGTTGATGTACAGCGCGTGAAAAGATTAACGAACCATCAACTATTTTCTACGTAGTTTAAAAATTAAACATAAATGTATATTTATTATCAAATGTTGTTTAGTGAGCCACATTAATTTCTCTTTAAAAGTAGCTCAATGAAAAGGAGTGAATAAACAAAATGTTACAATTGTGAATATAAATTATTCCTACTTTTTAGCACTGTAAATATGCTTAGCTTTTATTTCCTTACATTTTATTATATTATGCATTTTAATGCATTACCTTCATTGTTTTTTTATCAGTTTCTAACTACACCATATGGTCAATGGGTAAAAAAAGTAAGCAAAACACCCTGTATACTTTTGATCTAATTATTGGATTTTCATGTACTGGGACTTTATCTTAATGGTCCATGAGGGTGACCTGAATTGACTTATTAATTTGTGCAGACGATATATTAAGTTGCAGAATTAAACACCAAAACGTCCTCTCACTGAATTAATACACCTTTTTTCGACAGATTATTGACTATAGGGCTACATTGTGGGCCGCTTAATTAGCCTATAATTATTTTCTCCGGTAGGGTACACTAATACTCTTTAATATAATACGTGGTCCAGTTTAAATATTATGGTTTAAAGGGAGATATAAGACACTGCAGTAATACAATACACTACCGGTCAAAAGTTTGCGAAAATTTTGAAATCTACGAAAAAATGGTCTAAATTTAAATGTTCATAGAACTGCGAAAAATCATTCAAACTGCATCAAAATTTGATATGTTCTAAAGTGAACCCTCTACATTTAGTTACATATGATCAACTTGCAATACTTTATTTTTTGCGAACTGAATCCAGCTTTTCCTCATGGGTTGTTTCTATGGTGAAAAAAGTTGTTAAGTTTGAACACCTGCCAAACTTGCAAAAAAATTTTTTTATACTTTCTGTTAATAGAAAATAGTTATTTTAACAGTTCTATGTAAGCCCTAAAAATTTCAGATCGATTTGATTTTTTTTGACGAAGTTATAGACTTTTGAAAAGCATGTGTACTTTTCTCGATTTTTGAGAATTCCACATATGTGGTCTTTTGGTCTATACATCTTCTACCAAAGAACTTTTTAATTTTAATGTTTTCTATATTTTCAACTCATTAATATTGATTATAAAACAAATATTCTTATTCATTATTGTAATTACAAAGAATTTATGAATATAATTAAAACAATATCACATTTCATCGAAAATTTGTTTGTTCTTGCAAACGATGCTCTGATATTTCAAATCGAAGTCAGTTATGGGACATTTTACAACAGGAATGGAACTCTATATCACTTGAAGTGATTAATGGTTTGTTAGATCGAATGCCACGCATATGTAAGGCTATAATAAAAGCAAAAGGTGGATGGTTCGAGGAATCTAAGATTTAAATGTTAATTTATTTAAGTACAAAATACGAATAAGAATATGTTAAATATTTGACCTGTTGTAAATAAAATAGTTTAGTAAAAAGGCAAATTTTTTATACTATTGATATTTTTTTAGAATTATTTATGTAATTATTGTTATAACTTTTTATTTTAATTTAATGTAAAGTAAAAATATCACAACAAAACTAATACATATAAGCAATAAATATAAACAATAAATATAAACAATAAATATAAACAATAAATATAAACAATAATAGTTACAATAATGAATAAGAGTATTTGTTTTATAATAAATATTAATTATTTGAAAATATAGAAAACATTGAAATTAAAAAGCTCTTTGGTAGAAGAGGTATAGACCAAAAGACTGCATATGTGGAATGCTCAAAAATCGAGAAAAGCACACATGTTTTTCAAAATTCTATAACTTCGTCAAAACAAATCGAAACGATTTGAAATTTAGAGAGCTTACACAGAACGGTTCATATAACTATTTTCCATTAACAGAAAGTATAAAAAATTTTTTTTGCAAGTTTGGCAAGTGTTCAAACTTAGCAACTTTTTTCACCATAGAAACAACCCATGATGAAAAGCTGGATTCTGATCGCAAAAAACAAAGTATTGCAATTTTCTCATATGTAACTAAATGCAGAGGATTCACTTTAGAACATATCAAATTTGCATGCAATTTGACTGATTTTTCGCAGTTCTATAAACATTTGAATTTAGACCATTTTTTCGTAGATTTCAAAATTTTCGCAAACTTTTGACCGGTAGTGTATATTAACCTCATATTTCCTTAATTTCAACGCTATTCAATGCACTATTATAAATATACATACATAGCAACCTATAAAGTCATATTGTGGGGTTCTTAATTGACTTATAATTATTTCTTTTAGTAAGGTACAGTAGTACCTTGTAATATAATACATGACCCAGTTGATTTCTGGTTCCCAAAACATAGGGGGGCAGCCGCAATCTGAGAAATATGTTCTTAATAGTTTGGTCAGCAGAGAGGACACCCTCGAACCCTTAATATTAAGTCTTAGTATGTGGAAATAGGGTCATGAAATCAAAAGTTATTCAGGGTGCTTTTTTGCTCCCATCAGAAATAATTCCTATTTAACTCTTAGCAAGTTACACGTGTGATGCATGTCCTCTATAAAATTTAAAAACTTTGCAAAATTTTTCATTTTAACTAAACTATAAAATGTTGCTTCGTTTTGGTAAAAATGTCATTCTTATTAAATAAATAGACATTTACCTAAATAATATTTAAAAAAATTCTTTTTACAATCCTTTATAATTATCGAAAATTGAGCTAATATAAAGAGTAAATATTTTAAGTTTAATCCCTTCATGTAATATGTGTCACCTTCATCAAACATTCTAACTTCGTGAAAAGGAGAGTGAAAAATTCCTTTGAAAACTATTTACGTTTCTTTTCAAATTCTTTAAAATAGTCGTTTTATAAAAGTATGATCATCATTTGGATCACTTATATTTTATCATTAAAACACATTTCTTAAAAAATAAGTTTAAAAATATCCATTAATATAAAAAGTTTTACTATATAAATAAAAAAAGTTTCAGTTTCATATCATTGACTTTTATTTAACTTTTGTAACTTTTGTTTTTTAAGTAAAGGGAACAAAAAAAATCAAGGAGCAAAGATAAATTCCTTACCTGCCAATTGAATGGGGGAGTATCTATTTTGGTATGGATAGGACTAATAGTTCGAAAGTTATATGAAATTCAGTGAATGCGAAGTGTAAAAAGCACAACATTTGGTTTATTCTAATTTACGGATCAGTATCTAGACAAATGTGGTATTATTACCGGTGCATTTTTTAAGCCAAATAGAATGAAATCGAAACAAAGTTCATGGAATAAATATTTCGAAAGTTATGGAAATGTCTGTGCACAAAATATACAATTTTGTATTTATGCCTTTTTAATTTTTTAACATAGCTCTATAGTCATGTTAAGTATTGAATCCTATGTATTTCTTTACTCTAAATTAAATGAGAACAAAACCGAATCAATAAGAGAAGCAATCATTTTTGCTCAACAATCATTTTTACTTGCTTCCATTATACTTTTAAAACTAGATCTGAGAAATCAGTTTTGATTTTATTAGAATAAGTGTAGCAAAATGCTATGCTCGCTAGTCTAGGTAACAATTTGCACAGCATTAATAGATACAAATACTAATATTATACTTTTTGTATATGAAACCATAATTTCATGCTCTCAGTGCTATAAAATTAGCTCACCTAGAAAAAGTTTTTATTAAAGTTAAAATAGACGAAATTTTACAGTCTTGATATGAATAAGTCTTTAACAAAATAAAAGCAAACTGATAATTTATTGTGGGAAAAATTACAAACTATAGAAGTTTCTAGTACTATCTTCTTCTAGAACAAATGCAGGATGCGATACAGTCGGTCATTGAGGCATACATGTCCAGTATGTTGCCCTGCGGTGTCTCGGTCTACGGTTGCAGTAAAAAAAAATTTAAAAAAAACTGTTAAATCGACTGAGCTTGAAAGCTGTCCAACTCGCCGTCCCAAGTGGTCCAAGATATGCTCATCCGTTAACAAATTGGAAAATTGAGCAGGCCAGGGAAGGGTAGTAATGTGACGGACACATTCCTGTGACACCCTTACTGAGAGTGGCAGAGCATCGTCTCATTGAAATATGAGTCCCGGGAACCCTGTCATGAGTGGTAGTTCATGTACCTAAAGAATGTCGTGCATGTACTGCTGTGCTACCATGGCAGCGGCGATCAACGTTTGGAGTTATAGTGTGTCTAATGTGATCCAACCCCGTACCATCACACCAGCTGTAGAAGCTGCGGGCTACTGTTCAGGCTACCGTAGCCTTCGTTTGGAGTGGTGTCACGATTGGACTTCAACCGACTGGAACTAGATCTTCAGTAATGAATCCAGATGTAATTTGAGTAGCGATGATCATCGTATACGAATGTGAAGGCTCCATGGTGAACTCATCAAACGTGTACAACAGCACATTATTTCTACAATTGGTGAGATGCTATGAGATGTCATTGTACATGACACACGGTCACCCCTAATATTGATTCATAGCAACAAGACAGCCTACTGATTCGTGCGCAACAGGTGTTTCCCGCATGTGTGTTGCCATCTATGCAGATCTCCCAGAAACCATTTTCAACAAGACAATGCTCAGCTACTTACAGGTGTACCAGGAATGCCTCCGCTATTTTAACACTCTTCCCTAGCCTGCTCGATGCCCAGATTTGACACCGAATGAGCATATCTATCAGCATTTGGGGGGGGGCAGATTTGGTAGCCTCTGAGTTTAATTGATTACAACTGTGCAACGAGATGCCGCAGAGCATCATAACAGATTAGTGCAGTGCTTTCCAAACTTTTTGTACCTGCGCCCCCCTCTTTCGAAAAAAATTTTTTGTGCCCCCCTTAATTTTTCTAACAATCCAATTTCATAAACACTCATCTGATATTGTAATTTATTTAATGGGCTACAAAATAATATACAATATTATGTATAAAAATACATAAAAAATAATTATCTATTTTAAGAAATAATAATATAATGTAATAAAAACAAATCTTACAAAAGTACAAAAAATAGAATTCAACATTAATACAACATTATAAAAATTTAATGTGAAGGGTGAGCTTGTTTTTCAGAACAAATTTTGTCAAACCGTGGTATCATTGAAGATATCGCGGTTCTCAGTTCCTTTTCAATCTTTAAGCAAGATCGATACTTTGTCTTTAAGACAGCTACTGCAGAAAGCCCAGTTTCACATAAGTAAGATGTTACAAAGGGCAATAAAATTTCTAAAGCTTTATTTGTTAAAGTAGGAAACTCGTCCTTTACTCGTAACCAAAACGTGACAATATTATTTTCGTGTTGAAACATCTGCTTTAATGTGCTGTCACTAGATAAGTCAATTATCATTTCCTGCTCTGCTGTCGTAAGGCCAAAATCATCATATTTTTCAATCACAAACGGGTTTCTAATCCATTCATATTTGGACATGTCAAGATCTTTAAAGTAAAACGAGAATTGCTCCCTTAAACTGGTCAAGGGTTTATTAATAAGAACTTTACTTTCTTCTATTTCATCTGCAAGACAGGTAATTTTAAAAGTGGGAAACATGTCAAAGTTATTATTTTTCAAACTTATTATCCACAGTTCCAATTTTCTCATAAATGCAGTAACCTTGTCTTTCTGGACAAAAGCATGAATTTGAGGCCCTTGCATTGATTTATTTAAAGTACTGAGTCTTTGAAAAATATCCACTAAATACGCAAGTTTTACAAGGAATTTCGTGTCATAAAACAAGTTTGCTTCATCTCTATTATTATCAGTAAGGAATATGGCTATCTCTTCTTTTAGCTCAAACACCCTTTGAAGTACTTTGGAACGAGAAAGCCAACGTGCCTCACAATAATATAGAAGTGATGTATATTCTGAACCCATGTCATAACACAATTTTGCGAAAAGCCTTCCTCTTAATGGGCTATTTTTGATAAAATTTACAACTCTTATAATAACTTGAAATACTGTTAGTAAATCTTCACCCATATCTCTTGAAACAAGTGATTGTCTATGAATCATGCAATGCGTCCAACTTGCCCGAGGAGCCACCTTTCGAACTAGTGCCTGTAGACCTACCATAGATGGAGCTCCATCTGTGCATAGTCCAACACAGTTCTCCCACAGAATGTTATATTCATTGAAAAATTTATCAATCATATTAAAAACTTCACTTGCTGTAGTATTGCCTTCAATAGGTTTACAGAATAACATGTCTTCTCTAACATCAGTTTCCACAACATATCTTACATATGTAATCAAGTGTGCATCCTTAAGAACATCTGTAGCCTCATCTACTTGCAACGCGAAAGAAGATAGTTTTACTTTTTCTATTAATTGATCGCAAAGATCTTCAGATATATCGGATATTCGTCTTCCCACCGTATTATCTGCAAGTGGAATGATTTTAAGTTGATCAGCATATGATTCACCTAGCATCGTAGCTACCATGTCAATAGCTGCAGGTAGCACTAAAGTTTCTCCTATTACATGGGGTTTTTTGCATTTAGCAATTCTATAAGAAACCTTATAAGACGCAAGCAATGCTTTTTGTGTAACAGACATGGTCTTTGAAAACATTTCTTTTTGTTTATTTAAATTCTCCAATTTTCTTTGGAAAAATTCTATTGTCTTGCCAACGTGATCTGCATGTACGTTTTCGAGATGCCGTTTTAATTTATTTGGTTTCATGCTGTCTGAGGCCAAAGTATTCAGACACAGCAAACACATTGGTCGTTCTTGACCATTAATGACTTTACATGTAAATCCAAATGATAAGTACATTGGATCATATTTTCTACATTTAGGTTAACTATTTTGCGAAGATGTTCCGCTATTTTCGTCACCTCTTCTTTTGCCGTCTGCTTCTGCTTCATTCCATTTTCTTTTCAACCCAGTTACGTATTTATCCATCTAAAAGGGTTATTATTTTAAATCAAATAAAAATACTTTATAACAGTTTTGAAATTTACCTCAATATTAATTTAGAAGTGTACCAAAGCGAGTTTGTAGAGTTTGTAGACAATCTGCGTGGAAACGGTCGAGTTTAACCAACGGTTCTTAACGAAATGCCGCGTGTCTGCTCTCGTCTGGGCGCACGCATCCAGGTGTAGTCGCGTCGTCCGAGTTTGAAAAACCCCGCAGTCGCCCGCAATTGATGATAGTTCCACACCAGATGTAATGAGCGCTAACGTCGTCGAATTAACGACGGCCTTGGCTCATAAGCCTTGTCGGAGCCTGCTGCCTGCTTCTGTTTACTGAAGTTTGGCGGGAGTAACCCCGAGAATACCCGGGATGATCCGAGTGCTTGTCTAATGTTTTCTCGCGCTCGGCTCCAAACGGGAAAGCAAGATGTTTTCGTTCCAGCAAGAGTATGGATGGATTTTTTAGCATTTATACCCGAGAAATTCGCGGCGAGGATTGTGGATTACGTATAACCGTTTTTCTGATTAATTTTTTTGACACCTATTCGACTTTTTTGGTTTGTATTCGAAAATGATATTTTGGAATCAGCTGCGTGCCCCCCCCCTGCAACAGTCTCGCGCCCCCCTAGGGGGGCGCGCCCCACAGTTTGGAACACACTGGATTAGTGTATCTCAATGCTAGACCGTATCACATCCTGCATTGCGTTAGAGTTGGTCTAAGAGGGTTCTAAACTTTCATTCATTTGTATTTTTTTCCTTCAATAAATTACTTTTTTGCTTTAATTTTTTAATTCACGCACATTACACGCACGTTTCGACTCGCGTAAAATTTCATTCCATTCCTCTACCCAGGTACGGAAACTTTTATGGCACTCAGTATACATACATATTAGATATCGTATTAAATTTTCATGCTGACTTTAATTTTAGCAGCATACTTTTAGCAATCTTCAATCGTCAGAAAAATAGAAATGATTATTTAAAATGCTATAATACACGTGTTGTTTCAATTTTTAAAAAAATCATTTCGTCAAAAAATCATCAAAAACTCATCCATAAAAATCATTGCTCTCATTCGCTCTATATTTCAAAAGAAGTGAAAATAAGATAATCTATACACTTACCTGTTTTTCTAAATTTCCAGTATCTGTATTTGCAAGAACAGCTTCCAAAGCTACTTGAGATAGGGCAGTAAGAACAGCAATCACACAAGCGACCAGCAAAGGCAGAGAGAGCATTGTATGAGACACAAAAACTGCGAAGTAAACAAAAAGTGCATTGTCTGTAGTGCGACGATGAGTTCTACTGTAAGAGCAGACCACCAAAACACCCAGGAGACAGAGCCAAACCCCTGCTGACACAAGCCAAGAGCAATGAGCGAAAGAGCGTTCTAAGGGAACCATACAAACAAAGAGTAGAGCCAAAATGCCTACAACAGCTGATATGGTGAATATTCTAACATGATCCTCCCAAATGTCCTGTAAATCAATAAATTCAAATTTGATTATATTCTTTTAATAAACTTAAAATTATACACTAGCCTGTAAAAATCTTTGGTCAAACTTAATATTGTAAGTGGTTGATTCCAAATATAGTAAAATAATGCATAGTTCAATTTCCATAATCAACAAGAAAGCAAAATCAGAGTTTTGAAAGATACAGTTTTTACAGCTGCCAGGCATTCAATAAAAAGTGTTTTAATGGTTTTTTTTATGCTCCAATGCTCCAAAAAACGGACCACCCTGAATAACTTTGATCTAATGATTGAATCTTCACGTCCAAACTTAATGGTTCAAGAGGGTGACCTCAAATATGCTATTAATTAGTGCAGACAATATTTTAAGTAGCAAAATCGGACATAAAAGCGTATTTTCACTGAACAAGCATACCCTTTTTTCAACGGATTCGGATTTCTGAACCTAGAAATATAGGGTGTAGCAGCAATTTGAGAAATATGGTCCCCATAATTTGGCCGGGACAATGATCCAAAGTTCGAAACAGTCATTAACAGTTAATGTTAATTTTTCTTTTTGCGTATTTTGCTGTATCTAGAGAACTTTTATGCAAATTGAAAAATGCTTACACATAATTAAGAAATTTATTTTTCCAAAGATAATTAATTCCTTTCGAAAAAAAATTCTTAGAAAATATTTATTGTTTTTATTATTTTATTTAATAATAGTTAAAAAATTTTGAATTCTCAGGTAATTCTCTCTTTGCGTCATTTTAAAGTCTGCAATTTTGCATAGAAAAATACAAAATTTAAACGAAATCAGTTGAATAGTTCTGTGAAACCCAATTTTAAGGAAGCCGACTATTTAAAATTTGATTTCTCAGGAACTATTAAGTCTATTTCGCCCAAATTTTGCATTTTGCCATGCAGAATTACAAACTTCGAAATAACCTAAAACATTACGTATCTTACAATTCAAAATGTTTTCGACTATTATTAAATAAAATAATAAAAAATAATACATATTTTCTAAAGTTTATTTTGTACATCAAATTATTATCTGTGAAAAAATTAATTTTATAGTTGAGTGCAAAAAAAAAAAAAAATTCAATCTTGAGACATGGTGAAATGCACAAAAAGTAAAAGTAACATTAAGGGGTCTAAACTTTGGATCGCTCTCTTAACAAAACTATGGGGACGATATTTCCCAGATTGCGGCTATCCGCTTTATTTAGGGGGTCAAAAATCCAAATCCATTGAAAAGAAGGTATGCTTATTCAGAGAAAGCACTTTTTTGTCTCTTATTTCGAGACTTAAAACATCGTACGCATTATATAATTAACATATTTGAAGTCACCCCCTCAAATCATTAATATTGAGTCCTAGAACGTTAAGATCCGATCATTAAATCAAAAGTTATTCATGGTGTTTAAATTTTTTTTGGCACACAGTACATCAAATTAAGTATTGGATAAATTTTGTTGATTATAATAATGATATTTAGTTAAAATGAAATTTTAACAAATAAGTTTTGCATTATTTTTAACAGAGTTCTATTTGCATTTTATATGTATATACCTTTAATTTAACATTGAAATTTGTCTTGTAGAATTTGTTCTTAAGAAATATAAAAGTGAGGAATATTCAAGTTTTATCCAAAGATGGTTACATTTACAATTAAATAGCAAGAATATTAAAAATTCCGAACACAAGTGTAGCATATGCGTTGGTCAGATTAATATAACAATGGGAACAAACTACAAAGAAAGCATAGCATCAAATGTCTTCCACAGTTGACCAAAAGCCTTTTGCACGCTAGTGTACCTTTGCTAATAAAATACATTTAAAGTTTATGAAACCATTATTTCTTTGCTGCTAATGATTTTGTTAAACTAATGAAAGCTAAAATTTCGAAACAGAAACGAAATTTGCATATATCTAGTGTGTAATAGATTTATGTTTTAGTTGACAAAATTTTGAATGGGTGTTTATTTATTTGGAACATCGTAGTATAATATTTTGCTTATCATTATCGCATAATACTCATTTAAAATATTTATTAAAAAAAATAGTTGAACATTTGAATAAAACACTCTTAAGTCGTGGAAGTACTTTATAGTTAGTATATCATTTACCTGAACGAATTTTGAAAATTAACTTAACTGAATATTGGAACTTCTGTCCCTTAAGGGCCTGACAATAAAAATTACTACGTCACTCTTAAAAAAATGTTGCTGCGCTGTTTAACCTGTGATTATAACAATTCAACCCTGTGTTCAATGCACTTTATAAACTTTGTGAAATTTGATAAAATATTTAAATGAAGATGTAAATTTTTAACTAAAACAAAAAAGACTAAAAATTTAAAGAACATTAATAAATATATTCACTTTTAAAGCTGCTATTTTACTCCTTAAGCGCGTTTTTTTAAAGAAATGTTAAAAATATTTTGACGTGGAATAATGTTAAATAACATTTTGCATGTAATGAAATAAAAAAAATTAAATTAAAATAATCCTTGAGTGAATACTAAGCATTATTAGACATTTTTTTAAAACTTTGGAAGCATTTTTTTTAGCTTCATATTTTCGACATAATCGACATAAATCTTTTGCTAAATTCAAAATTAACCAAAAAATTATCCTTTCAATTGAAGTATGTCGAAAATTTCTTGGTAACATTCATCTAATTGTCCTCTAAAGTATGTAGTATTAAAGAGAATTCGTTGTCTCAAATTTTTCCTCTTTTTTTATTTTTTTATAACAAGAACCATTTAAAGATAAGTCAATGTTTTCCCATTATCTTTCGTTTCGGATAATTGAATTGTTTCGCAAATATTTCGAAATCAGAATCAACTTGTTTCGAACCTAAAAAGAGGTTTCAGTTATGCTGTTACATACCACTTTTTGATAACCAAATATGTTTTAAAATAATGCAATGGAACTTGAAAAAAAAGAAAGAAATATAAACGAATAGAAGGCTAGTTGTGCATACAATTTATTGTAATTGTGTAAGCTATTCCGTAAGAATCTTTGATTTCTTTTTATCATGCATTGTTAGAAATTTCTCGGAAAAATAAATAACAATTTATTTAACTGTTAGTTTACCATATTGTCAAATAACCACAAATAATATAGTATTCAAACTGTTTACTGTGAGAAAAACTATTTAATATCTGCTTTAACCAAATAAGGTTAAACAACCAGAATTTATCGCACTAACTAGGCCCACCTAATGGAGCCACTTAGTTCCTTGCACCTGAGTACATAGCCTAAAAGGCTAATATGTCAATCTCAAGACCGACAGAATAAGGGTATGAATCCCAGTGTTGCCACCACAATATTTCATCCTTTCCCTTCAAGACATGAAGAGTTTCGAGTTTCCTGCACTCGTCAATTTGTGACCCTGGACTATTAGAATATCATACTCTCTAAATTTTCTTTAAAAATTTTATTTATGCAAATACATAGTTTGTAAAGATTTTTTAAATTATAGTAATAAAAAAAATTTTGAAAACTGAAATTATCATTCTGGATTTCAACGACTGTTTTCTTTATTTTTTTCGAATTCTTAAAATTGCTTAGCAATTTTAGTTTTGTGGAGAAAACTTTTTTACGTTTTAAAAGAAAATAAATAAATTTATTTAAAAATAAACCCGTTCTTGACTGCAGTGTGAGTTTATATTGTCCCATTTGTATGGAAATACCATAGACTAAGTAAACTAACTTTTAAACTTTCCGAAACAAATACTAGTTTGTCTTATCTAAATTCTAATTAAAAATGACAACAGTCCCTTTTTTCTGCTTCCTTTCTCTAAATGTTTATCACCTTACGTGTTTATATTCGATCCCTCGAGTACTTTATATGCAATGCAGGAAGTTACGCGATAATTTTTTCTCTTAAAAAAATTCCCTTTGAAACAACAAAAAAGATTATAAGGTTTTCTTACACTGTAACACCTTATCTTGACATTTTTTCTTTTATTACTCCAAAATTATTTAAAGATAGTTAAGAAAACAGTGAGAAACGGAGCAGCGTAATAAAACAATAACACAAATAGAACGCAAAAGTCATTAGAAATAATCCAATTAAGAACAAAATATCAAGGATTATTGAAATATTTTTTTTTATTTTATAAGTGGTTTCTTTATCGATGCATTTTTACTTAATTTTATAATCGGTGTTGAACAGCTAATCTATTCTGGATTTACGACTTTAACAATATTCTCTTTACTGTTAAAAAATTCTCGGAAAATATGGTTAAATAGCAAATTAATTAATTGTTAGTTTACCACATTCAACCAAAACAGTCGAATAATCATTGAAAGGATGGTATTCAAACTGTTAACTGAGAGAAAAATCGTTCACTGATTGTTTTCGCTTAATACGGTTTAGCAACCAGAGTTTTATCCGCGTCATTAAATTCTTGTAGCTGGGTAAATACAGTAGCCGAGAGGGCTAATCTATCAATCTCATTACCGACTGACGGGGGTTCTAATCCCATCGTTGACATCAAAATGTTTCCACTCTCTCAACACTTCAAGAGTTTCCATATTCCTGCACTTTCCGATTGGTGACCCTGAACTATTAGGATACGAAAATGTCATTCCCACAAAGCTGCTCAACTCAATAAAATCTAGTACCTATTTCCAGTTTTTCACGTTAGATGTCACCACCAGATGAACTAAACAAGCCACATTCCACGGCTCATTTAACAAAACATAACTCAGCCACAACCTAACACCTAAGTCCAATGCCTAACATGTCCTAACTTTAACGCTCAAGTAAATTTAATTTATACGGTTTTGAAACCATGCCGTTTCAAATGGTTACGAAAGACTTGTAATTTGGCATTCACAGTTTTTAACCATACCGGTCGTAAATGGTTTCAAAGTCGTTAAGGTAAAGAAACGTTCCTAACCGTAACAATTATGACTAGTTAAAGGGCAGACTGTTGCCGGATATTTTACCGTAATTTCAGAATAATAATTGTGACAGTGCTTCGAATTGTAAATTTGAACCTAATCCAGAAGACAAAGGGACTCTCGAAAAAACTCGCCTTCATGAAGACGTTTTAAGTTCGTTACAACACGATGAAAACATTGAATAAACCTTACGCGAATAAAGTATATTTTAACTTTCGTTACATATGTTAAGGCTAATCATGGCGATGCGCTAATTTTTTAAGTTATTAAATTACAATGCATTTCTGAATTTAGCAACAGATTTGGGAATTTTTTAACAACGTATTAGTAAATATTTTTGGATATTTAAAAAAAAAATTTTTTCTTAATTTTTTTTATTATTTTTGTACACAAATTCACAATATTTTTCTTTCAAGTTTTTATACTTTTACACTATTTACAATTTTCAAAGAAAAGTTATAACTTTGTTTCAAATCTAAAAATAATATTGTAGCATATTCATAGCATCTCATTGATTTAACTCATATTTTTAACTCTCATTCGATGCTTTGATTTTCCATCTGTCAAAACCTCCATTCCTCGAGAGAAAAAATTGTAAATAATTATTCATTGCTCCCCACGTCAGTATGAGGAAGCTAATTTAGTGAAATGTCAAAGACCTGATATCTAGAAATTCCAGGAATCCCTTTTAATGAAATCTTCTGGGAACTAAGAGAGCAGTTTAATCGTGTGAAATCTCTAGGGGGTCTTAAGCCTCTCTTTACATCTGGACTTGAAGTTGTAATGACATAGTTGAATCCTGCCTGTCTACATCAGCCCATCGGGGATTCCTTTTGATGCCTCCTGTTTTAAAGAAGAATATTTTTTGAATACTTTAATCAGACATGGCCGACAGTGTATCGACTTTTAATTCTCACTTATGTGCGTCTTCCTCTTTTACATTAATTCCTACTTTTTTTATGCTTTTCCACTGATACTGCCTCTGAGAAAAGATTGCTTGCGTCAAAAACTTATTTAGTGTAAGATATTAGTCAATGATGATTTCAAAAGAAACTACTTAATATTTTATTTATAAATTTCTAATAAAAAGCAAGCTTCAATGTCAACTTTTCTAGTTTTTTATAGCTGTTATAAGACTGAAATGTTCATTAATTTAAAACTAATATTTTTTAAAGCTATTTAGCTGTTTGATAAACTTATGGATCGTAAATTTGTGTTCATTACCCAAAAAATATTATTAAAGTTATTTTTGTTTCATCACCAGAATCTTTAAAATATTTGATATTTTACTTTTAAAAAAAAGCAAGTAAATAATAACTTTCGTTATCCACTATCTGTTTTTTTCTTAGCTTTTGCACGAATAAAAAGGTTATTAATTTAAAATATTTATTTTAAAATAATAACCTTCATATATATATATATATATATATATATATATATATATATATATATATATATATATATATATATATATATATATATATTATATATATATATATATATATATATATATATATATATATATATATATATATATATATATATATATATATATATATATATATATATATATATATATATATATATATATATATATATATATATATATATATATATATATATCTGTTTTATATTTTGATAGATGCTAAAATTTTGTTGAATTAAACAAGAAACGTTAGTAAAACTATTTGTCCCACATTATTGAGAAATTTTAAATCTAGTAAAATGTTAGCTAGCAAACGAATATCAAGTAAAATGGTAGCTTCGATAAAAACTTTCTGACGAAGTAAATTAGTCTAATATTTTGTAAGTGTCTAATATTTCATACCTAAAAACGTTATTTATTTAAAAATAATAACACTGTAAGTTATGTAGCTCTTTGATATTTTTTTTAAATTTTTTATTTTAGTATACAGTTTGGTTTACACTAGGGTAAATTATTGAAGAAGCCTTATTACGAATGCTTTTGTTGTACCTTTTTGTTATTTTATTTATATTGATTGAAATTTACATGCATGCAAGTAAAGTTCCACGTGATCATAAGGCAGTTTATTAATACCGGATTATTTTCATTTTTTACGAGGCTCACTTGGATTTTTTTGTGATACATCTGGATTTTTAAAGTCATTTTGGCGATATTTTGGAAGCATTCAAAATAGTCTCCACCGACATCAATACAAGTCCGTTGATTCCAAAGGTAAAATAGCTCAAAACTATATTTTGTGAAATCAATGCAAAATTCATTTATTGCCTTATGAATCTCATAATAAATTTCAAAAAATAGCCAAAAATCACTTATAGCTCGTTCGCGTGAATAAAATAGATTTTCTTCCAGGAATTCTTACTCAAGACATTCAACTATCAATTTAGCTTAACATGAATATGCATTATCATGGAGCAGCATGAGTCATCTAACTTTTAAAGAATTTCCAGAAAGCATATCGTTGTTACCAGTTAGTTGTGACTTTCTTCTTTATTTCTTGCTTAATGGGTTTGGCCAGTGCTGTACTTCTCAATAAAATTGTATTTATTAATTTCTTCATGGAGCGTTACCTTTTCACCTTTCTAGGCGTTGGATCATCTTCAAAACCGATGCTTTATTTTCTTGACGAGTTTAAACGTCACAAAATGGTAATCTTTAAGTAATTTAAGGTTTCTTTCTGACACGCTCCTCTTTTTGGTGCACTGTTAAATCACGAATCCTTATGAATAATTTTATTTATAGCGGCAGATCTATTACTAAGATCTTTTGCTATCATTATGTTGGTACAGCACTTATCATTGGTTAATATTTTCAGTATTGCAGGCAAATTTTTCAAAAGTACGGCTACCTGTTTGTATGTTTTTTATCCTTACAAAAATTAAGACCTCTGTAAAATTCTGTACACCATCTGAATACAGTATAGCACGAGGTAAACCTTAATTTCCAAACGATATTTGTCGAACCTTAACGCATTCTTCTCAATTTAATCCCATTTTAAATTCATAGAAAATCACAATACAACAATGCTCTTACGTATTACGATATTAAAAAAAATAATAATAAAACACCGAAGAAAGAAAATATCGATATCAAGAAGACTGTTATCCGAAACGTTATAACTTTCAGTGCATAATTTATGAATTTCAACACGATAGAAGAATTTCTAAATATTTGATGCACAGAAATTGTAAAAATCAAAATCATTATCGAGCAATAAATATCTAATTTCGAAATATAGATAAGCGTTTAAAACAAAACAAAAACAAAAAAACAATGCAATAAATTTCGTGATTAAACAAGGCAATAAATCTCGTGATTAATTTCTTTATTAATGGAATTATTTTTTTTCAACTATTATTTCCATAAGTAAAAATTTATCACAAGCATTTTTCTTGCAAATCTTTTATTGCATACTTTTTTAAGAGCAAATTTCTTAATTTCTATGCTTCCCTTACAGCTCTCAACAGAATGGTGTGCAGTGTTCAAAATGCTAAAAAACGCAGCTGAATAACTTTTGATTTAATGATAGGATTTTAACTGATTACAATGACAAACGTCATTATTCAATAGGTAGAACTGAATACTAGATTAGCTCAAGCTATGTTTAAGTTACAAGAATAAAAATAATTTATACTTTGAAAATTAAAGTCAACTTCAAAAATTAAAAAAGCACCAAAATAATACGTAATTATGCAATAGTAACAATGCTTAAAAATGTATTGATAGATATTTTAAAAATTTGAACACAAGTTAATGCAAAATTAATCTGATTCCTTTGTTTTAGCTTAAAACTAGTGATCGTTAACTTAAAAATTTCTTTAATACATAAAATCATTTAATGCATAAAATATTACATAAAATCAATTTTAATTTCCACACAAATTAAGTCAGAAAAATAAAAAATCTTGAGCACAATGCCCTTAAAATTTCAAGATGTAACTCTAGTAATAATGTCAACAATTTGTTTCTAAACATACGAGTCTTTTTAAGTAGATAAAATTAAAGTACTTGGACCGTGGAGTAAACCTATAATAGAAGGAATAAATTCATGGCGAGTGTAAAAATCTGTGCAAAGAGAAAAAGTGATGAATGTCGTTTGAGATAATTAATCAGCCACAGAAATTCCTTCCTTTTTTCCATCAACCCCTCAGATTTCTTTCTTAGTTTAAGGTAGAATAAAGACTTCATTATTTATAGTTTCCTTACATAGTCTATTTTTATTTTCATGAGATTTCAGCGGAATTTGGTTTTCCGAACGTAATTTATACGTTGAAATTAATACCACATCGGGAAAATGAATACGGTTGCTGGGGTATTTATTAAATGATTACACTTGGGAAAACTATCCTTCAGTTTATTCTTTAGATGTTTTAATACAAAATATACGTGGTTTAAATTAAGTTTTGTTGTTATGTTTCGTTAGAAATTCTTTTAATGAATTTAAAACACATCAAAAAGCGTATTATCAAAGCAGCAAAAATATTAAAGCCCGTAATTTTTAATGGAATTTCTATTTTTTTTTAAAGTTAATTTATTATAACTAATGAAAAAACGTTAAACTATATTAATTGGAAAAGTTCCAAATAAAAGGATGAAAGATTTCCTTTCCTATTTTACTGAATAAAACATATATAATAAAATTCCTTCCTAATTTTAAATTTTTATTATATATATATATACCGAAGAGCCATTACATAATGACCACCCTGCTATTAACATATAGGACCACCTTTAGCCCTCAAAACTGCTAGCACCCGCCGTGGCATTGATTCCACAAGATCCTGATAGGTAGTCTGAGGTATCTGGTATCAAGCGCTGACCAACTGGTCCTGCAATTCCCTCACATTGCATTGGGGTAGCGTGGCAGCACGAATTTGGTTTTCCAAGTAGGACCACAAATGCTCTATTGGGATTAAGGTCAGGTGAATTTGGGGGCCAAGACATGACTTGAAAGTCACTGGAATGTTCCTCGACCCAATCCATGACTATTCGACCCTTATGACATAGTGCATAGTCCTGTTGGTAACCAGCATCCCCCGCTGGAAAAACTGTTGCCATGAATGGGTGAACCTGGTCTGCAACTATGTTCAAGTAGCTTACAGACGTCAGGGATTGTTGTATGAGGATTATGGGTCCTAATGTAATGGCTCTTCGGTGTATATATATATATATATATATATATATATATATATATATATATATATATATATATATATATATATATATATATATATATATATATATATATAAAATTAAATAACAGAAAGCATATATCAATAAAGCAAATAACAGTTTATTATCAAAATCATCCGCGAATGACAAGTATATTCAAGCCAAAACAAAACCAGAAAGAACACTCTTTTTTTATTATAGCATAGAAATTGAGACATATTTGGGTAAAAGTTTTAAATGATTTATATAGCCATACTATTACGTCAAAATATATAGAAATTGTAAGGAAATTTTTTATATGACTTTCCGCCTTATATGTTTTCATTTCTAGAGATATGTTTTGAATTGTCTTTTCGAAATAAAAGTAGAAAGATATTCTGGAATTCCGAAAGTGCGAATTTAATATGGAGAAAGCTAAAAATCCTCATATGATGAACTAGATAATTTTATGTAAATATGGAAATACATTTTGTCTTAGAACAGATTTAACCGAATTGATGAAGCCAAATTTAAACCTGCTTCAGGTATATTTAGAACAACATTTGGTATTTCCATTAACCTTGATCATTAAAATATCGTGTAATCAAGTATAATATTATATACTTGATCAAAAACTTCATCGGCTTCAAAAGGTTATGCTAATTAAAGATAACGCTAAATAAAACAAATATTACATTAGTTAAATTAAAAGTTATCACTATTTATTCTAAAGTATAGTAGTTTACAAATTTGGTATATTTTTAAGGGCAATAGTGGATATTCAAAGATTCATTAATAAAGCAATATCTGCAGTTCTTTTACTTAAAGTTTCCAGATTATATTTATTAAAAAAATTTTATGTATTCAAAGTCATATAATCTAATTTAAAGCAATGATTATAATCTCATTGAATACTCCTGGACATTATTCAATTGTACAGCAATTGAATTCCAAACATATTTTTGCTAAGGTAACTAGTCTCATGTATTTAAAAAAATTTGTTAAAAACTTAAGAAAAGTCTTCTCTCGCTTCTTCAAGAAATTCTCTCTTTCTCATCAATTATAAGATTTTAAACGTTCTTGCGTTTTTCAAGGTACTCACCTGGCTTACGTTTAAAAAACGTCGTTATTTAGCAAAATTTGGTTTTCTTCCTATTAATTTCAATAAAAATAGATTAAAAAGTTTTAAAGAAAAACTGAATCTTGAAAATTAAATTACCACAGCTATAATCCTCTTCAAAATTAAGTTCACGATTAAAACTTTTTAGCGCAGGTCAGCAATTTATTCGGCTTATGTTTTCTAAACTTGGCTTACGTTTTAGAAATTGGGATTAACATTTGTTTTGCTACATAGATGATATGGAAATGATAATTAAATACAATAGAAAAATGTTAAATGTTGTTAAAGTACCACCAAAAACAAATCGTGTTTTAAACCTTTTAGCAAACGTCACTATGAATAAATATTTTCACCATAACTGTATACAGAAATAATCAGATTAAAACAACATGTCTTAGAAGCGGCATTCTGTAGCCGTGATTTCTTAACCCAGCCTTCACAACGACGACAATAAATCACCTCTGTCACCTCTTGGTCTTCTGTAAATTCTTTTATAAATTTAATTCTTGTGTACAAGGCTAAAGGAATCAACACTTCTGTTGTCTCTTTTTTTATTTCCCCAAATCCTTTCTTTTTCGCTAACTATAATTAAAGTACATCGCTGAAAAATGTTCCCTAAGTAGGAATCCTTGAGTGGCTTGTTTCCAGATAGGGATTTAGTTGTCGACATGTCGCTTTAGAATGCTCTCCTTAGAATCTCTTAATTAGAACAAATATAAAAAGATACTTGTCTTCTTGCCGCATCATACACTCTCAATGAACAGAAAATGCAAATGGTCTTAAATATATAAAGGTGATCCAGATAGCTTTGTCCCTCATTGTCATCATAAAATCAATAATCTTTATAATGGTATTTATCTGCAAATTGTTATTTAATGGTTTCTAATTATAAACTGCTGTTTGTAGAAAATGCAACACCATGAAAGAATCATCAGAATCAAATGAAATTTAATGCAGAAACGACTTGTACTGATACAAATAAATGATGAAATTTTCAAAACAAAAGAAACAAATTAAGCATCCGAAATCAGTATTTGGTGCAGCCACCACGCGCTGCAATAAGTGCTGCTATACGACGTGGCATGGAGTCAAACAGATGTTGAATATCTGCTTGAGGAAGAGAATTCCATATCGCTTGTATGCGCAACCAAAGTTCGTCTTTGGAAACTGCAGGACGCGGATCACGAGTGAGACGCCGACCAACCATATCCCACACGTGCTCAATAGGCGACATATCCGGCGAATAAGCAGGCCAAGGAAGAAGTTGCATGCGTTGTGCTGAACAGAAGTCTCTAACAGTCCGCGCAACATGGGGGCGTGCATTATCCTGCTGAAATATAGCTCCAGGGATGCCTTGAAGGAAAGGAACGACTTCGGGCTGTAGCACTTCACGGACGTATCTGTTGCTATTGAGATTACCCTCAATTCGTATCAAATTGGATTGTCCATGATACGAAATCGCACCCCAGACCATAACTCCGGGTGTTCGACCACTATGTCGTTCAATAATACACTCAGGAAGGCAGCGTTGACCGGCATAACGTCTAACACGAACACGGCCATCATGGGTCCACAAATTGAAGCGTGATTCATCTGAAAAGACAACTTGGTGCCAATCAGCTCGCCAGTCTCTGTGCTCAAGAGCCCACTGCCGACGCAGCCGTCGATGATCCGCCGTGAGGGGAATCCTGTATAATGGCACCCTTGCACGCAATCCACGGCGCAGCAGACGACGACGAATTGACGAAGCCGACAATTGTACACCTGTAGCAGTAGACCAATGTGCTGCCAGCTGCGTGGAGGAAGCTGTGCGATCATTCACCGCCATGCGGAGCAGGTGTCGATCATCGCGCTCTGACGTCACCTTCTGTCGTCCAGTGCCTGTTTTTCGAGTTGTTCGGTGCTCGTCGGTCCACTGCTTCCAAACTCGCATCACTGTGGAACTGTTCCGCTGCATACGAGCTGCTATTGCGCGATGGGAAAATCCTCCTTCTCGAAGGCCGATTATCCTCCCTCGTTCAAACTCCGTAAGTTGCTTGAATTTCTTATTCTTCCGTCGTGGAGGCATACTCAGGTCTCACTAAACGTTTGCCACTAACAAATAATCATAGACTATTTTCAACGTCCCGCTACAGCACTTTATTTATACGCTTTCAGCATCAATTCAGAGGGCGCTGCGCGCGCCACGCACGCGCGATGACTCTGAAACTTTATTAATTTGCATAATATCCTATAATTGACATTTGCTGCGAATTTCATTTGATTCTGATGATTCCTTCATGGTGTTGCATTTTCTACAAACAGCAGTTTAATATATATTTATCATCCATTTTTAATACACTTCTTAATTACCACTACGCTTGAAATTTTAAGTATCGTTAAAAATTAAAAGCTTAAATTAAAGTGTTAAATTAAGTGTAGTTTTATTATACATAATCGCACGTTAAGCTACTTTTTAGTTTGGGTATTCAATTAAAACAGGGAAATAAAAATTGCTTAAGCTGCATTTAAGATAAAATTTTCTCATTTTTACTGAATAATTTCTTTAGCAAAAACTGTTTTAAAAGTTTTAATTGTAACCAAATTTCAAACAAACTGGAGGATGAAGTCACTATGAAAATTATCCAAAATTATCAAGTTTGAATAGTTTCCCTGTAGAATGGCAAACAAAATTAGTTGACAGAATAGGCGTAAATATGTTATTTAAGCGATGTTCATTTAAGAAAAACATTAATGCAATAAAACATTTTTAAATCTTTTAATATGGCCGGGATAGCTTGATTGGCAGGACTCTGGACTCACGTTTGTGAGAACGGGAGTTCAAATCCAGCCTGCCGAAGACTCTCCGTGTAGTAAATGGTGACTGGTGCACGGTAAATCTGTCGGGTAACAAAGTCTTCTATGTTCAATTAGGAAATCAATACCTCTGGGGTACTGAATTGAATATTGATCGTTCTCTGGTTCAGGTCAAAATTACGATCTGTAGACGAATGAATGGATGTATTAAAGCGTCCGCCCAATGAACCGGGTGACGTATGGGTATGGCAGAAGTCGAATTCTTGGCCATAGATGGCGCCACTGGAAAACAAGAATAATTGCTCCCCATCTGCCTTAATGGCTGACGACAAAAACAACAAATCTTTTAATTAAATAATATTTAATTTTGATGTAAAATTCTCTTTATTGCCAAGAAATAAATATGATTGTAGAGCAATCTTTGGGTTTGGAGCAAGAAGCAGACAGAGTCCTCTCTATTTATATATGGTATCTCTTCTACACCATTTTACTACTAATTTTCGGAAATTCGTTATATATCAGGTAATTCTTCCGATATATAAAGTAATTATTTATGTATTTTCCGATTTAATTTTAGATCAAAGGAGAGTTATGAGTAAAGGGAATACCTGATTATTTTAGTACGTGAGAGTTATGAGTAAATATTTTAGCAACAAATTAAAATTAAGAAAAACTATACGAAAGTTATACGTTATTAAGGTATTTGATTTATGCAGCATTAAAAATTCAAGGCTATCTAGTCTTACTTTGAATTAGTAAAATTTGTTTGGAAAATAATGCTTAAAATCTTAAAGCAACTGAATATTAAATGCTACACCCGTTATACACACCCTAAAGCTATTAAAGATGTCTGAATTATTAAAATATTAGAGAAGATTGACTTTTTACTGACATTTCTTGATAAATTATGATCTTTTGTAATTTCTTAATTTTTTTTTAATTCTATCACTAAATTCAATTTATTTTAAATTCTATTAATTTATTTGATGCAACTTTCAGCGAATGTTTTAGAGCGGACGAAGCATTTGAATGATTTGGAGTGAAGATACAACTGTACAAATGTCATACAAGAAAAAAGAAACTTGTCACACATCAGGACAATAAAAGATTATATGAAGGACAATGCTGAACAAAACTCTACGATTTTCCTCGTGTTTCCTTATGTTTAACTTATGTTTCAAGGGCATTTATCATAAAGACAGATAAATTATTTAATATCGATGTTATACTTGTCTTCCACAGAAGATTTAGTCATGAAATTAAGCTTTTCATTATTTCGAAAAATCTCAAGCTTCTTACATGTGAAAACCAGTTAAAGTGCTGAAGGATAATGGACTGGCGGGACTTGCGTAAATTATAGATTCAACAAATAGTAAAATAATGATTCCTTCCTTGATATGCCAATTTGTGGACTAACAGTGGCATTTAAGGAGATGATCTTTTTTAACAACAATGCTATAACGAACCACATATTTATTTAAAGCTTTGCCAATTTTTTTCCGCTTGTTAGATTTTTAATATTTTTGATGAATAAAATTTACCCAGCAGTAAAAAGCATTAAAGAACGTGCCATAAACTCCGAAACAGAATCAACTACAGTTTAATTTATAATATTTTCTCAAGGCCTATAAAGCTTTCTCAAGACGTGAAACGGTTTGACATCCGGCTCTTCTTGAAAATGAGCGCCTATTTTTGAGCACTTGAAACATGTCAACTTTTATTACTATCTTCACATTTTTTAAAAAAAAAAATGAAGTTTTTAATCAAATATATCTTTCTATTTCGGTTTCTTGGGATAATTGATTTAATATAATGAAATGATACAATTTAGCATCGTATTAAAGTCGCTATTATTGTTAAATACGCTCAAAAATTCCGTACAGTGAAGTATATCATTTTATGCTCATTAGATTATAAACTAATTCTACATTTCTGATCGATTAAAACTCTCTTCATAAATGACCACAATACTGGTATACATAGTATATAGTATTACCTATATAGTCCAGTAATTAAAGGGATTTTTTTTTTTTTTTTGGAAAAATTATTACCCAAGATTTTTTAGACAGAAAGCTTTATAAAGTCATTATAAGCAATAGTTAAGAGCTCCCTCACTCTACCCTGTACACTTCACCCTATTTTGAAGAGAAGTTGGGGTAATTTGAGTGGGAGAATTCAACTTCTTCTACACAGGTAAGTAAGACATTGTTTCTGATGCACTTTTTTCCGCTATTACGATTTTTATAAATATTAAAAGCATAGCTGTGTAGTTACACTCTAGTATAAGGATCTTGAACTTGATCTCATTCAATTAAGCACGAAAAATTACATCAGAAAATATACCTTACATGCTCAAATAGTCCTTGTATAGCAATTTAAAAAGTGTACAAAATAAAGAGTGTCCCAAAATTAACGCAAGGTTTGAATTAAATAGAATTATTCTTTCATTGAATCATAAAGTACATTGGAAAGAGTTATTTACGGAATAACGCATCGGACAAATGGCCTCTATGGCTTTGCTGGCACATACGCACTCTTTAGTCGAAATTTTTTATGACCTTTCTGCATAATTGCGAATGAATTTCGTTAATGTAGTTTTTAACTTCCTCTTGAAATGCACGGGTGGTTGTTGGCTTGTAGACATAAGCCTTTGACTTCAAATAGCCCCATAAGAAGATATCTAATGGTGTTAAATCACACGATCTAGGGGGCCAATTCTAATCACCGAAACGAGAGAGTACACAACGAAGATATGTCTCATGCAGTAATTGAATTGTTTCACTGGCTGTATGGCATGTGGAACAGTCTTGAACGTTCCATTTTTACCAACCCTAAGCTCTCAGCTGTCAAATTGTTCTTTTTTCATGGTTGCTAACACTTTACTGCAAAAATGGCGACAAATTCAAATTTTGCTTCAGTTTTGGGACACCCTTTACACGTCAAAAAACGTACTATTTCATACCTAAAATACTTCTGAACTATTCACCACATTGACGCGTGTATAGCCTCATTTAGTTAAGCGAAAAAAATACATAGGATACAGTGCCTCATTTGTTTAGATAGCAATATTAGATGCATAAATATATACAAGTAAACAATTTTATATTTTTTATACCATAAAACCCTTATAACTTTTAAACTATTGGTCTGATTAATTTCTTTCAATTCATCGGGAAAAAATGCATCAGAAACAATGCTTTATTTACCTATGTGGATGATGTTAAATTCTCCCACTCAAATCACCCTCATTTCTCTTCAAAAAAAAGGGTGAAGTATACAGGGGAGAGAGGAAAAGATTTTTGGTATCATTTATGAGGACAAAACACAGCTTTCTATTGAAGAAAAAAAATCAATCAATTTTCCCGAAGCAAAAGCATAATTTTGCTGGACTATTATTGATTATTGTTGTACTTCGGATAACATTCGTAGATGTCAAATGAAATTCGGAAAACAAATCATTCAGATGAAAGTACACGAGAACACGTTATTTACAGACAACTCTTACTCTTTACACGTTATATTTTTAAATGTCTGAAGTTTAAGAGAGCGTCTAACATCATTTTTCCACATTTGGTTTGAAAAATCATTAAATTATACTTTTATCATACTGCAACTTACGTGAGGATAGATGACTGTTACTAAAATGAGAAAAGCAGCACCATAAAATATGCAAATTAGAAGCAAGGAGAGAAACAAAGAGTGCTGGAGTCGACCACAGTATCTCTTCTTTAGGTCTTCCACATCCATTGAGGGATTCATGTCCACCTAAAAATATAAAAATAATATTTTCTCAATAATTTACTACAAAATAATAAATGATGTACTTAAATCGGAAACCTAAAAGATAATTTGGAAAAATATAAAAGCAAGGAATAAGTAGAGTTTTCTAATTAACCGATGCTTTTTCTAGATAGATAACCGATGCGTGTACCGATGCGTTTTCTAGAAATACAGAATAACCTCAAATAAATCATCACCAAATTTGGGTTTGTCATAAATGGTAAACTTGCACGAACTTTGTTATTATTCTTTCAAAGCATTTATTATTTCTAATATATTATAACCAGCACATGTACTATACTCCTGGAATTTATAAAGTGTTTTAAACATGCAAAACTTGCGACAGGAGTAAGCGTCTTTGGCTGTGTTTTTTAAAATTTCGGAATATTAAACTTTTGCAATGTGCAAAGGAGATATTGCTCGTAATATATATATTTAAGCTGAATTAAATGAGTTCAAGCTCAAGATGGTGATTAGGTATTATTCTGTTCAATGTAATAAAATACACTACAAATAATACCGTATTTGTCATGATAAAAATAATTAAATCTCTTTTTCTTTCTCCCTCTTTCTTTCTCTCTCTCTCTCCTTTTCTTTTATAAAAGATAACTGTAATTGGCTAAAAGATATCTGTAATTGGGTAAAAGATATCTGTAAGGCTTTTTCTGTAATTATTTGAAGAATAAATTCTTAATTCCTCTTTAAAGGACGACTTTTAAAAGCAACTTAAATGCTTAGCGTTTGACTTTTAAAGAAAGTATTATTATTAAAGGATGAAACTTTATACTATTATTTAAACATAAGTAATTTTGAAATATTTATGACAAAAAAAAACGCATTACATTGTTCAAAACTCCAAATGAGTAGAGTAACTAAAAAACTCTTCTGAGAAACAATTTCTCAGCCACATTTCTTTATAATTCCTAACTACCAGTTTCAATATGTCTCAAATAAGTCTTTCTCGAACTGAAATTCGATACCGAATCAGAAAATTGGAAATTGAGTGGGACGAAGCTGAGAAATCACCCTGCTGGGTTAATACAACTCTCACTCTTCCCCCTTTCTTCCTCCTCCCTCGCGAAATTATCTTAAACAGAAAAGGTAATGATACCTGTCGAGATTTCCTGAGAATATTGATTTCGGAATGCCACGGTTGAGCATTTTCTGATCTTTCATCTCCCACTGACAGAAAAATAGAGAAAATCGAAACCTCAGGCGGATAAAAAAGAGAAAAAGTTCTGAAAATAGTCTTCAACCAAACTTAATATTTTCGAGACTTTCGGTTTATTTGAACTAGTCATTACAATCTTCGAATGTCACTGTAGAATTATTTTGGGAATAAATATTTTCGATAGGTTAAGGCAAATATTATTGTAAATGTTTAAATTTAGGTTTTTACATTCCAACGTCGTATGAGAATGCACTCTGAATTATTAAATTATCACCAGGATATAAGATTAGCAATGATTTACGTAAAAATGGACAATATTGCATCATTTCGATAGGTATTTTGATTTGAATAAACCTTGTATACGCTCTCTTGTAGGCACAAATTTAAATCCATGTGGTAATAATCTAACCCAAACCAACGCTATTTATTAACACAAAATTACTTTCGCAGTGAAACAATCTAGGTTAAAGTCTAATTACAACCAAACTGAAGTTAGAGAGACTTCCTTATGATTTTTCAAGTGTCTTCAAGCTCAAAAGTTATTATGTCAAAATATTAACAGTAGGGGAGAGTGGGGTCAATTGTAACACTTTTTACTCAACTATTTTTAACTAACCAAAAATCCAATATATTATTAGTATTAATTGACAGACGAGTAAAGTAGACTATCCTCTACTAGAGAAAAAAAATACCTTATTTTAAATATTATTATATTAGTTATTAATAATTTTTGACAGTCGTGCACTTGTTACAAATGTCCCCACTTACGGGGTCAATTGTAACAGTTCATAAATTCAACTGAAACATAGTTAATTATACATATTATCATAGTTGTGATATATTTTTTTATTGATCAAAATAGTAGTGATATTTTAGGAGTAAAAATAATAATGAGCAGAGACCTAAAGGGTTAAACTTTTAACTTTAAGGGGTAAACAATTTCAATTTATGCTGTGAAAGGTGACAAATAAAATAATGCACATGCAACATGATATAAATGATGTAGGAAACTATTGGTGGTTCTTAAAGAGTTAAGTAATGGGTTGTAAACATAAGATAATTTATTTTCAGCTGTTACAATCGTCCCTTAACTTATTGTTACAATCGTCCCCAAGACGCCATTTCAGCTTCATTTGTTAAAAACAATGCTAGTTAATTAGCAAAACTAATCGTTTCTTTTAAATGTTAATTAAGGTGTCCACTTACATATTCGGTTAATAATTTTTATATGTTTAAACAAAATTACTTAGTTACAATATAATATTCTAATACCAAAAAAAGTACTTACGTAGCGTGAGAATATCTTTTGTGACGTAACTCTTTTAAAAGTACATAAAAATGGCTTCCAGCAGGGGTGTACAGTCCGCAAAAAAAAAAAGATATCACCCTGAATAACTTTCGTTCTAATGATCCGATTTTCACAAACTAAGTGTCAATCTTAATGGTTCCTGGGGGTGACCTCAAATATGCTAATTAATTAGTGCTAACTATTAATTAAGTTACAAAATCAGACACAAAAACGTACTTTCTCTGAATAAACATATATTTCTTTTTAAATATTTGGAATCTAGACACTTGAATTAGGGGGGGTAGACAAAATTTTAAAACAATTGGGTCGTAAATTGGGCCGCAATAAAGGTTTATATATTTGGCGATAGTCCAGAAAACCGCCAAAAAAGTCGCCTGCGCAAATAAATATTTTAAGATAACCCATTGACTGATTCAAAAGAGAAACGCTTAATTTTACTAGGTTGCTAGGCAACCAATTACCAATTTCTGACTGTAAAAAATTGAAATAATGTTTTGTGATTGCTCTGAGAGGTTTAATTAATAGTTAATAGAAAACATCTCGAAGTTTCTAGGCAATAGACAATTTTTAAGTTTATTTATGTCCAAAAAGCAAAAAAAAAAAAAAAAAAAAAAATTATTTTAATCTCCTTTGAAAAGAAAATTTGAATCGATTTATAAGTTTTTAGAATTTAAATACATGAACTTTTTATCTGATATTATTTAGATTATGCTATTTTTGCTATGTTTATTCGCGGATTTCATACTAAAATCAAATTAACATAACTTATAATAGCTATATACAAAATTTTAGGGATAGAGATTTTTACAGCTTTAATCGAGTCTTCTAGGCATGAAAGTTTGAAGAAAAAAAAAGTGCTTGAAAAATAAAATGTAGATTGTATATTAATTCTAATGCACATTCACAAGGTTTTCTATAATTTACGATATTTCTTTTTTCTATAACTCAATGAATTGCTGAATGTTTAGTGGCATTTTAAAAACATTGAAATATGTTATGTTTAAGAATAAGATATTGAAATAATATGTTGCATATTGTATGATTCATTGTTTAAAAAATTGCTTCATTTTGCTAGATATTTACGTTACATGGTTTTCTTTGGATAAAGATGATTAGTAAATAGCATCCACATGTTTCGATACATTCTGAAACTTACGTTCGCAAATTCACCATAAAATATACCACCATATCACCATATTCTTCAATTACGATAAGCTACATTTACCACCAAAATACTGTTACAATGATTATTTGATTATTTTTGTTTTCTTATATATATATATATATATATATATATATATATATATATATATATATATATATATATATATATATATATATATATATATATATATATATATATATATATATATATATATATATATATATATATATATATATATATATATATATATATATATATATATATATCTGATATGATACTCTCTTTTTAAACAGAGCTCGTAAGGCCCTTAAGATACTGAAATGGGGGCACGAAAACTTAAAAGATTTTTTTTTTTCCTAATGCCCGCCTGTGTTAACATCCGCCAATTCAGGCATCTACAGGGCGACAGATATCTGTGTGGCCTAAGGATTCCTAACGAGCATCAAACATTCTCAAAATTAAGTGTTCATTCATTGGGAAAATTTAGTGTGTATTCAATTTAAGAACTGTTCCTTCACTTGGTTATCTTACTACTTATTATTTAAACCACCAAAAGCTTAAAACAATATTATGTAAGTTATCTAAATTTTTTTTACAAATTTTGCATTTAATAACAAATATGTCGACATGCATTTAATAACAAATACGTCATTTAGCTAAAATTACAAATTTTGAAATTTTTATGACGTTTTTTAAAGACAAGCTAAGCTTAAGTATTCCTTCACTGGTTAGTTTACCCTATAAGATTTTGAGAAATTTGCGATGTTGTGAGAGATGCTTAAAAATGTTGACTACGTATTTTTATTAATATTCATAAAATATATATTCAAGAAATTGATGAATATTTTATTCCAAATTTATTCATTCGTATGTATATTATTGAAATTTTATCAGTTATTGAGAAAAAAAAACTAAAAAATAAAAAATAATCACATTAAAGAAGCACAATCTGTTGTATAATCATATTCTATCAGAAGCATGCTTTTATAAAACTCCACATTCTCTGAATAAAATGTATTTTATTCAATAAAATGTTTTATTCAAATTTCTTTTCTAAATTGCAAATAGAATTTTAGACGACTAAAAAAGAAACATCGTATTTTATAGCTTAAAAAAATAAAAATGAAAAGATAAGCAAACGATTATTAGCGAAAAAAATATGAATGAAATTTTATGTTAAGCGCGCGAAGTCAAGTTCCTCGCAAGTTTATCACATTTTAATATTAATCGCCCCATTTAATCATTTCTTCATTGTCGCCAAATTATTTTTTTAAAAATAATTAATTTTAATTTTTCTCAGCTTCTAATAAATAAAAACAGTTGAAACTTTAGATTTTTCAATTGAAAAATATGTAGATTAATATGGTATAAAAAAATTCATACCTTATAATTCAAAAATTTTTCATCCTTAATTTAATTAAATAATAAAAAATAATTAACAATTATTAAAAATTATTTTTTTCGTGAAATTATCTTTGGGTAAATGAGTTTTATGACTGGGTGAAATTTTCTTCGAATTGCTTTATTGGTTTTTAAACTATGACTAAAAACGTAAAAAGTGAAATTAACATTAAGGGGTACGAACTTTGGATCGCTCTCCTGACCAAACTATGGGGACCATATTTCCCAGATTGCGGCTACCCCCTATATTTTGAAGGTTAAAAATCCAAATATGTAAGAAAAAATATATGTTTATTCAGAGAAAGAACGTTTTTGTGTCTGATTTCGTAACTTAATTAATAGTTAGCACTAATTAATTAGCATATTTGAGGTCACCCCAGGAACCATTAAGATTAACACTTACTTCGTGAAAATCCGATCATTAGAACGAAAGTTATTCAGGGTGATATCTTTTTTTTTTGCGGACTGTACATGTAGATTTATTAATACACCTTGTGCGCCCCCTAGGAACCAAATCTAGAACCCAACACTCGAAACACTTTTGCTCTGTTACAATCGTACCCTGTTACAATTGACCTCACTCTCCCCTACACTGTTAAAAATTTCTCGAAACAAATAGCTAAGCGATAATTTTTTAAATTTTCATTTAATAAAACAAAATTTAAACGAAACAGTCAAATAACTATAAATAAGATGGTAATCAATCTATAAACTATGCGAGAAATCGCTTAGTAACTGCTTTCACTTAATACGGTTAAACAACCAGAATTTTTCATTGCACCTACTAAACCTACCTAATGAAGCCACTTAGTTCCTCGTAACTGCATACATATTATAGCCAAGATCTGCCAGTCTCATGACACAGAGGACAAGTGTTAGGGTTCCATTCTCTTAAACACATGAAGAGTTCCCAATGTCCTGCACTTTCCAATGCCCACAACCTAACCAAAAGCCTATCTATGTCAAGTTAAATTTCTTTTCTACGATTTTTAAACCATTTTAAATGTAAATGGTTAGAAAATTATTTACTTTTGTATTTATGTTTTTTAACTGTTCTAGTTATAAACGGTTTCAAAACCGTAAAGATAAAAAAAAATTCTTTACCGTAAACTTTACGGTTAATCGGAAAGACGGACTGCTGACGGTTTTTGTACCATAAACTTAGAATGAAAATTCTTCTAGTCTAAAATACCAAATGGGATTGTTTATTTATCAATTGAACATGGAATTTAATGTCACAAGAACCGAGAGTGACTGTACTGCACCAATGCCAAATATAAACTCAAATTCTTAAGTCAAAATTATTAAACAGGAGGTAGGAAAAATAAATAACCATTACTACACTAATTCAAATTGGAACGGCGCACAAGGCAACTAAAACCAAATTCAAATTATACAAACTAGTAACGATATAAAATTACTTAAAAATGATTTAAAAAAGATTTAAAAATAATGTGAAAATAATATTAAAATAAAATTGTGTGTTTACCAATGTTAATAAGTAATGATATCAAATGATGTTATAAACTTAGTCTGAAGCAAAATTAAGAGGAAAAAAAAACGCAAGACTGCATCAGCAAGATCGGATGCACTCATTGTTACTCAAAATATTAATAAAACAAGTTTTTTTTCCCGAAAATATTGAATTCAAGATAATAAAGAAAAACAAATTATCATAATCACAAATTTTATATTAATTCTGAATACCCATTCTCCCATACAGGATGAAAAAAATAAATAATCAATCAATAAGTCGGAATTGATCAACATAACGAAATCAGGCACAAAACTCAAATAAATGTCTTCATGTCTTCGTAAAAACAAATAAATTTTCAATCAAATCCGGAATATTCATAAATGACATAAGCGATCACTATCCAACCTTTTGCAGTGTTCATTACGATGAGGTAAATAAAATTAAGGAAGCTGAAAATAAAATTTCAATCAACTATAATAAGCTCAATAATTATCTGTCAAATTACCAAATTTAATTACAATCCTCAAGATTCTCTTGATCAACAATATCGAAGTTTTGTTTTCAAACTCAGTAATTTAAAAAATAATTTTAAATATAAGCGATAAATCAAACAAAAAAGCCAAAAATAACTGGATGACTAATAATATCTTGATTTTAATTCGAAGAAAGGGAAAAACTATTCAAAAAAACTAGAAAATATCCATGGGATATTATTTACAAAACAGCATATAACACTATAGTTTCTGAGCTTAAGAACTTAATTAAAACAGCAAAATCAGAATATTTCAAATTCAAATTTTTAAATTGTGATTCAAATAAACAAAAATGGGATCTTGTAAATGTATTATTGGTAATCAGAGCAAATCACTTACTTTACCTGATATTTTAAACGACTATGAATCTTCTGATCAATTCAATAAATCATTTGCAAATGCCTACAATACCTCAAACCCAAATTTAAACAGTTTGCAAATATATATTTCACCAAGTTTAACCTCGTTTGTTTTCCTAGAATTGAATGATTGTGAAGTACTTCACTTAATAAATTCTCTTTCTAATAAAAACTCTGCTTTGACTATGACGGTATTAATGTAAAATTAATTAAACTATTTGCTCTCAATAATATAAATTTTATAACTAATTTCATCAATACCTCAATCAAGTCATCCATATTTCCAACTTCTTTAAAAAGAGCAACCATAACTCCTATTTTTAAAACCGGCGATAAAAACTGCCTATCAAACTATAGACCAATTTCAATATTACCTGTTTTTTCCAAAATCATTGAAAAAGCTCTAGCTGATAAAATGTACAATTATTTAAAACATACAAATTTTTTCTCTGTTAATCAACATGGATTTATTAAAGGCAAAAGTACAGAAAAAGCTCTTTTGGAATTTTCAAAATTTATTCATAATAGTATTGCCGAAAATAAGACAACAGTAGCTATATTTCTTGATATATCAAAAGCTTTCGATAATGTCAATCACAATCTTTTAATTAAAAAATTAGAATTTGCTGGTTTCAGAGGAATTATGTTAAATTGGTTTGTTTCATATCTTTCAAACAGAGAACATAGAGTTAAAATCCGAAGTAATTTTAGTAATTATATTTTTTCAAACCGTGGTGTTCCTCAAGGATCTATTCTAGGACCCTTATTGTTTATTATATTCATCAATGACTTTTGTCAACTCAAACTTTTTGGTAAGATAATAACGTATGCTGATGATTCCGTAATTTTGTATTCTTGCACTGATTTAAATCAACTAATTTTTCAAATTCAATCT
This sequence comes from Parasteatoda tepidariorum, assembly GCF_982258835.1. Taxonomy (NCBI): domain Eukaryota; kingdom Metazoa; phylum Arthropoda; class Arachnida; order Araneae; family Theridiidae; genus Parasteatoda; species Parasteatoda tepidariorum. The sequence continues at coordinate 71,115,216 of NC_141757.1, forward strand.
GATTTACGCATAATTTCAAAATGGTTTACAATAAATGACTTAAATTTAAATCTAAATAAAACTAAATATATTTATTTCAGTTTAAGAAAATCAGAATTTAACTTAAATTTAAAATTTCACTCTCTCTCCTGCAAAAGTACTAATGAAAATTGTCAATGCTATATTCTACAATCTGTAAACAATATCAAATATTTAGGACTATATATCGATTCTAATTTAAAATGGAAAACACATATTAACAATTTAGTTAAAAAATTGCGTTTCGTTTTAGTTAAATTTTATCACCTTAAGAATAAAATTCATTTTAATTTTGTGAAAGCACTCTATTACTCCTGGTTTTATTCTTTAATTAATTATGGTGCGATAATATATGGCGGTGAATATAAAACTAATTTACTTCCCTTAATCTCAGTTCAGAATAAATGCTTCAAGATTATTAATTCTCTAAATATAAATAATTCAAGTGTAACTACTACCAATATATATACAAGAATTAACCTATTACCATTTCGCCATAATGTATTTTTTCGTATTTTACTCTATTTACACAACAATAAATTAATATGCAAATTAAAAACTAATGTGTCTGAAAGGAGACCAACTGAAATGTATGAGATTCCCTTCTTTACAAAAGAAATTTCACGAAAACAGTTTTTTTACTTAGCACCTAAATTATATAATAAATTACCATTTCAGTTGCAAAACATCAAAATATATTCTTCTTTTAAGCGTGCTTTATTTCAATTTGTGATGAACATTGACGATTTAGATCTCTATTTTTCACTTTAAAGGAAGCATTTGATTTTTTATACCAGTCTTGTGCCAATCCAAACGAATTTCTTATGTTACCTTTGTTATTTTTTTTATTTATTTATTTATTTTTTATATATATAGTTTCATGCATTTTTTTTTTGTTTTCTATTATTACAGTGTTCAACAATATATGACGTCTTATGATGAGCAAAATAATTTATGATTGTATTTTTTTTTTTTTTTTTTTTTTTTTTTTTTTAAATTTCTATTTTAAATTTATTGTATTACTTTTCTTTGTCGCCTGGACAGGATTTTCCTCTTGACGACGAATATATATTCTTTGTATTTATGTGTTTTTGTTCTCAATAAAGTTATATTTGTTTGTTAAAAAAAAAACAAAAAAAAAAAAAAAATATGCATGCACAAATAATAAAGCAAAAACAATTTTTTATGATTTTTATTATTTGTCGCTCTTCCCGGTGACTTTACGGTATACTTTTTTAAGAAAAAACACATTTTTAAATGTTTTTCTTATCAAAATACAGATAAAATCTATTCAGTGTCATTTAGCTTATTGCTCACTAGGCTAACTCATGATAAATCAAATTTATCACAATTACTCAATATTCTTTAATACTTATCTCTTTCAGAAGGCCATAAAACCAATTGCCTACAGTTAGTATTTATGTACCTATATTAGTATGTTCGATGCGTATTAAAACAGCATAAATTACATAATACTAGTTATACCTTCAAATCGTATTACTATGGGTTGGATTCCCCTTGTTATTAGGCTAATCGTGGGAGATGTTATTGTGTTTCTTCTCCAAGTAACGCGAATGAGGGTTAGTTCCATCAAAAAGACCACCACGAAGGCAAATTTCACCCAATTACTTGATCCAGGAGATCCCTTGTCTTCTGGATTGGTTTCAAAATTTCAAGAATTGAACATAAGTAATCGTAAGCCCAAAGCAATGGGAAGGCAGTTCAACAATAAAATAAAATATGAAACTGTATCATCAAAATTAATTACCATCATTGATGTTTAAAGTAGTATCACAATTTTTTACGCTTTCCCTAAACTTTCCTTACGTTTTCCTTATAGTGCATAGAGTATATATTTTTTAAATTTCCGTTGATTTTATATTATTTGGCTTTATTGAAACAAAATCGAGGCCTTAAACAAAGTAAACAAGGGGTTTCTGTTAATTTTAAAAGTTCTAATCTGATAACGTAGCTCAACCTGATTAGCAACGTAAATTGAGCTCAACCTGACATTGAATTTACCTGACATTCAGCTCAAGCGAATCATTGAGCTTACCTGACACACAAAATTAATTAAATAGTAAAGAACGTGAAAAAAGATTATTTTCTGATTAAACAGAGATGTAAGCTAGCAAAAATCATATTACCCTTCCAATAGTTGGAAAAAAAAATTTCTCCCATTTTGTTTTTTGTTCAATAAAAGATAATCTTAAACCAACAAAGAAATTTCATTTTTCATACAACTCTCCCGTACAAACTGAGGAAACATTTTGATCGATTTATAAAATCGAGGCTAAAATTGCCCCTTGCACTCACTGTCCAAATTTAAACTGTTCTGAAATTACAAGAGAGGCACTTAGCACACACAAAATTCTTTTGTTCTTATTATAGATTTATCTACAATAAGAACGTTCTTATTATTAATTGATTTGTTCTTATTATAGATAACCTTTGAAATCTTTAAGAGCATTTCACTTCAATAAATAAAATAAAAAACAATACAACATATTTAGGTTCAGTTCTTATATTTATTAGCATGTAGCATTTTGGAGATAGCCATTCACTTTTCAATAAGCACTTATTTCAAAATGTATAAAAAGAGATGTTATGCGTTCGTTCACTAGTGTCATGTATTTTCTCTTACAGTGGTGCCTTATGCGAAATTAACTAAGGCAACAGTCCACTTCCTGTTGCCTCAAACTGAGTTGTGTTGGTTGAAAGCGAGACTATATGCTATTCCTGCCGTATCCTTGGAAACCGATTCCTTTCAACATCAGACAGACAAGCTGGGATAAAAGAAAAGGATAAAAAAATAAAAAAAGATATTAGAGAGGACAATGTTTTCAGAGATACGAAGCGTGAATGTATTTCATCGCGTAAGCTTGCGTTTGTTCGAGCATTTATAGTAAGTTTCATGGCAAAAAAAGAAAAATCGCTATGGCGTTTAATATTAAGATAATGAAATTGACAATATCATTGCGTTACTTTATCCTCGCATTGATAAATAAAGTGGAACATTGGTATTTCATGCATATTTCATAACCATAAATTATTAGAATGCTAAATATACTTCTCTTATTTCGACGTAAATTAATACGAGATATTGGAAAAAGTAAGAAAAATATGTTGAATAAAACTTCTGCTGCTAAGGTTTAAATGTAATTTTAAAAATTTTAGCTATAAGACAAACCTAAATGTACATATTTTATAGATATATCGTCAATTTACATTACTTTGACTGATTGTAATATGACATTTTAAGAACAGAATGTGCTCTTTAACCATGCTCTTGTTTAAGAACTATGAAGAGCTTTTATTATTATTGTTTTTATTAACTTTGCTACTAGTATTATTTTTATCACATTTCTTTGAAAATAAATATTTTCCGTTATTTTTTAAACAACATATTCACTTGCTATTTTTTTTAAAAAGTTTTGCACAACTTTAAACTCTATTTTATTTTAATTTTAAAAAAGAGGCTTATAATGTAATATTATAATTAGAAACGCTAGCTGTAACCTGATTTTGAAAACTTTAAACTTTAGTAATGAATATAGAATTGTGCGTTTATTATATTTAACTGCTTCCTATTAAAATTAGGTTTAAGAAACAGAATCAGGCAGAGCAATTAAAACTTCGTTTTATAAAGATTTGAAAAAATATATTTATTAAAGTTGTTTATTAAAGAACATCCATTAAATTAAACAGTTTTGTAAATAAATATAATACTCTTTCTTACGTACCAAAAATTGGTAATTTTAAAATTGAAAAATTCCGAATAAAAATGTTTTAAGTAATTTATGAATAAGAGTTAAGTAGTAGTGAAATACAAGCATTATACTTATGTTAAAAGTCGTAAGAATGAAGTCTTAATTATAACTATTCTATTTTAAATTTTAGTTGTAAATGTCTATGGTTGAAAGAAATAAAAAGTTTCCTGACACTTTTTAATAAAAGTTTTAAGATGAAAATTAATCTACAGTAACATCTGTAAATTTAACAAAATTTAAATTTTAGTTGTAGAATATTTTTAAAGAAAGTGTTAATATCGAAACGTTAATATTAGAAAAACTTAAACGTGAGAAAACTAAATCGCAAACATTTTTAAAAAAAGCAAGTCAAATGCATGGCCTTTATAAGTTAACTCTATACCACAAGATTTATATTTAATTAAATTCTTAGTATTTTTTAGTTTATATCTTTCACAGTTATGATTTCGTTTTTCTTTACGGAATGAAGTTTCACTTTTAAAATATGAAAAAGAAAGTTATTTCAAAAAATATAAAAATGAAGTATTCAAGCAAATGATTTTTTTTATGAAAGGATCATTACTGCAGAAAAAAATATTAATGATTTAAATAAGAAAAATTGCTGCATACTCTATAAAATTAGCTTTAATTTCTTACAGGGATACAGATTTCAAAACTTGTAAAACTTTAGGGATTAGAATTTATAAAATTTTGCTATCATTTCTCTTTAAAATAGAGAAAATTATCTGTCTAGTTCAATTATAATGCGAATTTAAGATTGGTATAAAATTCCCCGGATAAAACTTAAATTAATGCTAAGACCTATGAATTCTGTTTTCTCCCTAATCAGTTTTATTCATATTTATTTTTTCAACTTAAAAAAATAAAAAGATAAGGAATGAAAAAAGAAATTAAAAAGATAACTGAATGAGTTTGAAATATATATATTTTAGATAAATATATATGGCAAAGGAAATTGAAAATTTTGTTTTAGATTTTAACAAACATTCTAAGCATATTTTTGTTTAGATCTTAACATATATTTCGTAAAAAAATAATAAAAAGAATAAGTGTAAAACTTTGATTCTTAAAAATCAAATCACATTAAACCTTGAATATTTCTTCTCAAAATAATTTTCTTAAAAAGTGTCAATATTAAAACATATTTTTATCAAAAAATACAAACATCAATTTTTAAATTTTAGAAGTCTTTAAATTATTTCACAGAATGTCTTTGAACAAATTTTATCTGGTTATTAAATAGTAAAATGACGCAAATGGCTTTTTTCAGAATGTTTTATGTATGTAAAAAATAATATCAAAAAAATTTCTTCGGACTTTAAATTGTATATATCATCTTTCTGGGAAGAATTGATTGAATTTAAAAAATAACACATCTTTAAAATGCTTGAAAACAATTTTAACATGTTCACAATTGATTTCACGCGAACGTAGGATTCTCCTCCTTTGACTATCACACACTGGCGCTAGATCGCCAGCGAACATGTTAAAACATCACCTATCTGTAGAAATTTTTCCATATTTTACCTATTGTAGCTCCAAGTAATGCTATAGAAATTAGAATTAGAGCGTAAATGTTTTTCATTATAAAACTGTGACTCCAAGTCACATTGATATTTTCATAATCAGCATAAAGAGAGATGGCTAAACATGCTTCCTTAGACTGTTATTAAATCACATCAGTTATAAAAACAACAAATTATAATTTTAAATAAACGTTATTCCATGCGACAACAGCCATTAAAGGACTATTAACGCAATTTAACGAGTAATATGAGATTGTTGTAACTGTTGTGAGTTTTACACAGTTACCCATGAGTGTTAGGTTAATTTTTATCTAGCTTAGGCCAGTTCTTTTTGCTAATTATGAAAATGGCCTAAAATATCAATTCAAAGAAATCCACAACTATGTAAAAATGAAAAAGACTTGCGATCTATTTTTTTCAATATTTGAAAAGTGGAGTAACAGTGGCTCAGAAGAGCAGTCGTCTGTCTCCCAGGTACGAAACCCAGTGGTGGCTGGTTGATACAAATTCTGCTCCCAGCTCGCTCTGACAACAATGCTGACGTGAAAATATCATCATTGGTTGATGGATCATGGATCCTTTGCCATTGAACTAACCATGGGAGATTCTCGTGGTTTTCCTCTCCATCTAACGCAAATGCAGGTAACTTCCATTAAAAAATCCTCCAATAAGGCTAGTTTCTCCAAATGCTTGATACAGGAGTTGCCTTCTCTTCTGGGTCGGGCTCAAAATTACAATCAATGGAGTTGAACATTGATAGTTGTTAACTCAGAATTGGATCAGATGTTCACTGTCGGTTATAAAATAAGATAAAAAAATATTTGAAAAATCACTCAACCCGCTACTTTGCTTAGACTAATAAAAATATTTTTTAATATCTAAATTATTTCTCAATTTTAAAGTTTAGTTCATTCTTTTCAGCAAAATTTATTGTATAGTTTAAAATTAAAGCTTTGATTTAAACTTAAAGAGCGACTTATTGAAAAAAAAATTTTCCTTGGCGATAGAGCTAAGAAAAACGTCCGTAACATTAAAAATTCAACGTTAGTTTTATATCTTAAAAGGTATTTCAAATTGGAACTTTCTCTCGTGTCATACTGTCGCTTGCACTCTTTTTCCCCTTTTTCATTTACATTTCCCCTCAGTCTTTTGTTCACAACAGTAATGGCCCCTAATTTAGTAACGAATAACCCCTTCTGCCTTTTCCGCAATCATAAAGCTTTTTCTTTCATTCTTATAATGCTCTGTTGAAGAAAGCAGGAGATTTAAAAGAAGATGGAATATCTCATTAGAAGGACACGAAGATCCAACTTCCTGTAAAGATGGATTATTAAGATGCTAATTACCCGATGTAGGATAGTGCTATCGCATTTCATCCTGGTATCGATTTTAAAGTGGAAATGTAGTATAAACACAAAATATTTCACATCTAAAATTAAATGAAAAGATAACTTTCGATCGCGACGTTGACAAAAATTAAGGAATATCTATTCACGATTATAGTTAAAGCACTTTTTTTAAGGTAATAAATATCTTAGACATTATTGACACTTTAATTCCCAATCTATTAGAGAGTTCAGATTTAATTTTATTGCAAACTAAAATTATATTGCAATGACGAAAAATAGTAAATTTTAAAATATTCAAATTAAATTAAGTTCGAAAATTTAAAAAAAATTATATTATTTATTTATAAATATTTTTTAAAAATATCGAATTCTTATGTTGCAAAGCGCGCTTTTGGAATTGTTGGTTCCGCACTACTAGAATTATGTTGCATTATAATATTGTTTGAATATGCCGAAAGCTTTATGCGGTGGTAATAAAGTTAAGCCACAGTATCGGACGTCCTTAACTTGAATTAACAATACTATGGTTCAAATTGAACTGACACGGAATTCAACACTTTATTAAATTTGCACTACAAATGTACCAGCATAAAGTTCAATATATTGAACTAAATTTTCTGAGGGTTTAATGATTCATAGTAATTTAAAAAATATAAGATATAAAATATAGAGCTGTTAGGGCATTACTAAATACAATAATGATAAAAATCATGATTATCTCAAAATGAGGCATTTCTTTTTTGACTCTTACAATTTTTAAAACTAAACTTAGCTAATTATTTTAATTATCTTACTAAATTATTCTATATCATATTCTAAATTATTTTATATCGTATTCTACAGCATTACACGCACCATATTATACATTTTTTTTTGATATTACAAACTTTATTTTTAAATATATTGACTGTTATATAAATTGTTGACATGGTATGGTTTTTAAATATTATTACAACCGTTAAACGACATAGCCATATAGTGCCCTTAACAGTGCCATTTCTCATTAAGAAGATATTACGAATTCCAACATGAAATCATAGACCATATAAAATACAATCAAAGTTTTCTGATAAATTAAATGTTTAAAGATCATGTGTTTAATGCTATTTTAAGGATTTCAGTTTGCATTTCTCATGTTATGAACATGTATTGAGTGTATATTCTGATAATCCACTCGTCGGCTTCATGTCTCATCATACATATTTTTGCCATGACATTTAGCTATACTAGAAAATTATACTTCCATGAAACATTCTAAATACGATAAACAAGAAATTATGCAAAAATAGTAATACTAACCATTCTTTAAGTTTTTAAACTATTGCTTTCCAGGTTCAAAGCAACTTAAGAGAAATAACTGAAAATAAAAAATAGACAATCAATTCCATTCAATTCGAAATACTCATAAGAATATACGAAGTTTTACTTTGATTGGTTAGATAAAAGCAATATTTTTATTAGTGCTGCGCATTAAAAGCCTGTTTCGACTTTTCTTCGATTTTTTGTTAGAAAATTTAAATTTAGGTAAACTATTTTGAGAAGATTAAAAAGCTTAAAATATGGTTTGTATAAGTTTTATTTATTAAATATGGCAACAAAAATGACTACATTTTATATGAGTAAGAAAAAGCCTTAAATTAAATCATTACTATACTGAAAACTCTTAACTAATTGGTCTGAGCAGCCACAGCATGTCCTACTTGGACCTTATGATATAAAAAACCTCCGTCAATTCAATTCCCTAAAACTAACCAGTACTGTAAAGATGGTGTTGACAAACATAGCAATAAGGCAGCAAGTTTTGTTTTTATCTCGTCTGATATAATACAATGAAACAGAAAAGGTAACGAAGGATAAAAGGTAAGAGAGTGACAGATATGGATAAGTAGATTTATGGATAGAAACATACACAATCCTAACTAATATCGAAATGTCTAAGAACTCACCTAGTGTAAATATTTTGCTAAGGAATGACTGTCCATACATAAAGCTCTTAGGTCAAGAAAGTCTATGTTAAGATTATAAAAAGGATTAAATGTTCTTATTTTTTAGATTACACTGCTATTTAAATTAGAAAAACTTATTTAAGAAATATCTATATTATAGCCTGAATGCTAATGTTGTAGAACTATTTTTGACTCTCTAAAAATATTTTCAGCTATATTTCCAAATATATTTGTTTTCAGTTACGTTACGGCAACTATAAAAAATAATTCACATTCTCAAAAAGATTTTTTTCCTTGGTAAAATTTAAAACTTTATACTGCAAAAATATATAATTTAAACTTAACGCGAATTTCTACATTTTGAACAAACGTTTTTCTGGTTCCTAGGGAACATTTCGTTTAATTGAAAATTTTCTTATCTTTACTCGTTTGGAGATACAAACTTTGCCAAAGGCATTAATCTTAATGCCACGTATTGCTTACACAGTTGTCAGGTAAAAACAACATAAAAGAAGTAGGATTCCCACCGGGGACTGAACCTGGAAAACCTACTTCTCAGGCCGGTTAATTATAGTGTAATTCTTTGCACTGCCTTTGAAGTAACAAAAGAAAATTGCTGAGATAAGATTAAACAAAGAAAATCACCCTTCTTTATTAGGCAGCATTTTTAAAGTCAACCAACATGGCCACTTCAAATATATTATGTTAACAAATCCTCAGACAATCTCTTCTACAGAGACAAAGGCAGTTTCTTAAGGCCTGCATTTTTAAAGAATTTTGGTTGACACTTTTTATCGGTCAGAGTGAGTTGCTATAAGCATCTGAAACCCCCAGTCCTAACGCCACCAAAATTCGAATTAGCAGTCAATGCGTACTTGCTAACCGACGCTTAGGATCATGAGTAGAAATACGAAAATTGGCGATCTATCGAAAAATAATACAGCCAGAAATAAAGCCAACCTTACTTTATTAGCATCAAATTTTTAATAATCTGGCTGAAGATTTAAGGCCAGAAAAGTTCGTTGGAAATTAAAGTAGACCTAATAACGTATATGCTAATGTTTAATGTGGCTGAAGAAAGAAAGGTTAAAAACAGACTTTGATACTAACTTGTTGTGACATTGAATAATAATTGGTTATATGTACACTTGTATTGAAATTAAAAATAATTATACGTTACATTTATTGAGTTTAGAAATATTTGTATTCTCTTTTTATAAAATTAAATATAAATAAATTAATTTGTTTATTGATTTAAAGAGGGAATGGAAAAGATTGAAAATGCTAATAATTTATGAAATAAAGAAAATTTAAGAGCTAGAAAATATGTAATGCCTATAATGGCATCACACTGTTTGACACGCGAGTGAATTATACCATATATCCCATTGTAGAGCGCAAACTTTTTGAAATCGAATAATATGTTTGTTGTCCCTATTAACTCATTAGGATTATACATCGTTACAGTTTTGCAAGAAAAAAATTACGTTTGAATGAAAAAAATTGTTTTATCAAAAATCATGCGATTTCGTGACAAAATGAATGTCAAAAATAACGGAATACTACTCAAATATTGCTGAATCATCAAAAACAAGAGTTTTATTTCTGAGAATATAATTACTACATAATTGTTTTATGACTATTCCAGTAACCTGAATTCTCTATTTAAAATTCAATTAACTCTCTGATGAATATAAATTTCTGATAATAAAATTTAGGATTCAATTACAATTATTTTAAAGTTATTAATTTCATTAACATTATCTAAAGTTATTAATTTCATTAACATTATCTAAAGTTATTAATTTCATTAACATTATCTAAAGTTATTAATTTCATTAACATTATCTAAAGTTATTAATTTCATTAACATTATCTAAAGTTATTAATTTCATTAACATTATCTAAAGTTACTAATTTCATTAACATTTCATTAACATCTATGGTTTGAATAGTCCCAAAAACATTTCCTAATAAATTCCAGTAGGTAAACAAAGTAACTGGGAAATAGCTATTCTTCAATTTCAACCGGAACCTCTCAGCGTATTTCATCTCACGCAACCATAACTCAGAAAACTCTATTCTGAGTTTAAATAGAGTTGACACACCAGCGCGTGGTAAATCGTAATACTAAGTGTGAAGCACATTAATTTCGATTCACCATGAGTAATGGAAGTACTTATCACCCATGAAGCCAAATCGCCTATATCCCGCCCACAAATTATCTATACATTTGAATATTTTAAGGTAGTGTGATAACTAGTGTTGTGGCGTAAGTAGGGATATTCAATATCAGGAACAGAGTAAATCGCCCCTAGCAATTCACCTCTGATGGGTAATAAGTTTGAAAGCATTACATTAATTGGAATATTATTAATAACAATACTTGGAATTATTGTTGTCTAACAGGTAACAATCATTCATTATATTCAATATTTTGGGATTAATTATGATTTAGTGATGCATAATTATTTGTATTTTTCTTAATTAATTAAATTTAATAATTGATTTCGGAACAAATTATGTTATTAACACTTACAATCATAGATTACAAAAAATAACTTTGATTGATATATTACCAGTAGATTAAAAATTAATATTTATAATAATAATTATTATTACAGCTAATAGGTAATAATCATTAATTAGATGTAATTTTTCAAACTTATTAGCCTTTAAATCTATACATATAAAAAGCGGAGGAAATGAATGATCGGTTTGAGCATTCTCATTGGACAGATAAATCACATTGCTAGATTCGGTTTCCTTGCATAAAAATCCAGATTTCTTTAACTATCCTCAACATAAAATAAATATGGTGAAAATAATTTGATATGCTTTTAAGTATATTATTAATATTTTTAAATTCTGTTGTTGGTCAAAACTAAAATTTCGAGATTAAAGGCAGTTCAATTCAGGTGAAATTTGGGTAATATTAAGTTACAATTATGAGGTTTATATAAAGGTAAGCATTGATAGAAATAATTATTTACATTTAATCACTGTGATGTCTGGGATAGCCTAGTTAGCAGGGTGCCGGACTCGCGTTTGTGAGAACAGGAGTTAGAATCCAGCCAACCGAAGACTCCCCATTTAGTAAAGGGAGGCTGATGCACGCTGTTGGGTCACAAAGTCCTCCATGTTCTCATAACAAATCAATACCTCTGGGGGTACTGAATTGGAGATTGATCGTTCTCTGGTTCAAGACAAAATTACGATCTGTGGGTGAATGAATGGATGTATAAATGGATCCGCCCTATAAACGGGTGTGACGTATGGTTATGGTGGGAGTCAAATTCTTGGCCATGGATGGTGCCACTGGAAAGCAAGAGCAACTGCTCCCCCTCTGACTTAATGGCTGACGACAACAACAACAACAGCAATCACTGTGATAAACGAAATATTCATTGAACGATAAAAGCAACAGACCAGCATCAATTTTATAAATATTTTTTATTATTAATGTTATTATTATTTCGAATTCCTGTCATAAGAAAATTGACAAAATCAGTGAGCGTTTATTTAGAAAAGCCAGAAAAAATGATTAAGGGAATGAAAAACAACTCTGTTTATTAGAAAAACTAGTTGTATTTCACGCTCAAATGTACCGAATTTGTTATACCAAAAAGCAGCATTGTTTTTTATTATTTAATATTGACAGAAAAGTAGTATGTACGCCCATTTACTTACCCATAGAATTGCAAATAAAACATTTTATGGGTGAGGGTTGGTTACCTGTTCATAATCAAACAGAATAATACTCGATCGAAAAAGAGTGCCGGGAATAAAGCTCAACTGGCAAGGATTTAGTTTTGATTTAAATATTAAATTTTGGCTTAAAGGTTGATATTTAGTTTTACAATTAATGGGAATTCTAATATTTTTACTTTTATAGTAAGCTCCATTTGAAAATGTGTCTTGCCAACAATTGTAATTTAAATAATGATTACAAAACTATTTAAAAGTGAAAAGCAATATTAGGAATTAACTTTTTGCCCTGTTGCTAAATAATAACTTGTAGGAAAATATCTGACGAGATTTCTTTGTAAATAAATATTAAATAGGAATTTTCAAAAAAAAAACAAGTTTGTGGATAAAAAGGTTTATGGTAACCGAACAAAAAGTTATCCAATTGAAGGTTACCCATTTTATGCCAATAAAATCAAAAACTTCAACTGCAGAAACAAATTTATGTGAATTCAATAAAGAAAATTTTACCTTTTAGTTGAATAATTATCTATTGAATAGGTTTTGTATTGAATAGGTTTTTCAATACAAAACCTATTCAATAGGTGAATTATTTATTGAATAGGTTTTTGTTCAAATCGGAAATGATAGCGTAACAATCGGAGGATCAGGGAGTATTAGCGCGCAGAAACCATCTAATAAGACAAATTATTATGTTCAGTTAAAGTTTATTAATTATTTAGAAATATTTTTTATTACTTATTAAAAGATATTAAGTAACTAATTACGTTGCGAACACCGACGTCCCTCTAATAAAAAGATACCCCCCCCCCCCGTTACCTTTGAATATTGAATATAACTTTTGAAAAATCTGATTTCCGAGTACTAGATTTAAAATGTTAGGAGGTACTAAATAATTAAGGACAACCATTGAATAAGTTACAATATGTGAAGTGAAAACATGCTTTTTCTGAATGTTTAAATTTGTAACTTTACAATCGAATAATTAAAAAATTTTAAAAAGAATTGGTTGTAAAGTTTACAAGTAAAAATATTTTTTTAGAAATTGAAGTTCATGAAGGAAACTAAAAAGATTAAATAAAATTGTAAAAATAAACTATGTAATAAATACCCTATACATAAATATAGGAATATCCAATATTGATAGTTTTACCTAAATGCAATGTAAATTACTTCTTGACGACATTTTGGGATGTAAAATGCTTTGAAGCAACAGACGTAAGAACAAAAAGTAGGGTTCAAATTGTATGTAAACCAGTTATATCATAACAAATTGCTAGTAGTTTTAATTATGATTATAAATTGTAAGTTTATTCACACTATATCAGAATTATCAAATTGAAATTAGTTTGATTAATCCCTCGAATTTATAAAGTCGGACGTTCAATTTCAATGTTCAGGCTAATTTTACAAACTTTAGGCTAGTTTTCGAAGATATGGAGCATTTCCAGCGCATTAACCGAAAACTCTATCAGAACTTCGGAAAAAAACAGTCAGTTGGCTTTACGATATTTAAATTTTGGAAATACATATTTATATGAAGTAATATAAATAGTTTGTAATGGGCTTTTTCTATCGGTTTTTCTGTAAATCGTAGAATTCGAAATAATTTTTATATTGTATTTAGAAGTTATTTATTTAAATTAATTTTTATTCTTAACATAATTTTTAACCTTTTTTAAACGAACAACAGCAAAAAAATCTAAATACAATTTTTCCACCAAAATTTAAAGACAATTTAAGATGCAAGATATTTATTATATTTGAATAAAAAATTAGGTCTTATACATTTCTAGCATTTTTGGTGTGAAATAAATGAACACGCTAAGGAATAATAAATTCGAAATAAAAAATATTCGTTTATACCTGATGAATAGGACTAAATATTACTTCAATAAATATTACTACTTAGAAATTTCAATTAAATATTTTTATTGCAGAAGCATGCCATTAAAGTAATTAATTTTATACAATTGATTTGAAGCAAATATAAAAACCACAATTAATTGCTCAAAGCACTAAAACAAAAAGCAAATGACTAAAAATAAAGAAACATGTTAGAAAATACATTGCTTACTTAATATTTATTTAATCATATTAACTATATCTGGTATTACATACAGCAAGCATTAAGTCTGAACTTTAAATTCAGAAAAATTTTATTCTGAAATATATAATGTGAGGTAAATCACACTGGGGAAAAATTGTGGTAAGATTACCTTACTGTATAATAATGGCATTTCTGACTTTAAAAAAAGAAAAAAAAAGCATATTTTTGGATAATAAATCCAAAATATACGATATTTAAACCATTCAATTGGTTTAAATAAACCATTCAAGAGGTTCTCGTAGTCTTCCTCTCTATGCAACGCAAATGCGGCTTAGTTCCCTCACAAAGTCCTCTGCAAAGGCAACTTTCTCCCAACACTCGATCTAGGAGTTCCCTTGTCTTCTGGATTGGATTCAAAATTACAAGGCTACGCAGTTGAACATTAGTAGCCGTTAACCCATAAAATTGGGTCGCTGTGCAACGACGGTAATAAAATAAAAATAAAATACCTTAAAATGAGCTTAATTTATAAAAAGTAGGCACTTCTTGCACGATTAAAATTTTCTGAAATGGAAAATATAAGGAATAAAAATAATTTCCTAATGCCCACTCCCTTTAAGACATGATAAAATTTTCTAAAACTCTTCATTCATAGATTTTTCTACTCAAAACTTCAAAAGCTCATTTATTTAATCTGAAGTACATTAATAACTTTTTATTTGTTTTAAGTATATTTTAAAACTGTAAATTATGTATCTAATCTTATACTTTCGATATCTGTGTTTATAACCAAGCAGAATGAATGGAAAAGCTATAGATTAGTTTGAAACCATTTAAGAGTTTTAAATAAAAAGTTATAAACGTCTCCTTCAGCTCAATTAAACATCAGGAATGATCAAATTTAATTTTCAACATAAATCTTTTGTTATTGTTTAATTGCATCTCAACAGCGAAACAAATTACGCAATTAGAACAAAAATGTAGTCATTAATTTTAATGAACACTTCAGCCATTCAAATTCAAAATTGGCATTTTCAGCAAAAACTCCACCGTTCGATAATTTCAATAAATCATCTCTTAAAAAAATATTATAATTAAAATTCTATAATATTATAGTAACAATATTATAATAACATTAGCATAATAACACTATTATAATTATGAATAATGAATGCAAAATGCGGCTTTAATGTAATATTCACTCGGTCAATCAATCTTTTTTCTATCTAAAATAGATCATTAAAAAAAGTCAAACTAAGTTTTTCTTGCCAGCTTTTAACATTGTTCTAAAACGGAAATATTAGGGTAAAGCACTGTTTTATATCATACTCATAATGTTAACATTTGGAAAAGCTATATAAATATTAAAAGGGGAAATCTGTTGTTACTTATAATTGGGTACTTGCTACTCTATAAAAAGAACACCTCAAAAATCACAGAGTTGTGCTTTAACATTTGGTTGAGCATGACGTGTTAATAGTTACAGCTTTAAGGCTTGGTCTTATTATCACACTGAATCAATTTTCGGATCAGATTTAATTGGATATCTGCAAGCAACATCACGCGTGTGTGTTGAACCTGACTATTTGACCCCCGCATGACGTCATTTGCCACTGTCCAATCCCCAGTTCCAAAATTGAAGAATTTCATACAGGATTCAAAATTAAAGACTAGCCTCCAGAAAAAATTTATTTGTTGTCTGATGCTACTTTAACGTGATGAAATATATCTCCTGGGTAAATAAAATATCATACTATATAATATTATAAGTAAAAAGTTTATTTCCTTATGTATTTCTTGGAAAAGTTAGTGTACTATATTAAAATGGATTAGCAAATATATAAATTTTCAGTTTCATTAAATGATAAAAATTCAAACAATTATTTGAATCGGAATTTTCTCTAAGTAGAGACTAAATAACATTCCTAGCTTTTTTTAATGCATATTATGCAAGATAATTTAATTTGCAATGTTCTAATTCTAGAAATATGAATAAGTTATTGCGTGCTTTACAACTCCTTAACAACAGGTAGTGTTTTGTATTTACTTCCTCAGCGCTATTACATTCTCTACAATAGTGCAACCTATATTATACGCGAAGAATATTTATTGCAACGATACACCACAGGTGTTAATATTTCCATGTAAGCACTACACCGTTCTATCACCGTCATAGAATTCACAAATGGAATCATGAATAATTTCGTACAGTTCAGTTTCAGGCTTTAACTAATGATTAACGCACACGAGCTTCAGAATAAATTGTTAACTTCAAACTTATTTCATATTCTACGAATTTTTCCCTAAAGACAGGCTATTAGACTACTAGAAATGAATAAACATCATTTTAAGTTCAAAGTTATGCTTATAATCTTAACCTCCAGTGAGTGACTTAAGTATTTGTGAATAACATATAAAGTGAAAAGTTTATTCAAAATGAATCATTGTTCCAAATAAAGTGAAAACTTCTTATTTATTGCGATTTCTGAGATTTGATTGCCATGTAAATTTGTTTGGAAACATTTTGTTCGACTAAAGTTGCAGTTAATTATTCACGACCATGATAGATTAACTGAAAACTAATTATAAAACTACAAAGTCCGAAGTTGTTTTTAAGAGACTTAAGCAGTTTTAAACTTATTCTAAAAATAAGAAACAAATTGAACAAAATCGCAAATTATTTACATTGCAATCAAATCTCAGAAATCGTAATAAATTAATCGCAATAAAATATGAATAATGCAGGAAAAAATGTATTCTGTTTTAACAAACAGAATGTATTAAAAATGTATCAAAAAATGTATTAAAAATGTATCAAACAGAAAAATATGAACTTATTTAATAAAAATTATTTCTTTAACGTTTTATTTAGTACATAAAATTTAATCCGAATACTTCAATAAAATATTTATTTTGGATTAATTTGATAAGAATTACTAGGGAGCCCTAAATTGCGGTTAGGAGATATTTTTTCTTAAATAATTAGCCTCAATAAGTTGCGTAGCAGTTGTAGAACACAATTCAGTGCGAATAATGAAAATAAAGAATTTTATCCAACTATTTTCTGTTGCCTAGCAACTGAGACAGATTTATTTAAAAAACTTCTCTTGGCACCACAGAATGTTCTTTAGTCAGATTGGCAGAATTGAAATGTGTGTATCCCTTTGCATCTTTCAAAAATTAAAAAGTTCTCAAAACAGTTTTTTCAATTGATTCCACATTTTCATTGGTATATTTAAATGAAAATACGCCTATCATTTTTTCAGTATGGATTATAATATAAAATCGTGTACAATTTGACAGATGCTTCATATTATTACAATCATATGCTGTATAATATTATATTATGTTGTATAGTGTAATATTATGTTGTATATTGTAATATTATGTTGTATATTGTAATATTATGTTGTATATTGTAATATTATGTTCTATATTGTAATATTATGTTCTATAACATAATTTTGTCATACTGTTATTTATATATAAATATGTCAATTATTTTTTTTACAATATGTAATTATAATATGAAATATTGTATAATTTGGCAGATGCTTTATATTGTTATAATCTTATTCATTGTTATGAAAATACAGATTAAATTTTTTATTAAAGTCGTAATTTATCAAACTCAATT
Organism: Parasteatoda tepidariorum; assembly: GCF_982258835.1. Classification (NCBI taxonomy): domain Eukaryota; kingdom Metazoa; phylum Arthropoda; class Arachnida; order Araneae; family Theridiidae; genus Parasteatoda; species Parasteatoda tepidariorum. The sequence goes on from NC_141757.1 coordinate 71,133,220, forward strand.
GATTCTCAAAAACTCAAATCAAGCCTTTAAATCATACCTCCTTACAAGAATATCTAATTCTATTTTTAAAAAAATTTATTTAATCATGTTTTCAGTTCTGAAGCTTCATGAAATTTTAGTATAAATAAATCTAGATAAAAGAAAATTTTATATCGTCATTTCATGTATCATCTGAAATGCAATCTTGCACAAGTTTCATCTAGATTGACAATGAGATATTTATGAGATCCAATTTTAAAAACTTTTCTGAGATATTATCTTTAAAATATTCTTAGGATATTTCAGAAATATTCTATAAACAGAGTTAAAATAATAGTTGCAAAAACACCGGATATTTTCAAGCTTAACAGAATTATTTCGTAAGTTTATTTTTTGTAAGATTTTAAGTTTTTTGAAGTTTAAGATGTGAAGTTTTTTTAGTTTTGAAGGTAAGGTTTGTAGAAAACTTTGAACACTTTTTTCCGCATTATAACATTTTTAGCTTATCTGAAACAAAAACTTTATGTTTTGTCCTGTAACGAATGAATATACACATATATTTCCTTCCAATTCTCACCCATATAAATTGACACTCGTCTTTCAGGCATCAATTCGAACCTGGGACCTTTCTGAAAAAAGACCAGCTCTCTGACCACCATACAGCCTGGTCGTCTGAATATACATATAGGCATGGAATGTTTTAATACAACTCAATTGAATAGTTCGAAAAAAGTCTTTTCAATATGATATTCTATCCTCTAGTCGTCTTGCAATTTTGAACTTGACTTTGATGATAAAAATAAACTTTTATTTAAAAAAAAGGCACACAAGGTAGACACGAAACTAAAGAAAATTTTAATTAGCTATTTTAAAGTCTTTAGGACTCCTTTATTTATTTAAATTTATGTTTAGCGTTTCGGCAATATTTGGAATATATTTCTTTCTCTGAGCTTCAAAGAAAGCAACGACAGTTTCGCTAAAAATATAATCTTTCGCTACCACATTTTAATTCAATAATCCTACGCAATAGGACTAAACAACAATAAAAAAAGTAAACACATAAAAAACATTTTAAAAAATCAAACATTAAAATTGCTCGATCAAAAAAGTGATACTGTCAAAACAAAACATTTGTTTCTTTTCAACTGCTCTGCTTCAAATACTATCAATATAAGTCCATTTATGAGTTTTCAAAACATCTAAACGCAAACCTGATCTATAATCGTTCAATACTTTACTACAAAGCACGTATAAAAACAACTATTTGTTTCAGAAGTGTTTCTTTATATATTTTTTTTTAGAAATAAAGCAGCAAAAACTGGAAACATTTGAAAACATTTCATTGTGAGGAATGGGATTTCCTGCAAAGTACTTTTCGAAGATTCTTCTTCTGCTGAAAGTCTTACTCTACAATCATCAAACGTCAAGTTCGTGACACGCTTATCGGAAACAAAAAAAGAACTAGTTCGACAAAAGCTTGAACTTTTTTAGCAAAGCAAATTTTTCTTTCTTTTATATTTGTTTTTTCATTTCCTTTCTCTTTCTTCGATTTTGATTTTTGAAAAAAATAAAGCCGATTGCAAAAGTAAACTGGAATCTCATAGTCAGTTTAACTCATATAGTGTTTTGGAAGAAAAACCCAAATGTAAAAATCATAATTGCGAAAGGCGGATGAAGGTTAGTCCTTAATGACCCCTTCATATATAATTTCAGAATCCACTTCAAAAATTTACCCTCAAGGAAACGTCTGTAAAATCAAGAGAATTGGCCGTTAATATCAGGTCCTGTCTTAGAGATTCCCCCCCCCCACCGATCTGCTGTTATTGTAAAGAACTTGGGAAAAATTAGAAGATAGACCGTTAATTCACGCAGTCAGCTCCAGTTTTTTAAGGGGGAAAACCTACTACCATTATTTATAGCTAACTTCCACAAAATTAGTAAATTTCACCATTAGTACATACGGTTGTCATACAATGATTTATAAATCAGTTTTGAGGTATTTACACACAGTATTGAGCCACTGGTATAAAGATCCGCGGCACAATTCCTGCCTATACCGAAAACGTCCCTCTCACACTTTCTATTTCTCTACATTGATGATTACTAGTGAAAACCAAGCAATTTTATCTATCTTTGACAGACGCCAGCACTATAACTTTTCGCCTCATTCCACAGTTTGCTTTGATTTAACAAGCAAATCGCCAGAATCTCGAACAACGTCAAAGCCCAAACTTAAGCATAATTTTAATTTACGGTCAGTGACTATACAGTTTACGAGAAAATATTTACAGGAAGAACTTTATTTTTATGGTCACATTAGCTTTGCAAATGTTAATTTATATTTGTGGTCATTCACTGGAAACACTTTTTGCTGATGTGAAATCTTTTAGAGTTTATTCATTAGAGGGTCATAAATTCATACTTAAGCCAAGAACCATTAGTAAGAAAAGCAGGTCTGAAATCTGTTTCATTGAGGATAAAACCAAAAAGATTGGTAGGGTAATTATTAGAAACAACTCCGAATTTTATCAAACCTCCTTTCTCTTTATTTATTCGATAAATTCTAATAGTTTTTGTTTTTTTTGTCCTAAATATTTACTATTATGACTCCTAATAAGTATACATTATTTTACTTCATATTTGACATGGAGTCTTAAAATGTATGCTTAAATAAATAATTGGGGAAGACCCTGTTTGAAATAAAATATGCGTAATATTTAAAAAGAAAATAAAGTAATTAAAGCATGCTTGAAATCCACTTTTTTTTATTAGAAGCAGCAACAGAGGAGGGAAAAAACTCCAGATTTTAATCAAATTTCTGAACTGTAAAATTGAAATAGCAAATGTAAGGCAGTGGAATAATTATTCAAGGAAACGAGGAAGAAAATCTCTTCAAAAACCAACAAAAAAGTACAAATTTCTGAAATTTCTACAGTCAATATCTCTCTCAGTAATTTTCAGAGAAAAACATTTACATTCATTTTTTTTAATTATTTCTGCTCAAATCCAAAATACTCAACATTCAAAAAGCCTCGTCAAGAACGTGTAAACAGATTTGATAGCAAAAATAACAAATTTGAGGTAGCATGGTTTAGTTTTTATTTTCTCGATAAATTTAAACATATTTGCAAAATAATTCAATGGTTCATTTATTAAACAAAAATTGTTTTTTAAGAATAAAAACACTTAAATTCTTCGCCATAATAACAATGTTTATTGGATATATTAACTTATAAGTCATTCTCATACGACAAAAAAAAATTCAATCTTGGTAATAGTAAACCTCTTTTTTCAAAATTCAAAAGCGAAATTTCAGAAAAATATCTTAGTTATCACATTTAATATAATGATTAAGACGGTTCAGTTAATTTTGTATAGAAATAATGTTTAGGGAAAAAAAAAGTAAAAATATGCAAGCTTTCAAAACAAATAAAAAAATATTCAAATTTTACGATAGCATAATATTAATATTTTTCAAATGAGCAATAATTTATTTTTCAAATTAAACAACCAATCTGAAATATTTTAAAGTATTTAAAAGTACACAAAATATGTTTAACTAAATGTATTTAACAAAATATATTTAACTTTAAAAATGTACAAAATATTTTTACTTTCTGAAACTCACCCCAAATAGGGAATTAAATTATTAATATCATTTTCTGACGCCTCGAGTTTTCCCCCCACAATATTGTACTACTTTCACAAGTATTTATCTTCTTCCCATCAAACTTTTCTCGTTATTCAGGAAGACTGCAATGTGGGCAGATTAAAGTCGTTATCACGAATCGCTTTTGGCGATAAAACAGGAGATTAAGGTTCAAATTCTTAGAGAGAAGAAACTTTCTTTCTCTTGTGGGATAACTTTTCTTTAGTGTAACAAGATCTTGTGGTTGACTATAGACTTTTTATTGAATGACCACACTAAAAAAAACTTAAAATCCTTTAATATTATGTTATCGTAAAATGAAAAAATTCCATCAGAAAAAATTCCATTCTATAAGTAAAAGTAATTTATTTTCTGCGCTGTTTATTTTTCTCTTTTTTTGTCTTCAATTAAAAAAACTTAACACAACTTAATAAGTTTCAAGATTATCAGCACAAAATCTTAATTTCAAATTAATTTCTTTTAAGCATAAAAAAATTATAACTCGGAGACATAAATTCTAAAAATGTTTTTAATCATTTTTATTTAATTTTTACAAGTAAGCTTTTGTTGGTAGAAAAAAGTTTGGTTACTTACTCCACTAGAAAAGGGTTCTTTATTTGCTCCACTTTTGAAAAACGTATAATACAAGGTCTTCGCAAAATTGAAATATAGCGGAAAAATAAAAAAAAATATTTTTATTTACTTTTTGAAAAAGACATGTAAAAAATTTAGTTTTGTATTCAACCTCCATGCAAAAACTTATACGGCAGATACCTTTTGACAAGACAATTTTTTATTACATTTCCTCTAGCAAAAAACGTGAAATAGCAAGCATAAATGCAGAAGGAGAAATTTAATAAAGTGCTTTATCTTAGAAATATAACTTATAAAGCACTTGTTTGAATACTTTTTTTTTAAATTAAGCTCATATTTCAAATGTTTTTAATTTTCTACTTGAAATGGCATGTTTACATTCAGATATTTTATTCGTTTTGCTATTAGAAGTAGAGATTTCAGATATTCGATGTTTTAAAGCAATAAAGAACCAGTGAAAAAAAACAACAAACGAAAATCATTTGAATAAACATTATTATTATTTCATATACGACTTGTTCATGGCATTTAGGTACAGATACTATTATATTAGGTGCAGATAATATTTGTTTCAATTAAACTCATATTTTAAATATTTTTAACTATCTACTAGAAATATCATGTTTATATTCAGACATTTTATTTGTTATCCTTTTTGAAGTAAAGATTTAAAACACGCATTAGTTGTTGTAAAATAATTAGGAACTAGTGAACAAACAAAACAAAAGCATTTGAAAATACAGTATTACTTCATGTACAACTCGTTCCATGATATTAGGTGCAGATAGTATTATACACTACGTTAAACCCAAAATATTAAATTAAATAAAATATTAAATAAATCCTTAAAGTAAAGAAACGTTTTCCTCTAAAATTATCTTATTAGGTAGAATTAATGGTAACTCTAGAGACTTCATGTAGCGCATTGATTTGTTGCTATCGGCAGAATTTGACTAAGACCTTATAATGAGATTAATTAATGAAAACTAGAATTCATTTACATGATTAATAGTTTCAGAAATGATCATTCTCATGAATAAATCATTTTTTTATGTTAGTTTATGCTTTCATAATAAAATATTCTCAGTTTCAATAGGCAATTTTTATTAGAATCAATTTATCTTGGCGTGAATAAGTTTAAGCTCATCAATCTATAATATAAAATAATTAAATTGCTATTGCTTTAAAATTATTTTGCTATCCTAGTTCTCACACATATGTTGAGTTTGATGAACTGTTTACTATGCTTGGCAGTATTTTTTAAAGCAAACAAAATACTAACTAGCGGCACTCAATCAGAACCGGAGTACACTGCATTTTAGAATTTCAATGGATTCGAAAATAAACTAATATAATTCTGCAATCAGAATTACGAAAAAAGTAGTTTAGTAGGGGAGAGTGGGGTCAATTGTAACAGGGTACGATTGTAACAGAGCAAAAATTTCGAGTGTCGGGATCTAGATTTGGTTCCTAGGTGGTGTACAAGGTGTATTTAATAAATCTACATGTACACCCCTGCTGGCAACCATTTTTATGTACTTTTGAGAGAGTTACATCACAAAAGATATTTTCACGCTAAGTAAGTACTTTTTTTGGTATTAGAATATTATATTGTAACAAAGTAATTTTGTTTAAACAAATGAAAATTATTAACCGAATATGTAAGTAGACACCTTACTTAACATTTCAATAAAATACAAAAAAGTTTTGTTAATTAACTAGCATTGTTTTTAACAAATGAAGCTGAAATGGCGTCTTGGGGACGATTGTAAGAATAAGTAAAAGGACGATTGTAACCGCTGAAAATAAATAATCTTACGTTTGCAAACCATTACTTAACTCTTTAAGAACCACCAATAGTTTCCTATATCATTTATATCATGTTGCATGTGCATTATCTTATTTGTCACCTTTCACAGCATAAATTGAAATTTTTAACCCCTTAAAGTTAAAAGTTTGACCCTTTAGGTCTCTGCTCATTATTAATTTTACTCCTAAAATATCACTACTATTTTGATCAATAAAAAAATATATCACAGCTATGATAATATGTATAAATAACTATGTTTTAGTTGAATTTATGAACTGTTACAATTTACCCCGTAAGTGGGGACATTTGTAACAAGTGCACGACTGTCAAAAATTGTTAATAACTAGTATAAAAACATTTAAAATCAGGTATTTATTTTTTTTCTAGTAGAGGATAGTCTACTTTACTCGTCTGTCAATTAATACTAATAATATATTGGCTTTTTTGATAGTTAAAAATAGTTAAGTAAAAAATGTTACAATTGACCACACTCTCCCCTACTGTATAATTTTATGTTTCAAAATTTTTGAAAAATATCTTTGTTCTTGTATAATTAACGTTAAAAGAAATTCAAATCGGCTTTTGCTTTAAAAAAAAATAAAGACTTTTTTTTTAATTCTAAATGCCCATACAAATTTACACCATTACTACCAACTAAAAACTTCAAAATGCATAATGCTAGTTTTAATTGTTTGAATAAAATCCGTACAAGTTGTAATAATTATCCTAAAATTCAAGATGATGAGAAAAGATAGTTCTTAAAGTCAATTGCATGATTTCATCGCACTCAATCTTTAGTTTGTAAATGGAGAATGAATTCTCGTCTAAATCTTTATCTTCTTAGCTATCAAGCGTTTTAAATTTCAATTAAGATATACTCTGTAGAAAAAAACAAATCCTCACAAATCATACTATCACAAGACAAAACACACTTGCTTGTATAATTTGCGCACCAAGGATTTATTGTTAAGCTATCCCATTTAATAAATACACTGAGAAAAATGTATGGTCAAATCTACTAGAATATAGAAACATCTACTGTGCTTCTGGCTCTATGGGAATGCCAAAAGCTCGGTCATTTTACCAAAGTCCTTTGGTAAGAATTTTGGTAAACAATAAAATATGGTTCTATATGCAAAAAAAAATTTAGTAAATGGGGTAAATCTTAATATTTTTATCATGATACTTTAGAGCATGGTATAAGAATCATTTATTCAGTCAAATTTATTTTCAATTTTGCATTTTTTACTAAAAATGTGTTAATAAGAACAATAATTTTTAAAAACGAAATTTCCGGTAAATTGTTTGCACATGAATGGAAAAATTAACGCATGAATAGTTTAAATACCCTATATTTTTTAACACTAAAGTCATGGTATTTTTTACCATACAGTACAATACAGTACGGTAATTTTCCCAGAATTTTTACCTCCAATATTTCTTTTTTTTAATAATTTTATTTAAATGTAAACACAATCATGTTTCTCTAACCTAATGAGACATTAAATAAAACTCTACCGGAAGTCAGGGAAAAGAAATTGAATTATTTATCCAGCAGAAGAAAGAAAGTGTATACATCGAAGTCTCATTTCTGGCAGTAAAATGGAAGGCTATCACAAGTAATGAGAAGACTGTAATTTTGTCATTAGAGCAAAGATTGTTTCCCATTCCGCTTGGATTAAACGCACTTTTATTATTATTATTTTACTTGATCTGAAAGTACGAGTAGTAAGTAAAAATATGCCGTTAAAGTTTAAAAAAAAAAAAAAAGAAAGAAAAGGGAAAATGTACTTTATGAAATGTTTCCTCTTGAATGCGCAGCTTAATACTGAATGGTATAGACTCTTTAATTGAAAATAAGATTTTTAATAAAAAATAAATGAAATTAATTTGTTTAGTGAAACTAGTTGTAGGTATAAAAACAAAATTTTTAATTTAGATAACTAGGATTCGTTTACACTGTGTTTTACATTCACTGCCTTTAATATATATAGTTAAAATCCTTGTTAAAGGTCCATTCCGGACGGAAAAAGAATTTTATTTCCTCCATGATAATCTATGGAGAATTATATTTTTTTAATTTGTTTATTTATTTATAGACTAATTAATATTTTTGGACAATTTTGTTACATTTCATTTATTAAAATATGTTTTACTAGACTTAGTTTCAGAATACCGTATATTTTCAAGTATGAGCCCAGAATTTTTTGAAATTTTCGAAAGCTTAAGTTGGAGATCAATTTATAATCAGATTACGTAAGTTTGAAAAAATCCAGGAGCGCATCGCCAAAAGAAGTACTTCTCCTATTGTCGAGCATTAGCGATAATAAGTAAATATCGCGAAACATACATACAAAACTAAAAAAAATACACAAAATAATAGTTAAAAACGGAATGCCAAAATATAAATATTGAAAAGAAAATATAAAAAGGACATTTTTTTACCCACAGTACAACCGTTACTAGATCTACCATTACTATAAGAGTGGTTAAGTTTTATTTCCTGCATAACATGCCTTTATTTTTTTTTACGTCGGCTTATGTACGAGTTTGGAATTTTAGACGAAATTCCAAATGAAAAAGTATTATTCGACTCATACGGATGAGCTTATAATATAAATATTTTTAAGACATTTTGCAAGTTTAAAGTTCAAGTTTTGAAATTGTTTCCAATCTTAAAATTTAAAACTTGAAACTAAGTTTCATAAAGCACTTCTTAATGAATAAAAGGAAACAAAAATTATTCAAAAATGTTCATAAATTATTGATTATATAATAACATTCCAGACATATTAGTAGGCTAAGATAGGGGAGGCAGAAAAAAAACTTTTTTTGGTCTGAAAGAGACCCTTAAAATGAATTCAAAAATATACATAATAGGGATCGCAAATTAATTACACAATAGCAAATTAACAATAGCAAATTAGCATTAATTACACAATAGCAAGTTAGAAATAATTACACAATAGCAAATTTATGACAAACTACTGAAGAAAATGAAGCTGAAGACAATAAAAAAAAAACTACTTAACCAGAAGGCATAGAGGCGAGTTGAAAGGTGAGCAATTATTCATAAGACAATTATAGGTACTTCTCTTTCCACGTTCCTCAATAATAAGATAACAAATTTCAAAAATATTTTAATTTCTTTATCACTTAAATATTATTTTCTAACTAATAATGTGTATACTTTGTTGGCTTCATTTCTACATATGATTTTAAAAATATAATGACGATTATAGATTACAGAACAACGTAATGTTTAAAAAAAACCAAGTTTTTTAAGAATATTTGAGTTTATGGTTTGTCAACTATAACATGGAATCATAGTCAACAAAAATTTGAATATTAATTTTTAATGATACTTTTCAGCTAAATCATATTTTTTGTAATAAAGAATTATTACACGCAAATATGCTGTACAAAATAAAGTAATTTTCATGTGTGTTTTGCATTACAGTTTTGCTATTAAAAACTTTTGGCTTTTTTTTCTAAAGGGAAAGTTAAATAAAAATAAATATAAGAATAAAAAAATAGCAATACTTAAAGAAAAAAGGAAATTTTAAATTACACTTTTCTTTGTAAAACAGATTTCTATGGATTGGCGTTTTTTTCCTTGTTTTACTGAAAAAGTTTGTCTTTCTCGCTCTTTAGCTTGTTTGAAAATTATTGCGTTAGTTAACTGTAATTAAGAACAGACTATTTTTTGTGCCGAATTTTTAAGATTTTAAAATCTTTGGACAGACTTCAATGATTTAGATATAAATACATTTCGTTAAACAGATCTGGTAAACTGAGTTTGAAAGTTCGAAATTAACTGTTTTTCATTGGTCTAAAACCATAAAAATCGACTCAGACCACCATAAAATAGCCATTAGTGGTTTTCTGGACTTTCAATCGATGTATAGATATGGGATGCTATAACGGATTTTTGATTTTGTGTCTCATGTTTGGGCCTGCTTGATTGTTATAAAATAGCACATTATGACACAATTGTTATTTTATTTATAGTTCTTCCCTGTATTGCGATTTTTTTATTTAAGTTCAATTTTTCAACTTTAATTTTAAAAAATCAATTTTAAATTTAAATTTCAATTTAAAAAAACAATAGATGCATCGTAAATATACCAGTGAAAACGTGTTTGTGAAAATGCGGATATGCAATTGATGATTCTTTAATTACTGGTTCTTTGAACCAGCTACTGCCCTGACTTAATCCTACTCAATGATTTGATTCTACCCCTGTTTTAAAATTTCATATATTTTGCTAGAAGTAAAATATTGAAGTTAAGGAAACTCATGCTTGAAAGTTAATTAAGAACCTCCTCTATTTAAAAAATAATAATACTAAGAATAAGGAATTGATTTATTATTCAAAATGGAAAGATTACTTTCCATTCATTTCTCTCATAAGCAAAATATTTATCCTTTATATATTTACCAACAGCAAATAAAAGTTTTAAATTTCCCATAATTTGAAAAGTTTTGAAATCAGCTGAAATAGATACGAAGACCAAACAAAAAGGTAAGTTGCATAAAGACTCTTATTCTTAACTTTATACTTATACTTATTCTAGACAAACCTTTGAGTAAAACCAAAGGTATACTTCAATTTCGTTGTAGACATCAGAAAAAAATTATGAAATTTAAACTTTAAGAGAAAAGATTTATAAGTGAAAAACGTAAAATTCTGAAATTAAAAATATTTAATGATATAAATTATTTTATTTAAAAAAAACGAAAAAATAAAGTAAAACACAAAAATTTCATTTTTCAAAAAAAGGAAACGGGATTTAAATCAAAAATAAGTATTTTTATATGTTATGTAAAATTATACAGACATTTAGCCACAGAAATTTTTCAAAGTAACTAATGTTTTAATTTTTTTTCCATTTTTAACTGATTTTTAAGTTTTGCTGCTAGAGTTTCCAGATTTGAAATAAAAATGTTTTCATGTGGTTTGTCACATATTAATCTTTTCAATTGTATTTTGTTAGAAAGTTAATGGACTTTTAAATACCTGTTCACGAAGATTTTGTTTTCTCCTATTTTTTTTTAAATTTACCCAATTTAATTAGTGAGACAAAATTTAAAGATTATTGAAAAACAATTATTAGGATTCTTGCGAGGAAAGAAATAAGAGAGAAACAATTCTGCGTTGCATAAACTTGTTTTAATTACAGAAACTGCTCCTTTAATATTATTGTTTTTTTTTTAAAATATTCTTTTTCGTTTCACTAATTTATCAGTTGATTTCAGATTCTTAAAAATAAAACTTTCTTCCAGATTTAATAATTTACAATACGCCAATAAATTGAACATTTTAGTATGAAGGAAATGTGGCTAAACATATCACTTTAAATTTAGCATTTAGATCAAAGTTATTTTGGCATTGCACCTACAGAAATTGAACATTATTTAAGAAGTTGTTGCCGAAAGAAGAAAAAGAATGAACTAATACATTTTGAGTTTAAAAAAATTTTCCTGTGACCGTTTTTTCAAGCTTAGCAATTTTTTTTTCTTTTTTAAATATTTTTTTATAAAGTATATGAACTTCACAAGTTTAAAAGCTGTAAAAAATAATAAATAATTTAATTAGAAATCGATGTCACTTATGAGAAATTACCTCCTTATTTAAGATTCGCCTTTATTTGTCATACTTAGCTCGAATCAGTTTAGTTTCTGTCGTTTATACGTTCTATAAATTTTTATTTTAAAATATTATTACTATCTTTAAAAATAGCCAGAAATCTCGAAATAAACCAATAAGTTATAATAATATATTAATTAATATTAAAGTAAGTATTATAATATGTTTTCCAAAAAAAATTGGATTATAGAAAGAAAAATATTTTAAACTTTTAAATACACAATATTAAAGCTTCACATACCCCTCTTTGACACATTGTATTTTGTAAAATGATTGTTTTTATTTGCCTTAAATAAGATTTCTTTCATATCAGAAAAAAAATTGTTTACTGCATGCACTAGAATAGAAAATAAATAAACGAAACACGAATTTACTTTTAAAAAATTAGCATAAAAAGTTTATTACACATACATATTTAACATTAATAAATTATTATTTCATTGCACGGCAAGAAACAAGTAACATATTATCCCATGTAGATAATAAAATTAGATATTCTGTGGTAAAAAAAAAGAGTTGTTTTTATGGACGCATTTTAGTCGATAGAGATAAATTGAAAACATGATTGATACTCGGAAAAAGTGTTCTTTATCACCCGTTTCATTTCCCATAAAATTTAGCTTATGGGAAAATGTAATTACAAGATACGAAAAGCAAGTGCTTGTAAGAGTAAATCAATTTTCTCGGATGGGTAATAAATTTTCAACAGGTAGAATTTCTCTCCAAAGACTGTTCCCAGTTACCGTTCGAAAAGTAGATGAGAATGATGGAAAATTTAGTTACACGTGAAAAGGCAACTTAGAGAAGAATAGTTTACTTATTACCTATACCAAAGTAATGGAAATTCGAACATAAAGTATACATTATATATCGCTTTGAGAATAGATTTTGAATAATGTTTTTTAGTTGAAATACGAAAAATTTTAAAAATTATTTGTTTCTTTTATGTTCGTCCAAACAAGTTTAGTATTTAAAAACCAGGTAAATCAAATATTTCCCCACCTTTTAAAACTTGGGGCTTGACATTATAAACAAATTTCATTAACTCTATACAAAAAGTGTAAATGTCAAAATTTTAGGTTATTGCAGAAGCAATATCTTTCTTTAACGGTTTTAATTTTATTTAATCTATATAATGAATCCCACTCATTACCTGGAATTTTGAAAGTATTCTCCAATATGTTTTGTTCTTCAAGTGTACGATATTTTAATGCTTTTTAATAATGAAATTTTTAAAAAGCTTTAATAAATTGAAAACCAATTCTTTTTAACTTTTTAGAATCATCAAATCAAGTAAATGTTGTTAAGATTTTTAAGTTTAGATAGTCTTAAGTTGAGTTGATAATTTCTTATTCTTAATAATGAAGTTTTGTTTTTGTTATTTAATTCCGATTTGCTCAAAAGTTACCAAAATTTTAAAAGTTTCTTCGAGATGATCTTTTCCAAGCTCTCACTTTCAATTATAAATTACAGAAATTTTCATTCTATTTATTATATTATTATTATTATTATTATGTCACCAAAATTTATAATATTTTCGTTTATTTAACAGTTGCGAGAAATAATATTCCGGATGTTAAGAAAGCAGAATGACAACTGTTCTATATCGAATTCCATAATCAGTTCTGACACACATATGAGAGAAAAAGTCACAAAATCCATCGATTGTGTCTTTTTCTATGTCCAGTTCAATCATTTTTTTACTCTTGCCATTCTTTTATTACATGGAAAACTCATAAAAATAAACCTTAATAACCTCATTGAATTTCTATTCCGAATTCTTATCGTTTTCTAAAAGAAAAGAACTTTCTTCAAACCGCAATTCAACTCGACGAAAATGGTGGACATAACGTAGTTATTTTTCCAGAACCTAATCAAAGTCCATCGAATTTTCTTTTAAATCCTCTCGGCGATGGAACAAACAATAAGATTTAATCAGCATCCCCTAAGAAAGTGACCATCACTGTCAGAGAGGAAACTAGATTTCCTTCGTGGAAGATTAAGTTCCAGAGAAGAATGAGTGTTGGAACAGATTTTAACTGTATATTTCAAGATCCTTCATTTCCTTTTCTCGCGACCACAAACATTCCATACAAAGTAATTGATTTCCTCTGGCGGATTTCCTTCATTTGTTGTATGCAAATGTCCTTTGAGAAACTTCTTTCCTCCTACTCTTTGGATAAGATAGTAAACATTGATAATTAGTCTGATTTTAATTGGCAAAATCTGAGTTACGTCGATCATTATTTAGAAGCATTCAAATCAGTTGTTCAAATTTTTGTTGATTTTGCTGTATGCAAATGTTCTTTGAGAAGCTTCTTTCCTCCTACTCTTTGGATAAGATAGTAAGCATTGAAAATTAGTCTGATTCTAATTGGCGAAACCTGAGTGATTCATTTACGTCGATCATTACTTAGGAGCATTCAAATCGGTTGTTCTAATTTTTGTTGATTTTGCTGTATGCAAATGTTCTTTGAGAAGCTTCTTTCCTCCTACTCTTTGGATAAGATAGTAAGCATTGAAAATTAGTCTGATTCTAATTGACAAAACCTGAGTGATTCATTTACGTCGATCATTACTTAGGAGCATTCAAATCAGTTGTTCTAACTTTTGTTGATTTTGCTGTATGCAAATGTTCTTTGAGAAGCTTCTTTCCTCCTACTCTTTGGATAAGATAGTAAGCATTGAAAATTAGTCTGATTCTAATTGGCAAAATCTGAGTGATTCATTTACGTCGATCATTACTTAGAAGCATTCAAATCAGTTGTTCTAAATTTTGTTGATTTTGCTGTATGCAAATGTTCTTTGAGAAGCTTCTTTCCTCCTACTCTTTGGATAAGACAGTAAGTATTGAAAATTAGTCTGATTCTAATTGGCAAAATCTGAGTGATTCATTTACGTTGATCATTACTTAGGAGCATTCAAATCAGTTGTTCTAATTTTTGTTGATTTTGTTGTATGCAAATGTTCTTTGAGAAGCTTCTTTCCTCCTACTCTTTGGATAAGATAGTAAGCATTGAAAATTAGTCTGATTCTAATTGGCGAAACCTGAGTGATTCATTTACGTTGATCATTACTTAGGAGCATTCAAATCAGTTGTTCTAATTTTTGTTGATTTTGTTGTATGCAAATGTTCTTTGAGAAGCTTCTTTCCTCCTACTCTTTGGATAAGATAGTAAGCATTGAAAATTAGTCTGATTCTAATTGGCGAAACCTGAGGGATTCATTTACGTCGATCATTATTTACAAGCATTCAAATCAGTAATATTAGTTTTTGTTGATTGAGGTTCATTGAAACTGGTTTGATTTTATCGAACAAAACATGAATAATCTAGTAGATGTAATTACCAATAGAATCAAATTTATCCGTTATAATTGGGCACTCTAATTGTCAAAATCTAAGTGATTCATTTACTTTCATCATTATTTTGATGCATTCGAATCAGTGACTCTAATTTCTGTTGACTTGAATACTTTGAAACTAGTCAGATTTTTATTTGAGAAATATTTAATTTAATAAATGTTATAACCAATATATTCTAATGAACAGTTGATTCTCTTAATCAGTTGTTAGAGTTGGACACTTTAATTGTAAAAAGCTGAGTTCCTTATCTATTATAATCACTATTTTATTGGGACCACTATTGGAATCAGAGATATATGTTGATTTTAATCAACTGAATCAAAACGTAGAAATTTGAATGTAATAAATAAATTTACAATTTTAGATGAATGAATAAATCATACTAATTTGTATTTTTTGCTAAAAAGAATCTACTGATTTAAAACAACTTATGGAGTTTATTGATTTGAATGACCATTGATTTAAGCTGCTCTCCCTATTGTCTTGAATTGAAACTTTAAAGCATGGAATTAGATCTGTTAACTTGAATTGATTTATTTAGATTCCCTCTATTTATCCATATCTCTTGATTCAAAAATTTAAGCTATTCAAATCAATTGACATGCATCATTTAGAAAACAAGTTCATTGTCCCTTCATTTGTTGTATGCAACTATATTCTACTTGTTAAATGAGGTGATAGATATCGAAAACAAGAATTGAATATAAACTGAAAGATTCTCTTCTTGCTATTATTATTTCAATATTAAATCTAAGTAGCCACTATAAGTTGTTATTTTTAAATTAAATTATTTATTAATTATTATCTTAGACAATTCGGTATTATTTGAAAATATCAGTAATAAATTAAAACTAAATTAATTGAATCCAACCCTCAAAATGACATTCCACTTTGATTAAACTAAATTAATGAATATTTCACCATTTCAGAATCTTAGAATGTTAATTTTCTACTAATAAAAAACTGAAATCTCATTTCTTATGTAAGCAAGCAAGAACAATTTTAAAAAAATTAACCTCGCAGACATTCTTCAGTAACTACTAGTTATTATATTTTTCAAAAGTGCATAAATACTTACGGTACTTTTTTAAAAAAAAGCTTTTTTTTTCAATGCTAAAATTTCTCATCAATTACAATATAAATTCCTCATCAGAAAAAAAGACGAATTAATAATGTTGATCAGACATTATTTCAAATTTTAAAAAAAGAACAAATGCCATAAGGAATTACAGTTTTTTAAGTAAAGCACTAAGTTTTAAAAAAAAGCGGAAAAAATTTAAGAATCTACTGAATTTTCCATATTAAGGATGACCGTTGCTTAGCAACAAGGCTATTTCCTTAAACTCTTTGAACCACTTCAAATCACTTCAAAAGACAGGCTGTCTCCCGTTGGCGTGATTTTTTTTCCACCATTTTAGAACCACTTATTGAGTCGAAATGAAAGAAATTGTCGTGTTTTTCATTAAATAACTAAAATAGGAATTACAATCGTTTAAAGAAAAGTTTTTATTTCTTTGCTTTAAATCCTTAGCATTTCATACCAAGAACATTGAAAAGGAGGATCATCCGTCAAACTTTTAAAAACTGGAATAAAGTTTTTGCAATTCAACATTTTACGAAACGGAACAGAAATTAATTTTAAGTTCCCTATTTCCAATGAAAGTAACCAACATAAAATATTAAATGGCAAAAACTAAGGTTAAAAACACTTTTTAAATATAATTGCTATATTCCAAAGGAATATATGCTCTTTAAAAATATAAAATTTAACTATTTACATTCCGTCTAGTGTCAGTCATAAAATTAATTATGTTTATAGAATTTTAATTTAATGATAAGTTTTTAAATTATATCATAAATTCATATTTATATATTAAATTATTCAAAGAAAATGTTGTATTTAAAGTTATTGTTTTAATTAGAGTCTAACTTAGGTTTTATGGAGCCACAAATGGGACCTTTTAGCTTCTTTTAAACCTAAATAGTTTAATGAACATCACAGAAAAATATTAGAATATTCTTTTGAAATTCCAGAGCATATAAAAAATCGATGAAATATTTCTTAAAGCGTCGAAAGCTAATAACATTTGCATAATTTGACCTCGCTGCTGTAATAAACTTAATTACTATTTAGATATTGAATTTTTTTTAATAAAATTCATTTTAATCATTTAGCAATTTGTTTTATTTTAATTATATATTAATACTCTCAAATTAGGAAAAATATATTTATTAAGATAATATATTTATTAATTATAAAGATTTGATACTTTGGTAAAACACTCATATGGGGAATAATATAGAATATCCCTTTAGCATTGGAAAGTAATAAGAATTATCATGTGCGAAAGCTACATGAATTATATCATCTTTATGTAGAAAATGGGGAATAATATATGGGGAATAATATAGGGGATGGGGAATATACTATCATATTGGGAATAATATAGAATATCATATATTCTATAGCATTAGAAAGTAATAAGAGTTATCCTTATATCATCTTTACGTAGAAAATAGTCAGATAGAATTAGGAAACAAAAAAGGTTTTCACTTCCTATTAAAGTAAAATTTTAAACCATATTTTATTCTGATATTCTAGCAAATAAATTCTGGAGAATAACTCTTATAGATTCTAGTAATGAAAAAGATATCGTTCATATTGCTGAAGGAGAACATTACCCCTTTCCTCCTACTAAAACCATAACTATTTCGGTACATACCAATTAATATTTTTTCGATTCATTTTCAATTTATTGGTTCATTTCATTTTTTTTTTCATTTTCTGATTAATTAAATTTTGAAATATAACATTGGCTAGATCTTAGTAATGAATAAAAAATAGTTTTTATTTGCCTTGAATGTAACATTATCCTCTCATCTCCTCTCAAAATCTTTTTCAAATATCACAAGAACGTATTCCCTTTTTTTTTAATTTTTAAACCATCAGGTTTTGGAATATAAATTATATGGAATTTAGTAATGGACAAGAAAATAGTTTACATTATCTGAGGTTGACCCACCCTAAAAAAAACCCCGATATTTCAAGTACGTTCCAAATAAATTTTTTACGCTTATTTATTTATTTTTCAATTTTTCATTAATTAAATTTCTTAATTTAATTCATATACGTCTTAGTAAAAAAAATTCCTTCTTGAAAATGACAGTTCTCTTCCAATCCTAGTTCTATAAATTCTATGATGTTTCAAATTAAAGATTTTACGCTGATTTTCAGTTAAAATTTTAAACACTTAATCGGTAGAACATGAATTATGCAGATTCTAGTCATGAAACAAAATTGTTCAAGTTCCCTGAGGATTATATTCTCCTTCCTCTAAAACCTTAAATTTTATATATTTTCCAAACACAATTTTTATGCGTATTCTTGTTTTATGTTTTCAGCAATTAAATGTTAAAATATAACTTATATGATTTTTATTAATGAAAAAAGAAAGTTACTATTCCATGACAATGACATTCCACCTCCCTCTAATACCTTAAATTTTAGAGACTATTTAAAAAAATGTTTTTTACAGAGATTGCTTTAAATTTTTAAAAGCAATTAAACAATGAAATGTAACTGAAATGGGTATCTTTAATTATAAAAAAAAATTCCGTGTCCGTATACCCACTGAAACCTGGGGTCAAAAAACACTTTCTTTTTCAATTTTTGGGAATATAACTCATGTAGTTTTTAGTCACTGGGAATATAACTCATGTAGTTTCTAGTAGTGATCTAGAAATCATAATAAAAAATTTTGACTTTTGTGTGGAGAGATCGATACCTTTTAATTCCTAACAAATAAAATTTTGGATGCTAACAAATTAAATTTTGCAAAAATATGTGCTAAACAATACTGGTTGGTATGTACCAAAAACTTATGTTTTTAGAGGGGAGAGAGGTAATATCCTCCTCAGACAATATGAACAATTTCTTTTTCATTACTAGAATCCATATGGGTTATTTTCTAGCATTTATTTGCCAGAAAGTCAAAATAAAATACGGATTAAAATCATATTTATAAACCACCTTAAAATTATAGTTTTAGAGGGAGCACAGTCTCAGAAAATTGAAACTCTATGAGTACTTTCCTTATAAGGAAGTTAGAATTCATATAGCTTTCAAATGTAATAACTCATATAACTTCCTAATGCTATAAAAATATTTTCCAACTCTGCATGAAATGCTTTTGGGGGGGGACAGGATCTTCCTTAGAGAATGTGAGGAAAAAAATTTTTTTTGCATAAGTAGAATCTATATAAATTATTTCCATCATTTATTTGCTTGAAAATCAAGATAAAATATGCATTAAAATTTTATTATGTACAGTCAACCCCGCTTAAAGGAATACCATCGGTTCCAGCCAAATTTATGCTATTAAGCGGGTTATTCGATTAAAAGGGGAGTGCAATATTCAATCTTAAATTCTGAATTTTTGCAGAATTTTACTTTTTAATGGTATCTAATGCATAGTATAGCGTTTTGATTAAATAAGCTCAGTTTTATGATCAATAAGTAATTATAATTAAAGCTTTTTGTCTTAGTATCTTAAAAAAATTTCATTTAAAGTTACATTAAAATAAATCAATGTTAGTGAAAAGTATAATGTAGGAACTAAAATATTATTTAATCCCTTCCGAAAAACTATAGGATTGAAGACTGTTTTTTATACCCGTTTAATTCATCAATTTATCACAATTAGATATTCTCTTTTAGTTTCTACTAAAATTTTCATGACTTGTGAGTATTCCTTTCAAACACATTCAGAATTTTTCTTTTTTCATCTTCGAAACTTGAGAAATTCCCAGTTAATGCGCTATTTTGGTTGGGGATTTTTTAAAAATTATTGTTTCTAAGATTCATTGTTTTTTTTTCCCGATTAATTTAGATCATTCCTTTTCGCGCTCAACTTGCAACCAACTCAAAATTATTCACTGGATTGAGCAATTATTCTACTTAAAGAGAAAGACACTCTTTACACTAATGTATTAGGTTTTTAAAACTTTTTCTTATGAAAGCTAATAGAGCATCAAGAGGGGACCACAAGTCTTGACCTAAAAACAAATCACTCTATCCCTTTTTTACATATTAAATTATGTGTGAGTGAAGTAAGTTAAAGAGGGGTGAAACCCCCTTCGTTTACTTCAATGTATAACTGGCAGCAAGATTTGATTAATCTTCATCCCAAACACCTACTAATGAATAAGAAGTTTCTATTGAAATGACCACCTATTGTATCATTATCTTAACTGAAAAAGGGAAATTCCATTTTAGCTGGTGAAACATTTCTCAAAAAAAAAATTTTTTTTCCTCATTTCAGTGCCACTTCTTTATGCAATTAAGCGGGGGCAAAAAATAACAAATAACCATTTAAACGGGGAAGTTTAACATTAGTTTAAATTAAAATGATTTGGTTCCATTAAATTTTATTCGTATAAGCGGGTTATTCGATTATCCGAGGAGCGATTAAGTGGGGACGACTGTATCTAAAATTATAGTTTCAGGGGGGGGGGGAAAGAGAGGGTGGCATTCCCTCAGGAGGAGAGAACATTTTTGTTTTCCGTAGCTAGACCTCATATACGCATTTCCCCAAAGTTTAAAAAAATTATAATTTTTTTACATTATTCGTCATTTTTTTTTTATCTAATTTAAGTGGACTATGTAATGCTTGCATGTTTTTTAATGTTGAAGAAGTCAAAGTACCTTTTTTCTAAACATCCACAGTAAATTGGAATTTAATTTACCACAGTACAGTACCTACAGTATCTACAGTAAGTTATAATTTATTTAATTTTAAATGTTTTAAATAATCTCAATTTAGTTGATCTTAAACTTATTTCAGTGTTAAATATGATGCAGATAATAAAACGAAAAAGATTTTTATCACTAATATGTCCAGTAACGAAACTGGAAAACTCGTGTAGCTCTCGCCCAAGAGGGCTGGGTTCTAAACTGATGAACATCGTAATGGATAATAAATTTACCCATTTTACTAACCAGTGGAGTATTTTCTAAATTTTCAAAAGTTAATTATCAAACAGTATGATAGTAAAACAATCCCTTTGTAGTATATTTTAAATAAATCATTGCATAATCATTGCGCTACAGTAAATAATGTACTTCTTATCATTTCCATATAGATAGAAAACACTGTAAATTTTATCATATTTTGGTAGTTTTAACCATACTTTTCTTTTCAGTGTACTTGTGAAATGCGCATAAATTTTACTTAAAAAAATATATTTTCTAATTACCTACCAACTTTCCATTTCATTGTACACGCTCAATATTTTTAGGTATTAATACTGTGGTCTTAGCTAAAAACGTATTGAGAAATGCAAATAGGAGTACGAAATAAATAAAAGGAGTGTTTTGAAAAACTTACATAATTAAACAAATAGAATTTGCGCTTGTAAAATATTTATTATAAAAAAAAATCTTTTTATTTAAACAATTTCTGATAAACAAGTTTTTAAGGAATTAATGGTTTGAATATACGTTGCTAATCGGACTAATTAAATTTTCGTTTCCTTTAAAAAATCTATTGCAAATTGGGAAGCTTCAGTACACCTAGTGCTAATTACCATCAGAAACTAATTAAAAATAACAGGAAGAAGGTAGTAATTAAAATAGTTTTTTAATAATAAAGTTTTTTTGATAACTGGGATGGATGTTTAATTTTTTTTTCCTTTTAATTATTGAAACATTCAGTAGCGTGACAACAATTAGTTTCTTTTTAATTTGAAATAACCTCAAATAGAAAATCTAGTTATGAGAAATTACTAACATTTTGCAGGGGTATCAAAATAACGGTTTTAAAATAGTAAATTAACTATAACAAAATCTTGAAAGAACACAACATTTGGGGAGAAAAATAATCAACATTTTAGCACTTCACAATTTTGAATTTTGCTAACTTAGAAAATTACTACAGTTAAAATTCAGCTTATAAATTTAAATACAATAACTATTTATTTATTATCTTTTGTTCATTGTGAAGCTCAAAGAAAAGCATAAAATGTTGATAAAGGCCATTATTCAGTCAAAATCGATAATTTAATATCGATTATTTCGTTTTAAAAAAAAACTGCAACTCATATTTTGGAGTGATCGTTATTATATTGAGATGTTTTATTGAAATTAGTACTTAGAGTAATTAGTTGTATTTCTTTGCTCTTATTTTTTACTTTTGTTACATTTGTTTAGAAATTTTGGAATACGTTAAACCAAACATTTTGAAAATTTAGTTATCTTAAACTTAATTGCACGATAGTATTGTTCAACTTGAATGGAAACATTGTTCAGTGTCGCAGCTTATGAATGTTGAGACAAATGTATTTGATATTATAGTTCAAAGAACTAAGGTACTGTTAGTATTTTTATGCTAAAATTACGGTAAAATAACCGGCAGCAGTATGTCCCTCCAATTAACGGTAAAATGCACGTCAACGTTTTTTTAAGTTTACTGTTTTGGAACCGTTTTTAACTATTAATATGGTTTTAAAAAAAACATGAATACAAAACCATGCTACTTGTAAATGGTTAAAAAAATATAGTTTTGCATTCACAACCTTTTTAACCATTTACAACTAACATGGTTTCAAAATAATAAAAAAATAACTTCAATTGGACATTGGAGCTAGGCTTTTCGTTAGATAAAGGGCATTGGAGTTAGGTTGTGGTTGAGTTGTGTTTTATCTGATCAACGGTGGAATGTGGTTTAATTAGTTTACCTGGATGTTTCACCTATCTTAAGAGATGGGAAATATTTCTGTTAAGCATCTTTATGGTGCTGCCATCTAGGAGTGAATGAGAGTATCACACTCTGATAGTCCAGCTTCACAAATCGGGGAGTGCAGAAAACTTGAAGTTCTTCATGTGTTAAAGGGAATGGGGGGAGCATTGTTGTGTCAACACTGGGACTATTTCTGTTCTGTCATGAGATGTCATGAGATTGACAGATTAGTCCTCTCGGCTATGATATGTACCCAGCTGCAAGTAACTAAGTGACTTCAAAAGTAGGCCTAGTTTTTGCTGTAAAAGTTTGATTGTTTAATTGTATTAGATGGAAACAGTTAATAAACGGTTTGTTAATAAACAGTTAATAAACAGTTAATAATAACAGTTTGAATACCATCTTATTTATGGTTATTTGACTGTTTTGTTTTAATATAGTGAAATAACAATTAAATAAATTATTATTTAACCATTTTTTCCGAGAAATTTCAAACAATGTATAATTTTTTAAACCGATCTCTATGTTTCAATTGATATTATCTTAAAAACCGATTTTTCTGGGAGTGCACTATTTAAGAGTATAATCTGGTTATAATAATTCAAAATCATTTCAATAAATAAATATCAATTTCAATAAATAAATTGAAAATGTATTTTAAAAATGCTATCGTAAATATGTATTCCAAGAATCCATGTTCTTTATTTTATTTATTTATTTAAAAAATTCGTGATCTGGCTTCTTCCGAAAATGGAGTGAACAAATAGAATGTATCTACGAATAGAAAAGAAATCGTATGTTTCCCATTGAGCGACCACATGTGGCAAGAAGAAGCTTATTTATGAGCCCAATGATTGAAAGAAGGGAAACACCTTTCAAAATTCGAAACTCAGTGAAGCTATTGATCGCTAAAACTGGGCTAACAAACATTCGATTTCCGGAACTATATCTTACACTCTCAGAAATTTAACACTCGTACTGAAACGGTGCGAAAAAAAAGTTCGGAATGTTTTTATTTTTTCTACATGAAGAAACTTTTTAGTAGTTCCCGACAAAGAGATCATTTTAGAAGCTTTTCTCTACGATGCGAATATAAGAGCGTAAAAAGTCACATGACATCGCGACAAAGCGTGACTTTATGTATTCTATGCGAATATAGCTAGCGAAGTACTCAAGTTTGCACTTTAACCTCGCAATCCATTCACATGTCCCAGTTGACAATGGAGAAAAAAAAGAAAGAATATCAAAATGTCTGCAGCCGAAAATAAAAAGCTCATTGATTTTTCATTGCATTTAAGGTGGAGTGAAGAAAATAAAACTAACACAGCTGCAGTTCAAAAAATTGCTTTTTACAACTTCAAATATTTTCGAAATATATTCTCAATTTCGATTTTTTTTAAATATTTTTAAAAGAAAAGTTTTATCTTTGACTTAAGGTTTATCTTCTTAGATGAATTTTAAATTATAAATGTTTTGTTGATATAATTTTAGACAACATCAATTATGATTTTTAAAACAAAAGAGTCATAGAAAACAAACTCAGAACGCGTAAAAAATAGCCGCGAATAAAAAAAAAGTTATCAAATATAAGCTGGTTAATAATAGAAGCTTTGTTCATTATATCTTTTCAGCTAAATAGGGAGAATAAAAAAAAATTTAATCCAAGTGTCATTTTTCATTTCAGATTCAAAGCCACAAATATCGAAATGCTGAGAAACTATACAAATTATAAACACACACGAAGTTACTTAAACCTATCATGCATATAATTTAATTTCTAAAAATTTCAAAACAATTATACACCTACTTAAAATAAAGAATATTTTTACCACTTGTGAAAACTTAAAGATGTTGTTTTCTCATAGATGTTCTATTTCATAAAATATTACATTAAAAATAAATAAATAATAAGTAAACTCTTTAAACTTGACAAGGGTTTGTAAAAAAATTTATTAAAAGTAATCATTATGGAACACGGTGCATATATAAAAAAAATACCTTAATATAATATTTCGAAGAATTTTTTTAACGAAATTACTCATGTTTCGAAATATAAGAAATTCTTTCAAATAAAAAAAACTGTAAAAACTGATTTAAAATGTTAAGAGTTACTTATTTATTTTTGTTTTCACAATAAACATTGTAATTTATGCCAACAAAATTTTTTATATAACAAAAAGAAAAATATTTGAATTTAATTAACGAGAAATTTTTCCATATTTTCATTCAAACTACCTTTTCACCTATTTAATTCATCATAAAAGTCCTTATCCGCAAGAGTCAGTCAAATTTGGAACAAGAAATAAAAGCGAAAATGTGTCATTTGGCTTAAAAATTATCTAATAAAGAGCAATATATTATTCAAAAAATATGTAATAAACAAAATAAAAACAGATTTAATGTAACTTTTTACTCTTTATCGCTTTTCGTCTTTATATTTAATTAAAAAAATAAGCATCTTATATATTCCCAACAAAATAACTATTATATTTCATTTAAAACAAATATCAACTCTAGTTGCAGTTCTAGTTTAATATATTTCAATATCTACCTCCATTCAATCTAGCTTTCCCAAATCCCCTAACACTCATTTACAAATAGAAATCGGAACGGTTCGCAAACAAATTAATTCAATTAAGCCCGTCACCCACGTTGGCATTTAAATATTTACTTGACACTTGTTAATGTGGATACGTACTTACCCTTTTGTTTCGAAACGAAGATAGTTTGACTCTTATTCTGAATATCGTGAAAGGTATGGAGGTTTCTCTTTTCAGAATAAATGGACGTCAAGTAACTATTTATTTGTGACACTTTTAGTATTACAATTATATTCTTGATAAAATTCTTAGGTGTTATTTTTAGTAAGGACTTGTATAATAAAAAATTAACCAAGTTAATTAAGGGCTTAAAGGTATCAAGTTTGTATCTAATTTGACAGGTAATAAGTGTATAGCATTTCATCTTTGTGAATGAAAGGAATGCAACTTTTTTCCAAGTAATATAATTCATTAATTTTAGACGTGAATTTTCAAGTTATGTGCTAAAGTATCTAACTATTGTAAGTAATATCAAATATTTAAAATTGTACTAGAGTGAAACATTAGGAAGAACATGGATGTTAATTATAAAATTTAAGAAATGAGTTTTAAAATAATTATTTTACTTTTTTCAGAATAAGTAAAAAAAATTTAAAATTTATTTTTATGAAGAAAAAAGCAAAATCCTCATATTTTTCAAAAATGAAAACTAGAAAACACTAGAAATGAAAACTAGGAAACATTAGAACATATTAACAATCTATGAATGCTTTAACTATAAAACCAGAATTATCTTCGTTTGAAAGATATTCCAAAAGAAATTTAAGTAAGAAAACCTACTATGTTTAGCTTAGTTCAAGGAAAGATTTTCCAATAATCATTATTGGCAGTCAGTTGTACCACTAGGATGGCCCGCAAATGATGCAATTAAAAAGATTTATTAATTAACAAATAAACAGATTTATAGTAAAAATTAAGATATTCGTAAATAGAGTGGAAAATAGTAACATATTGTTGTAAAATAATGTGAGGGAAATAGTGAAATAGTGTATACTGCCGTGAATCAGTATCTGTTTGATTAAATTCATGCATAGAAATTGCTATATTCCTAAACCCCAAGAGTTTACCTAAATACTGTGCATAAAATAATATACTAAGTCTGATAGAAAATAAATCATGAAAAAAAGGAAAGTCAATGGACTATATCAAGATCGTGGAACTTCTTGAGCCGGTCATAGTGCTGACGTGAAATATCCTCAGTGGCAGATGGGTTATGGGTTAGAGTCCCTTTGCCGTCAGGCTAACCGTGGGAGGCCTTCCTCTTCATGTAACGCAAATGCGGGTTAGTTTCATCAATAATTCCTTTACGAAGGTATATTTCTCCCAATACTTGATCTAGGAGTTTCCTTGTCTTCTTGATTGGGCTCAAAATTACAAGGCTACGGAGTTGAACATTAGTAGTCGTAAACCCCAAAATTGTGTCGGCTGTTTAACGACAGTTATATAATAAAATAAAGTAACTGGCAGCAGTCTGTCCATCCAATTAACCGTACATTTTATGGTTATGAACAATTCTTTACCTATACAGGTTGGAAATCGTTTGCAATTAGTATTTAAAAGCCATGACTATTAAACTACTGTTACAGCTAGCATTGCTTCAAAACAGTAAAAATAAAATTTCACTGGACATTAGAGTTAGGTTATGTTAGGCTTTTCGTTAGGTAATGGGCATTGGAGTTACTTTGTGGTAGAGTTGCGTCTTATCAAGTGAACCATGGAATGTAGGTAAATTAGTTTATATAGCAGTGCCATCTATCGTGAGAGAAGGGAAATATTGTGGTGTCAACACTAGGATTCGAACCCTTGTTCAGCCGAGATTGACAGATAAGCCCTCTTGAGTTAGGTATGTACCCAGCTGAAAGGAATTATGTGATTTCATAAGGTGCTCAACACAAACTTAGATAAGATTATTTGGCATCCGATGACGGTAAATAAAAATGAAAATTTTAATCCTTATTACATAGTTCAGCTTTTAGTTTTCGAAGAACGTGAACTCGATTTTCATTGGCCATGAGCCTAGTTGGCACAAATAAAATTCTGTTGTTTAATCGTGTTAGGTAAAAGCTGTCAATTAACGATTACTTCTCAGTCAGCAATTAATGAATAATTTAAACCTTTTTTTCTGAGAAATTTATAAAAGTAAAGCTATATAGAATCTGATGAGGGCTATAAAGTGTAATAGTATCTCGAGAAGGTAATATATAGTGGCACTAAATGTCACGTCGATAAGATGCGTTTGAATAGAGTTTTTCCTATTGGCAACATAACGGGAGACAGAATTTTTCCGATCAAACTAATAAGGAGACCGAAATTTCGTATGAGCAAAATACAAATAGATAATATTTGTTATGTTTTTCCTGGTGCAAATACTGGGTAAGTATGAATTTCCTGTACTTGCTCTAAATATCTTCGTTTTTCCAGTCTGCTCACTAGAAAGACTGAAATATCTATATTGCGCAAAAGCAGTCAAATTGACTGCATTGTGAAAGAATAACTAATGTATAAAGAAATTCATTAAAATTTATTTTTTAATATTTTTGATATTATTTTAAGTTATATAACAAGTTATTAGTAAATATCAACAATAAAAATAATTATAAAAGTCACAAAATTCTAAGAAATTGTGTCCTTATATACATTGTCATTGTATCATTGTTTTTCTAATTGAAATTAAAAAGCGGTCAAAATGACTTCCTTAGGCAATCTAGTGTCATTTAAATCAAATCTTAAGCAAGTTGGATGCGTTACGGCCAATTCCAAGTGGTTAACACACGTGACAAACCACTTAGCAAAATATGACTTATATTATTTTTACAAATATTTACAATTTAGGGGAACCGTTTATTACCTTATTATAAATTATTTTTTTCTTTACAATATAAACCGATATCATTATTCCTCTTTCATCCAATTGATGTCGTTTTTAATGTTTTCTCGTTTCTCGTTGATTTCTTTTTACTTATATATTCCAAATTAAAATGCTCCAAATTGCAAATGCATTTTAATCCTTATGGAAAGTCGTTTCTTTTCAAAAATGCATTTTATTGTTTTCACTGTTTATCTTTGTCTCGACAATGCTTTCAACTGAATTAATTCCTATAATGCTTTTAACTGAATTAGATTAGTATGTGCCGAATAAAAATAACTATCGACAATATTTGGCATATGCAACCCTAAAATCGATAATATGAACATATATGAATAAGTTCATGGGAATAAGAAATATCATCATCATCTGAGGTACTTGAAATTATAAAGAAATAGTTAACGCCTATCACATAGATCCTTGATAAATTGATTGTTTATCGAATGCGATAAAAAAATAATAACTTTTCTTTCAGATATATCTATTATAATAATGATGATGTGAAAAATAAAGAAATAGATAATATCTACTTTCTTTTCTTCAAATTATAAAGATTATTATCTCTTGATAACATTCAACATGTCATATTTGCTTCGTTAAAACTTGCTTAGACTCATTTAGATTAGTATTAGTATTGTAATGAAGGAAAAAAACAAAATGTAACTATTGTTTGCTGTCATTGAAAAAAAAACATTAAATGAATAGTGTGGACACCATGGCAACCACTATTCGTTATGGGTATGTAATCATTAATGTTCTACAATAAAATTGCCCTGAATTATTCAGTCTAAGCGTAAGAAAATTGTGCGAGTTTAGATGTTTCAGACGTGTGAAACACATATTTTTCAAAATTCTTTTTTTTTTAGTACCAAGATTAAAATTGATGTTTTTAAACATATACAGGAAAACTAAGTTGTTGATCTAAATCTTGCTTTTGGACAACTTCTTCACTATTTATTATGCTACCATTTATATTAAGATGTTAGTTATACGCTTTTCTAAACAGTTTAAATGCAGGCTTTTTTTCAGATGATCATTAATTAGAATCTTGCTAATGAAGGTTGCAAAAAACCACCATATTTATTAATAGTTTTAGCAGAAAAGCTTTCATGCTGGGATTATCAATAATTCGTCTAAGAATTAAATGAAAAATTCAATCTTTCTTTAAAAAAATTAAGAACAAAACCGAAAAATATTTTAGATTTTTTCTGTAATAATAAAAACAAAGTAAGTGGTGTCACAAAAATAAAAAAATGTAGCAAAGTGGATATGTTATGATTTATGATTTAAATTCATACCATATTATTCAGCTTTTTAAACAACTTATGAGAGCAGAGTCTTATTGCGATAAGCAGTGTTTAGAATATATAATATCAAATATAATTACAATTAGTGTTCATATAATTATGTTCAGGTTTGGTGTTTTTACGAAAATGTATAGAAAAACATTCATTTTTATTAAAATGTACAAGTATACTTTGATATAAATTAAAAAATAGGCACACAAAACACTCTTTGGCCAAGTCATACTATGGTATGTTTTAGTGGAGACCAGTGATTAAATAAACAACAATAAGTAAAAATCTGATAACCTAAAAAATTGTTGACTTATAATTTTATGTTAAACATATACAAATATCTACACCTGAAAGCAGCTGCAAATCATCATTTTGCATAAAAATAAGCACTATTTACTCATCTTAGAGTTTGGGGAAAAACTTCTTTCAAAATTACCATATTGTATAGTAATAACATTTCTAGTGAAAAATAATAATAATAATAATAATAATCTTTAACACTCGATTGCCCGAGGAAGTCATTTTGAGTGCTTTTTAATTTCAATTAGAAAAACAATGATGTGTATAATGACACAATTTCTTAGAATTTTGTGACTTTTTGCACAACATATAATTTTTTACAGCTAATATTTACTAATAACTTGCTATAATTTAACTGCAAATAATATAAAAAATATTAAAAATTAATTTTAAACAAATTTCTTTACACATTAGTTATTCCTTCACAATCTAGTCGTTTTGACTGCTTTTGGGCAATATAGGTGCATACTAAATTTCTATCTTTCTAGTGTTAATGAAATAAAAATATACGGTTTGTTCTTAAATCATTGATATGGTAACGGCTTACCGGAAATTCTGATTTTCAAAATTATAGTTCGTATTACCACACATTTAGTAAAAAATACTAAAGCGAACAGCAAATTTAATCGAATAAATGATTTTTATGCCATACTCTAGGATAATATGATAAAATTAAAAAATTTTACTCCATTTAAGTAAATTTTCTCTAAAACATTACTTTATTTTTAATTTTACCAAAATCATTACTAAAGCTAATCATTTCCGTAAAAATTACTGAGCTTTTTGTTGTTACCATAGACTTAAAAACATGATATATTTTACCATCTCAGGTAATTTTGACCATATTATTTTTTTTCCTCAGAGTGCCATTTCAATGTAAAATAATTCCAATATTTTCATCAAAGCCATGGTGGCTCAGAGGATAGAGCGTTCGCCTATCAAGGAGGTGATCCAGGTTCGATTCCCAGCATTGGCAACTAGATACGAGTTCCGCTCCCAGTGCTGACGTAAAATATCCTCAATAGTAGACGGATCATCAGATTGAATCCTCTTGCCATCGGGCTAACAATCGGTGGTTTTCGATGTTTTCCTAACCATGCAACGCAAATGCGAGTTAGTTTTATCAAAAAGTCCTCCACAAAGGCTAGTTCATCTCAATGCTTTATCCAGGAGATCCCTTTTCTTTTGGGTTGGGTTCAAAATTATAAAGGCATACATAGATAGTCTTAAAATCAGAATTGGGTCGGCAGTTCAACACCGGTTATAAAATATCTTCATCAAATAATAGACATTAACATAATATATCATTTCTATAGTTTTCTGATCATAAAAGAAAAGATATTTTAAAAACAATGAAGTGACTATACCTAAAGGTTAAGAATAAAACAATAAAAAATGAATTTCTATTAGCATATGATATTTACTTTTATTGTGAAACAATGAAATTCTAAAAACTGCAAACTTTTGCTTCCTTTAGTTCAAGAATTTTCAGAAAAAAAAATAGATGACATACGTCTGAAACAACTGACATGACTAATTCAAAATCATAAACATATTTTCAAACTAATCGGAACAATAGATATATAAAATAATAATTCAATGTGAATTATAGTAAATAACTTTAATTAATATCGTATTATCGTATATCGTTATTAAGTTAGCATTACATATAACTATAACTTTTTGTGGCATAATTTAACAATATTACCTAAGTTTATGTTTGTTTAAGGAATAACGTAAATAACTAATCGATATTTTGCAAGACTAAATTTCAAAAAAATTTGATAGCTATTAATGAAAACACTGATTAAGAATTGTATTTATTTATAATTGAGTTTCAAAAATTAAAAAAAAAACTGATTTATGGTGCCAAATTATTTCTTGCAATAATTTTAATGAGCAAATCATGTTCAAGCTTCTCATTCTCAATCCAAAAATTTCATAACTAAGTTTTTGGCAATATTTAATATTTGTGCCTATAAGATAACTATGTGACTTCGATGACTATGAGACATAAGATAACTATGAGACATAAGAAAAGAGTCTTTGAAATAACTATGTATTCGCAATACTTGATATGTTTTTGGCAATATTTAATTATTTCTGAATAGGGTTCAAAATTGCAAGGATACGGAGTTGAACCTTGACAGTCGTTAACTCAAAATTGGGTCGGTTGTTCAATACCAGTTTAAATAAAAGTAAAATATGTAATATTTGCGCAACTAATTTAATAATATTGAGCATCAAATTAAACTGAACTCTGTCATTTAAACATCATATTGGTTCATTTCTTTTTACTTTCATCCACGTGCCAATCGTTGAAAAGACGTTTCCCATGAAGAAACAAAAGAATAGTATTCAAAGCCATTATATGCTTAGTCAATAACATCAAAACACGCGAAATGCATTATGTAGTGTGAGAAAACCATTTGGAAATGCTCAAAATATATTGAACATTTGTCTTTTCCATTAAGTTTCCGAACATTACTCAAACATATAGACCACTTTCAGAGTACAAAAATGTACGTTTGCCGGATAAAGAAGCGGTGAGAAGATATATATTTCGTCCATAATTTCTTTTCATGTTTTCATACTATTTACGAAAATAAACGTGTAAAGGTGGAACTATTTTCTTTAACCCCTTTAAATTCGGTACGAAATTTGTACTTAAAAAAAGTAAATAATTAAAGTAAATATATGCTCTATAGATGCTTAGTTCCTTTAAAAAAGAACATTTTCAATTTTTTTTTATTTGTTACGAAACTCATAATATTTATTTCTTTTCTCTTTCTAGAAATCAAAATATTGGAGTTTCATATAAACGCATGAATTAAATAGTTTCTAAAAAAAAAGTCAAACCTGTGAGTTTCTTCGGTAAACCTCTTACCTGAAAGAAAATTCTATTAGTAGGTACATGCACGTTGCTCCGTAAATAATATTCTTAATATATATTTTCAGAAACCTTCTCAAAAATTAAGTAAAAAAAAATAATTAGTAGTAAGCCGCTAAAAATATGTATTTTATTTAAGTGTAGAAAAAAACAGAAACGCTATCGAACCTGTTGAATCGCTAATGAGGAAGACGAATAAAAAATATCCATGCTAGTTTCATAGCTTGAAGAAACTTGAAGGCATTTTTAGTAATCGCCTCTCATTTCCTTGTTATCTCTTCTGGCAATCAAACAGATTGAGATGTTTTAGTCCCACTTTACTTAATTGTGATTCACAAAAGTTCAATATCGCTTTCTTTTTTTCTAAGCAATAGAAAGACGGCTGGGAAAATTTTGGCCCCTCTTGTTTCTTATTGCACTGTAATTTAAAAAATAACTTACTAAAAATATTGAGTATTTTTGATTTTTCATAATTTGATCCTGAATGCCTATTTATTCATACGTTAGTAATGTACTATGCGTTAGTAATGTACTATGTATAGAATCATATACCTAGAATGACTGGATGAACCAGAATGTCTCTATCAGATTATCATAAGTACCCTATAACCCAAGGAAAGTTTGGGTATAAGGTACCTTTTAGTAGGTATAAAGTACCCTAGTTTCATTAAAAAAATATTTCAACATATCTTCAATTGTCATTTATCGAGAAAAGAAAACTCAATTATCTAAGAAACTAAAGTATAAGTATAATGAAAAAGTCTGCGTTTCGTTTAATCAAATATTTCGGTTAATCAAATATAATAAAATACCGTGGAATTTTGAAGACCAAGTTCCTAATATAATTTTTATTAAATTAATTATGATCATATTTTAAGAGTTTGGATGTCTAATTGAATCGATGAGTAAGAAAACCAGTCATCTCCACTTTTTTCATATTTAAGATTTCTTGCACTTTTAAGTTTAGCTCACGTAGATACATCATTAGAATTTAAAAAATTCATGTCCACAGAAGAAATACGGTATATTTTGTGCAGTAAAGTCTCGAATTAGTTCAAAAACATGTCAAATTCTGGAGATATAACTTACTGAAAGTATTGAGTATTTTTGGTTTTTCATAATTTGATTCTGAATGCCTATTTATTAATGAGTTAGCCTTATGGAAGTGTACTGTGTATAAAACCTTATACATAGAATGACGGGATGGATCAGCGTGCCCCCTATCTGATTTTGATAAGTACCCCATAACCTAAGGAAGGTTTGGGTATAGGGTACCTTTTAGTAGGTTAGGACATCAAAAAAGTTTTTACGAAATAAACCAAATGAGTTTTGTCTTTTCATGAAAAAAAGTGGCCCAACAAAGTTAGTCATAATACAAAAGACTTCTGAACCTACGCATGAATATTCATGAATATTCAGTCTAATTCTTAAATATAATCTTTATTTCATGTCTAAAGGATAAATAATTAAT
The DNA here is from genome assembly GCF_982258835.1 of Parasteatoda tepidariorum. NCBI lineage: Eukaryota > Metazoa > Arthropoda > Arachnida > Araneae > Theridiidae > Parasteatoda > Parasteatoda tepidariorum. Next base: position 71,167,427 of record NC_141757.1, read on the forward strand.
ATTTTCGATTGTTAAAAATAATATATAGTATTCCTCTTAGTGTTCCTTTCAGGGCAAATTCAGGATACTATTCATTTTATTACAATTGACATGGAAACAAAATATTCTTAAGCAGAATTATAATAATTATATATTGTGTTAACAAAGACACATTTTTCCCCTTTTTTAAGAAAAAAAATATTTACTTTAAAGGAAAATAATCAAGAATAAATGAGAAATAACCATGATGATTGGTGAGAAAGGTAATCAGGAGGCAAAACCTCAGATAATTCAAAAAAATTTCAACCATTATAACAAAGTTTAACAAATTTCCTTCCATGTCCTTAGTGAAAGTTTAAAAAATGTTGTAAAAAAGTGCTATTTTTTAGCATTTGTAAAATATCTTACCTTGAGTACTGAAATATATATGCAAGTCTAAGTAAACCAGATTTTTTTATTGCATTTTTAATATATTATGACATAAAATAATTTATTTTTGAAATTATTATTAAATTTAAAAAAATATCTATTTTAAATCAACGATTTCTATAAAATTTAATTAATCAAACACCTTTACAATTTAAACTTAAAGAAACAGAGAAAAAATCTAAATTTCTTTTTTCTTTTAACTACGAGTATCCTAATTTCTAGGTCACTTACAATAATATATTATTCAGAGTTGGAAGTTAAATTACAAAAAGTTTTTATTTAACTGCTTAAAATTATACCAATAAAAAAATTCTTTCATTTTTTATTTTCTGTATGCATAGGAAATCAATATGTTATTTGATAAAAATAGCATTATTAAAATTGATAACTCAATGATTTTTTCTTCCTAATCCAGTATTCCGATAACTTGTAACTTAACTGTTAAAATTGCTCTTAAATCGATTTTTTGAAGTATAGTTACTAAATTGATCTTTATTTTTTTTTACACATCATTGATTCACAATCTTTGCTTAGTTTTTTAGTTCCCGAATTCTAAAAAGTTTGCAAAGATTAAAATCAAATACGGTAGCGTTTCTGAATACAGTTTTCTTATGCAAAACACTCAAAGATTTAAAGTTTTTTGAATTTTGATGATCATTTAAATATCAAATCTTGGACGAGCTTTATTTTTATTTTTTCAGAAAAATCATTACTCAGTTGAAGCATCAAATCGTTACGTTAAACCTCAATATTGTGCAAATTTGGTATAACATTAATAATGTATTAACTTAATAACCATATTTATGTTTAAAATAAAACTTAGTATAAAATAATTAAGAGTAAGAAGAATTTACTTGCACTTTAATTAGATTTAGTTCATCAACGATTGCAGCAAATCTGCACGATATTATTAATCAGTGTAAGAAAAAAAAAGACTATTGAACGTTAAAATTTTACTTTTCTGAATTATAACTACTGGAAATCGTTGAAAAAATATTATTGTAATTTATAGAATATGTTGTATTATCTTTAAAAAAAATACGCCACATTTAAAAAATGTACATTTTTTAACTACATGATAATTGTTTTATAATATCGTAGTAAGACGTTTTTTTTTTATTCTTATAAATTTGTAGGAATAAATCTGTCATACAGAAAAAATAACTAAAATATTTATTAATTGAAAAATTTAATTTAAAGATTATTCAGAACGTATAACGTGAAAGAGAAAATAAAAAAAATACACCATTAAAAAATATTTTTCAAGTGCACTAAAAAAATTCAAACTAATTTTATTTTTGTTTTTATTTTATTTCTCACTTTTTCTATATATTATATTCTTCGCTTTAGTTTTATACCGACTAATTGTTTTTATTATGAAGTGGTCAAAATTAATATTGATGATAATCGTACTTCACGTTAAAATGATGATAACTATTCTCTTTAGAGATCAGAAACGATAGAAAACTGACAGAGTTATAGTTCTAATTTCAGCTGCCTAGTTACTCTAAAGTGGTTAAAACCTAGATAGCAAAAGTTGTCTCTTTCAAACATGATGGTAGCGTATTAATTCCTTTCATCTCAATTTTATACTCAACTCTGAAATTAATAACTAATGTAAGAAATAAGTTTAACTTAGTTTTTGAACCTATCGCAAATTATTAACATAAAGAAAGAACAGACTTGTTTTAGAAAACCTTATTTATTTCTTCCAAAAACTGTGATTTTTGTTTGTTTGTAGATGACTTAGTTTCATTGCCTAATTTTAATTATATTTTAAATGAAACATGCTGAATTAATAAGCGTTTTTGTCATTTTATTTGAAAGCCGTGTGCCAAACGTTAATACATTAATGCCATTTTAAAGCTATATTAGCTAACATAATTAACACACAATACACACAATATTTATCAAACAAAAAAATAATACTCTGCTTAAATATGTCTTTAAAATAATGTTAGAGTACTTTTAGTTATGTGAATATATAATAAAATTGAAATCTATAATTATGCCTTAATAACTATCGCAAGAATTTCTTCGTCTACGTCCTTAACTGAAAAAAATAACAAAATAAATTTTTTAATTGCACAAAAATAAATGTAATGGGCATAAATATTTAAAGGTTAATGAGGAGCAAACTTGAACAATAGGTAACATTAACCTACATAATCCATGAAGCCCCATAAACCTTTAGGGACTTACATGGTTTTTCTTTTAATTGGAAATTGAGTAATCTAATCTCCAGCTACATAGATTAAAAATGGAGATTATGAAGCATTACGTACATCACCATTAATAGCAAAATTTTATCTTTGACTTAGGTTCACAATTTTTTTGTAATACTTATTAAATATTATAGATATATGAATAAAAACATGGTTAAAATAGTGGTAAATCGGTATAAAATTAAGCAAACTACATGGGAAGAACTATAAATTTTAATTTTAAAAAGAAGTATTATAATAACTGCATCGTTAAGTAACAAAACCTTGTTAAATTAATTTTGATCCTTACAAAATGGACAAAAAGGAAAATCGGATTAACTAATGATTAGACTTAATATTTAAATTGTAAATTCCATATGATTAATGATATAAATGTTAATTATATATTAATCAATAGTTAAAAAATATCTATCATTCATACTTCAAACTCATAGATTTTATATAAAACAATTGTTTAACTGTTACGTACTTAAAAATAATGATACAGATAGTGAAAATTTCAGCTGTATATTCCACACCGTTAATGATATAATTATTAATTATATATTAATCAATAATAAAAATGCATCGATCATTTATGATAGATGAAATCATGATAAATAAATGATATTAATTTACTTAAAATTTATAATTGTTATAGATAAAATTTATTTAGTTGTTAAGTACGTAAAATAATAATGCAAACTGCGAGGCAAACTATATGCTTCAATCATAAAAAAAAAATATGAAATGTAAAAAATAGCGTTTAATTTAGTTGTTTTGAATAATTAAAATTTTCTTAACTCTTTTTAAGTGGTTATTGCGCATGCTTTTATAATTCTGTCGATTTATTTCATGAACTTAGATTATACTTAACACCAGAAACAAATTTCCATCAATATTATACATTCATAAACTCTCTAAATTTTTGCGGTTAATCGAAATTATTCTTGTCTTAAAATACTAGAATTATTTCTTTAAATTAAAAAAAAAGCGACAACTATTGTTTCTTATTACCAAAATATTTGTCCCCTTTTCCATCAAAAACTTGCTCTCCCGCCCATCTTTCACAACTCAGTCCTCTTAAATCATTGAATTGTAATTGAAAGGCAAAACGGAAGTTGTCATTTTTTTGATTATTACTTTATTTTCCGAACAAAATAGATAGCCCCGGGGAATACAGAAATACTTCAATCGCCCAGCTTTCGTATTGATAGATATTATTCTTTGATAAACTCTTCACCGGAGGGTAAGTATGAAAAAGAATTCCAATCAAAGTCAGGTTAGAAAGCTTTAAAGTTAGACTTTGATATGGTTTCACTTCATTTAATTCTAGATAAAGAAATTTATTTCCAGTTGATTTGTAGTTATAGTATTTACGATTATTTTCTACTGAAATGAATTTGTTGAACGTTCATTCATAAAAAGTGTGTATAAATCCTTTCCCAAAATAAGATCCTTTATCATTTTTACACTTTCAAAATCATCTAATTCTTCGTTTGTTTATAATTTAATATAAAAAAAATAGCTGTAATTAGCATTAAATGTTATTGCCCGTTAAAAGTAATAACGTTTAATGCTAAGTACGCGAGACATTTCCTTTACAAACAGGGTAATAATTTTGAACTGATCTTTAACATTAATATTAAACCAATATTATTAATTTCAAACATACAGGATTATATAAATAGGCTATTGTCAAAATAGAAAATTCCGGAATTCTATCGAATGTATATTCATTGTATAGAATGACTGTTCGTGTTTATATTGTTTTGGTGAGGTGTGAAATATTAAGCATTTCAAATTTTGCCAATAGTTTTAGTCATTCAAAGGAAAATCTGATTTCATATATTGACTGTACAATGTATGAATACGATACATACTGTTATATTGTATATGCAGTGCATTTGAATCATTCATTATCTTTTAATCTGAATAATTTTTAAAAATCTATTATGTCATTATGCGTTTAAAACTAAAAAATAATTTTCATCAAAGTAAAATTAATATCTGAATTGTGTGAGATTATTTGAACTATTATCAAAAGCGTTTCTTTAAGTTATAAAATACTCAATCCTTCCTTAGTGAGAAGATAAACTTCAACTGCTTTAAACTATTTCAAATTGAAATGAATACTTCATTTAACTTCAGTCGTCTTAATTTAAGAAAGAAATTAAAAAAGACCTGTGTTAAAATAAAGAGAAAAGATCCCTTATAAAATATAAAATAGATTAGTTTATCTTTTAAAGAACCAAATCAGAAAGTCAAACAAAAAGAAGCAATCTAGTAAGCAGTCTCTGTTTACGTTACTGATTAACTTGAAAGAACTGAAGGTAAAAACCATGAGCATTTTTAAATTTTTTTATTAGACTATGTATAAAGACATAAAAACCAAATATAAATTTCAAATCTTTATCCTGATAAATATTGGGTGGAGTAAAAAGTCAGTGAGTTATTTTTTTAGTCATAAATTTATATATTATAATTCAGTCACAAATTTTTTTAAGTCATAAATTTATATAAAGGTTAAAAGTTAATAAATTATATATGTTCTTTTTTGTTTGATAATCTTTTGCTATCTTTAGGTGAACTTCTTAACTACTCGTTCGTAGAAAAATTGGACAAGGTGCTGATTTATAGCCTCATCTGAATTTAACATTACTCCACGCAAGGAATTTTGAAGAGACCGAAACGAGTGGAAGACAGACGACGCAAGGACAAGCGAGTATAGTAGGTGGGTCCAAACATCCCATCCAAGCTCCAATAACATTTGACGAGTCACCAAAGTTGTGAATGGTCTCGCGTTGCCGTGATGGAACACTAATCGTTTACGAATGACGAGCTCATGACGTTTCTGGATGACAGTTTCGTTCAAACTGCCTAATGGCTAAACAGTATATATCTGAATGGATTGTTCCATTCCATGGTTGGAGCTCAAAAAATACCACACCCTTTCAATTTCAAAACACACTGAGAGCATAACCTTTCTCTGGTGAATTTTCTGTTTTGAAGTCGTTGATAGCGAATCTTCACCTCGCAACCAAAATTAATTGTATAAAATCCACTTCTCCCCAAAAGTTATCATTCGTTTTAAAAAAGGGTCGCTTTCTTCAAGTTTCAGATGATATTTATTCGTGCAGCCAGAGGAACTTCTTCGAGTTCATGAGGAACCCGAATTTCGAACTTGCTTACGTGTCCCAGTTTCTTTAGATAGACTTGAACACTTCTTTTTTAACTGATGTTCAATGCCTCTGCCATCTCTCGTGCCGTGTAACGTGGGTTCGACTCTATTTATTGTGTCAAAATCAATACGGGTGAACCTTCCTGATCGAGGAGCATCTTTCAAGTCAAAATCACCAACTCGGAATTTCTAGAACCAGTTAGGGCATTAACGTTCCTGTAGAGCATCTTCACCGTAAGTTTTACGCAATTTTTTACAAGCTTGACGCGTGTTTCTTTCTTTAAGGGAAAAAAATACTAAAACATGTCAAAATATTAATATATATCAAAAATGAACACTTTGATCTTCCATGCTCAATTAAATTCCCAAAACACAACGAAATATCTCAATTTGTTCTTTAGAATGAAACTTAAACTGTCAGCTATCGGTTGCGTAACGCAAATGATTCAAGTATTTCAGACACTGCATTACTATCATATGTTATGTTGCAAAAAAAATGCAAAGTCTCAATCAAATAGTATGTTTATAAATAATTTATTAATTTTATTTTTTTCTTATTTGCCGCATTTTCATGTATTAAAAAATTTGAATAATTTGGTTATTTTATTTCAATTTATCTATCACTCTTTATGGTCACAAAAGATGTACTACATTTAGGTCTATTTATTTCACATTAATTTATTACTTCTTTATTAATTTATTTTATAAAAAAGATTCTTGCTACGCCTAAAAGGCAGCTCTCTACACTACTTAGAGAAACTTGGTACACAACCTGTCGCCTTGAAGCCCTATGCTATCCTCTAATGGTCAAAGTGATCTATATAACTCACCACCTTACATTTAGAAAAACTTACAAAATAAACATAAGAAATTTGCGCATTTTTCAAACAAATATCAATAAATTTGGAAAAAACAATGAAATTATAAAATTAAATTTCCAGAATGCTGGTGACAATCGATTTAAATTTTGCGAGATTAAGAGATTTTTATTTTCCTAACCAAAAGCAAGTTGATAACAAATGTGGTTCAAGGATTTATCTTAAAACATTTTTTGAAAAAGTAATTTATATACAGTCAAAAAGTAATGAAATTTGTTTTCCAACGAAGTTAAGAACCTTCTATAAACTTAATTTTTAACAAAAATGGATATTGCTCACTACTGAATAATTAAGTTATTAACAGTAGATATAAAAATTCTCCGTAGGCCCGATGGCTAAAAAAATCTTTCATGTGGCCATCTTTCAAAAAAAGGCTGTTGAACTCTTACTGGATATTTGATACTGTTAATACATACTGCAAGTATGCGTCTAGTATAGATTCTAAAATTTATTAGTATTCGTTATTCTTTCTGCTTATGAGTCTAAAAGGAACTAAAAATAAGGTTTCGATGCTAAAAATTGTTAATATCAGGAAAATGAAATTTTAAGTTATGAAAAACACAAAAACGTCTCTGTTTTAAAGCAGAAGTTTTTTTCTGCCCGTTTGTAAATAATGCCACATTAAATAAAATTATATTCTTTAAAATGATACCAGAAATTTATCTTAATCCAAATTTTATGCTCGTTTTAATATTATGCCAAGAAATTCGATTTTGTTTCTACATATCTACCGTTTTAGAAATTAATTATATTTGTAGAATGTTCTCTGGAAACCAAATGGTCAGTTGGTTCAAAACTAAACCTATTTCAAGAATTTGTTTTTCTTGTTGTTGCATGAATGCTCGATAAAAGTGGTCAACTGACTTTGTTTTCTAAAACACTACTTATATGGAACAAACTATTACTACACTATCTACCAATAAGTATTTGAACACGTGTGATTGAAAAGAAAAACAAACTTTATTCATAATCAATAGTTGGTAGAGCCTCCACTAGAGGCAATTACAGCGTGAACCCTCCGGGGCATATTTTCCACAAGTCCTTGTGTGACAGCAAGTGGTATTTTCTTCCACTGAGCTTGGAGAAGACATGTAAGTTCCTTCATCTAATTTGGACGGGTAGTACACCCCTTAATTCGGGGATCCAACTCGTCCCAGAGGTTCTCGATAGGGTTCAGGTCTGGGCTTTGGGCAGGCCAGTCCATTCGATTAACCCCATTGGCACCATACCAAGCCTTGGTAACCCTCGCAACATGACAGATGTCATTTTCGTCCTGGAAGTAAAAGGGGTCCACCCTGTAGAACTGCCACAACGAATGTCATCCAAAATAGTGCAGTAGGCATCTTATATGGGATTAATGTCGTTGTTGTTCCCTACACGATCTATACAGGTGGAGGGCTTGACGTATCTCAGGACCGCAGATATAGTCATTTGCATAGGTGTCCAAATACCTATTGGTAGATAGTGTATTTTAATAGGGAAACACAAAATGGCTCTGAAAATATATGTTTAAACTATAGTTGATGTTCTTTTTTAAATAAATAAAATTTATGAAATGCAATCAATTTTTAAAGCGCAGACTTGTACCATTAAAATTCAACTACTTTTAAAAGTTTTTTATTTATTAAACTTTTATTCAATACCAATTTTAAAGTATTCAGCACTTATTTCAGTTATTATATTTCACTATTACAAAAGTGAGGCTGCTTTTATTTTCTTTAAATTTAATTTAAAATAATGCATAAAAAAATAACTCCTATGTAAAAATAACTCTTATCGATTTTTTCTCGTTAGAAAGAAAGTTAATATCCCAAAATGCACAGATACAGTCGATCACGCACTTTTTCGAATTCATAAGAAGGTAAAAGGTAAAAAAACCCATTATAATATTTTTCAGAAACAAAACTTGTCACAAATAAATTCAAAAGATAACTAAACCAGGTTCTTTATTTATATTTGATGATCTGACATTTCGAAAATAGCACCAGTAAACAAATGTTCCAATTTTTAGATGGTAATTGCTTCGTGCTTATTACAAATTAGCAATATCATTTCAACCACGTTCGAAAGCGCTCTGAAAAGTTAAAACTGATTATACAGTTGAAGTGGAAGCAATAAATTGTCAGAAATATTCTGCTATTATTGGATATTGAAAAGGAAGAATTCGAACCAATAAATTGATTTTACATTCAGCCAACTTTATAAATAGTTTTGATTTGGAAATTACCAGATAAAACCTGCTATTATAACTTAGACTAAGTCTTCAACACCATGAACTAATTCAGATTAAGTATTGCTCATCATTAGGCAATCGATTTTAGAGAAATTTAGATAATTTTCTAATTTAAAAGTGTAAAGGTGGGAAAATTACTTTCTATTTTCCATTATTATCAATATAAAATGTCATGAAATAATTTTCAAGGAATAAATACAGAATAAAAATGAATTTATGATTGTGTACTATAGAACTTTTTTATCTTATAGATTTTTTAAACTTTAGCATTTGTTAAAATTAATTTCTCTAACTCGAAATTAAATTGTTACAGAACTTTTTTTAAATATTATAAAACATGACATTGGATGACACACTTTAAAAAATATTACCGATATTATAATCGAATAAAAAATTTTAATATAAAATTTCATTTCTCAATAATTTCATAATTTCTCCTCAGTAAAGAGCGAATCAAGTTCACATTACCAGATTATTTGAGCAAATTTAAAAAGGGATATTAAAAAATTTTATTTTTATGTTATTTCAGGCATGCATGACCCCGACAGTTAAATTACGTGGTCTTGAAAGCAACTGCAACAATTTCTTTTTAAAAAATATCGTGGTCGTACAATTCTATGGTACTTGAAACAACATAAATCGAAAAATAAAATTTATTTTAATAATACTCTAAACATCTCAGTTTCCCGAATAGTAATAAGGAAAATGCTTTATACAGCAGTCAAACAGAGTAAAAATTGCTTCGATAAAATTGTGGTAAAAATAATTATGGTTCCTCATATAGGGTTTTAATTAAACTCTTTAAACTCCGTACTTGTTAACAATCTTAATAAGTTTTCTCTATTTCAGAATATTTACAAATATTTTAAAATCATAATATTAGACATAAATGCTATAAATTTTAAATACAGGTGTTTAACATTAGTGTTATTAATTTAAAAAACGATAATTAAAATTAGCAATTGTTTAAAAAGTTATCGTTAATATTTCAGTACTTAGAGATTCACTTCTCTGTATTATTGGGATACAGAGATTGATGAGTTCTTAGTAGAAAAAGTGATTTAGTCAGTTTAGAAACATCAACTATAGAAAGTATAACAGCATTAGAAAGCAATTCAGAAACTACTATCTCCCATGAAAAATTTTCTTATTGAATAGCCTATCAAGAAAAAAACATATCATGTTTTAAACCCAGGACAATTTTGCCACTTTTTATAACATCACTTGGTCCTTCTCGCTCGAACCTTTTTGATTTTTCCAATAGTATTTTTTTAAAACATCACTAGATTCTCTTGATACCTTTTCTCACTTGTGTCTTGAATTGGACGTCATGCGTTGCTGCATCGTGACATTTGTTTATGCCTCAACTCTGCAACCAATGAGGTTCGACACCCATGCCTGACGTAGATTGGTGGTATCCAATAAAATCTGATCCGAAAATTGATTCAGTGCGGTAATAAGCCAAGCGAAATAGCTGTAACGTTAACAGGCTATGAACAAAACCACGTGATAAGGCGCAACCACGTGATTTAAGCGGTATTCTTCTTCTCGAGTTGCAAGTACCCAATTGTATTTTCCAATAATAGTTTTCAAAAATATCCAAAACTCATTTAAATGATTTTTTCCGATTAAGAAAATGAAAATACTTGAAGAATGTATTCTAATATTCTAAACAACTATAATCAACACACTTCACCGCTAATATTTTCTTGAAACTTCTTTGTACATATTTCGAAACCTAATTAATTTCAAAAGTCAGGGGAGTGAAAATAATTTTTCAAATAGCTTAAATAAATATTTCCTTTTAAAAATCGATTCACAATTTCGAAATGAGTTATGAATCAATATAGATTGTGAATATCCGTCAAGATGATAAGTCGAATTCCTAGCTGAAGATGATATCTCGTAGAGAAACCTCGTGTTTGCCGTGAAAAAAAGTTTTTCATTAACACGAGTCGGAAAGGAAATGAAGAATCTAATATTCTTAGGGAATAAATATTTGCATTATTGACTTCCATTTTAACGTTTATGAAAAAAAGTCTTACGATCATGGCAGACGATTATTTATGTAATTGGTGTTAAATTTAATTCATAATTACTTAGGAAATATTCAACTATTAGCTATCAAATACGTGGAATTTTTTTTTTTTGAACCCTGTCTTTTGTTTTAGGAGAATGGAATGAATTTTTAAATAATGTGCTGAAAAACATGATTTTTTTTTTAAAAAAAAAGAGTTAAAAATGTGAGAAAACTAAAGCATTGATGGCTATCAATTTATTAGTTAATATCTACAAAGCTGTGATAATCTTAGCGTACTCAGATTTTTCAGCATTCTTTTTTAAAAACTAAGATTGCGTTCATTAGTTATTCTGTTTAATTTCGATTTCATGCAATTGAGTATTTTACAATGAAAATTCTTTTTGTAGTAACTTTAGTTTCTTTAATAGTTACTTAAAATATTATACATTTTAAACTAATTAACTGATAATAACAGAAGATATTTAAAACTTACGTCCGAATTACACAATATTACTTGTGAATAATTCTGCAGCTGTTTGAAATTTAAATTACATGAAACTGCATCCGATTATTATCAAGCATTTATGTTTAACATTTAAAAAATGTTCGATTATTAAGAAACAGAGAATGATACCTAATATCAGATTTTATTCTTTAACATTTTTAAGCAAATTTTGAATTCTGATTTTCTTTCGATTTGCTCTTAACTGAGATAAAATTCTATTTTGATTTTTCAAAAAAGTGCGTTGATTCATAACTCATTTCGAATTTTTCAAAAGTTTATCTACTCCAATGAAAAATAAGCTCACGTGAAAAAATCGAAACACTTTTCACAGTTTTTCTTTAACTATTTTAACGCATTTAGTATATTTTTAAAATCACAAACGTTTGTAAAATAATTGATTGACTGAATATTCGTGAAGAATAATCATTATAAATGAGTCTTCAAAATATGACTTCATCTCCAAAATGTGTTTACAGTACCGTAACTATTTGGTCAGTCTATAATGACGAATGACCATAGCTATTTAGACAAAATATTGTACAATATTTCCCTTCTAAAAAGCTGTCTAATAGAAAGAAAAAAGTTTTAATCAACTTTTACAATGTCTCAGGCATGAGATGGGTCACAATGAATTGAAAAACAGACATCTGGGCAATTCCATATGTGACGGAATGACATTTTGACTTTCAAAATAACAATTAATTGAAGTTTCTATGTATCTAATTTCAAATAAAAAAAATTTTTCTCATGCATATCATTATTATTGGCATAATGCGCTTCATAAACTAAAAAAACAGGATTTTCTATCTCTTTTACTTTTAATTTTACGAACTTTTTATTTGCGTGACGGAATGACATTTTGGCAACCAAGCTTTTGGCATGCCGCTTAGAACTGGTAGTTTCTGCGAATTTTGCAGCTATTATTTTTCTGAACTATTTTATACTTTTAGTATAATGTGTAAGCAATGTAAAATGTGAATTTGGAAAATTAACCTCAGGTTGGCTAGCAGTTATTAACATCTATTTGCTGTGACGGAATGACCGTGACGGAATGACAAAAAGTTTAGTAGAAGAAAACCTACATTTAAAAAATGTTTTATTAACATGTAAATGATAAATAGAATGTAACAGATAAACAGGATTAATATTTATGTAAGAATTAGTAAAAATTTCAACAGTTTGAAAATTAGGTTGTCTCTGAAGAGGTTTTATATCTAACTTGCCAATGTCACATCTTATCTTCGTTCTCTGGAAATTTATGCATTATTAAAACATGTGACGGAATGACGTAAAAGAAGTTACTTTTATTTTATATATTAAACTTAAAATGTTTACATTTTTTTCTATATGCATATTTTTATCAAAATATTGCAAAAGAAAGATACATTTCTTTTATTTTATAAGTATTTTTCAAGAAAACAATTTGAGCACAAATGTGAACAATTCACTTGTCAGTCATGTGATTACTTTAGAATGCTGCCAGATTCAAAAAATTTAAAATTATCAAAAATGAAACGGCAATATGTAGACTTTTGCTACTTTTGAACATATTTTTAAAATTAAAATATGCAATTCATAAAAAAAAAAATTTCACTTAAAAGTTGACAGTTCCATGGAATTGCCCATCTATAGTTTCAGCAATTTTGTACTACACGAGTGACAATTACCAAAGAATTTCCTTGAAAAAAGGTTGATCTGTCTTAATTCACCAATTTTAACAGCCTCATACCCCAAGTGAGTGATAAAAATATAATAACATAAAGAAGGTAAATTTATTCGTATAATTTTTCATGCCTTTTCTATTTATAGATGAAAGATTGGCTTTAAATGTATTTCTTAATATTTCTTTATTTCAATGCTAACATTATTTCCTATCTCTCAAAATGACTAACATAAAATTTATATCCAACCAATCCTTCCACATTTCCTTTCCAAAATCACGTTAGAAAAATTTTAATGCTCAAAAAAGCATAAAAAAAGGTTCTTAAATTTTTTGATGACGAAATTTGTTCTCAATCAATTATTTTGACTGTCAAGAAAGTCGTTTTCCAGAAAACAGTCTTTTTTTTTTTTTTTTTTTTTTTGGAAAAGAGGTTGATACGTAGAAAGAAGAGCTTAGGCACTTAGAAGCACACAAAACGTTTTACGCGATGTCTTGTTCTAATATGTACCTTAATTTATCGTTTTGGTTATAAATCACTGTTCCATAAGAAAAACTTTTCCTCTTAGCAAATACTTTTGTGAAATATTTTTTGGACCAAGAGCTATTACGAAAATGTTTTTTAAAGCTTATATTTTGACCATTGTTAATTTTTACAATAATAGTTTTCATTCAAAACGCTTAGAGCTATTGTAGATATTTCAATATTTTCCCTCACAATGACTGCACTACAACTCTAATAATTTTGTCGCTTTAGAACAAATATTACCATTCAATATTTTCTGTCTTAAAAGGCTTAAAACTGCTTATCTATCATCTTTCTGTCTCAAAATACTTCAAGATGATGATATAATATTTAAATGTGTGTAAGATATTTAAATTGTAATCAAATAACTTGCATACTTGATAATGTAAAAGCTCCATTTGCTCCAAAAATTAAAAAGCTGGAATAAACGACGTTTCGAGAGTTCTGAAATAGACTCACCAGATGTGAATGATAAAGACAAAGCAAATTTGAAAAGGAAAACGCACAGTTGTCAACAATAAAATGAAAGATAAGAGGAAAATAAAAGAAACGAACTAGAAAAACTGCGGTAATTAAGAGATGTTAATCCGGGCAGAATGTATTTTCAAATGTTATCGTGAGTAGAAGATACTAAGGAATTGGTGCTTATAATAATGAAACAGGATTCTAGAACATCAAGATGAGCTGATATGACATGGGTGGAAAGAATTTTGGCGTTATCAAATGCTCCAACAATGTGCAGCAATAAATCATCTATTTAATTCTTGATGGTAGACGAATCTATGATGTTCCCTTAATCTTAACTTCAAAGCGCGTCCGGTTTATTTGATGTAGCTGAGGTTTTATCGGCAAGATAAGTGACCAATTTTCAATACTGATAAACGCTTCAAGACACTTAAATTTAATTTTGTTAGCAAGTTTGAAAATGACTTAAAAGCTGAAATAGGACAGGATATTAACATTTTGTAGCAAACGGAGGTGAAAAATGGCTAAGTAAGAAGTTCACTGTAGGGATCGGAAGAGGGAGTACGTTTGGATATAGTAAGTTTAGAAAGAGCTGAATCAATTATAGAAGGGTCAAATTCTTGGTTAGTAGAAGGGCAGTAGAGAGAGTTAAGTTAAGAATTTAAGGAAAAAGGAGTCAAAGTAAAGGTTAAATGCTCAGAAAAGGAAAGTGAGAGATTCAAAAACTTCTAACAATTTTGGTAATTAGAATTAACACGAGGAAAGTAAATATCCATTCCTCAGAAATTATCATTGGCGATTTATTTGTATTAAAAGAATCTTTTAGAAATTATCATTGACGAATTTTGGTTATTGACAGGATCTTTCAGAAATTATCGTAGAATTATTATAATTATTTTTCTTGCTGTTTTACAAAACTTGAGAAAAATATATCCTACAAATATGATTTTTAATAGTGAATGTTAATGTGCAATACAAAGGCCAGTAAATAGTGAATATTTTAGAGATTTTTTTTCAAAATACATAAAAAAAAAGATACAAAACTGATTCTACGCAAAACCATTCAACGCCCAATCCTGTACGGTGGAAACAGTCTGGTAAAATTACCGTACAGCATGGTAATGGCACTTTTGGTATTAACAAAAACCATAACTCCGGTACTAAAATCCAAAACCTACAAAGTGTAAACCATTGATTTGATAATTTTTCCGTTAAGAAGGTAATAGTTAAACAGAAATTCTGATTTTCAGAATTATAGTTCTTATCACCACACATTTAGTAAAATATAGGAAATAGTAAATTTAACCAAATAAATGGTTTTTATTCCATGCTCTAAGGTACCATGATAAAATTCTGAAATTTTATCACATTTTCTAAATTTTATAACATATTTTATTGTTAATTTTACCAAAAGCATTACCAAATAGTTTCGGTAAAAATTTCCGAACTTTCTACTGTTCACATAGAGGCAGAAACACGGTTAATTTCATCATGTTCTGTTAGTTCTGACCATACTTCTTTTTCACGCTGTGACGTATGTATGAAAAACTACAAATATTACCATCAGAAAAAGAAAAATCTTATGAAACAATTTTTTTGAAATTAACGAAAACAATTTCCACAGAAGAAAGGCAAATAATTTACGAAATTTATTGCGAAATTGATGCAATAAAATTCATGACGCGAAACAAAAAGAAAGGAGATCTGTTATTGAAATACACTCTATAACAAAACGATTGACGCACCAAGAAGCAATCATCCGATTGCTTTGAAATTTCGTAAGCATGAATGTTTTGAACAGATATGGCTGGAATGATGCCGACTGGGGACGTATAGTCCTTAGCGACGAATCCCGCTTCCAACTGTGTCCTGACGATCATCGAAGACGTGTTTGGAGACGCACAGGGCAGAGGTGGGATCCTGCCTTCACTATTGCACGCCACACTGGCCCTCAACAAGGCATTATGGTCTGGGGTGCCATTTCCTTTGACAGTCGAACCCCTTTGGTCGTAATTAGAGGTACACTTACTGCACAGCGGTACGTCGACGACATCCTAAGACCTGTTTTGCTTCCGTTCCTTTTGCAGCGCCCTGGGCTGGTTTTTCAGCAGGACAATGCCAGACCACATACGGCACATGTTGCTATGAACTGTCTGCAAGCTTGTCAAACTCTTCCTTGGCCTGCCAGATCACCAGATCTCTCTCCCATCGAGCATGTCTGGGATATGATGGGAAGGCGATTGCATCTGGCACGGAATGTTGATGACCTCGTTTGACAATTGGATCGAATTTGGCAGGAAATAGCGTAAGAGACCATCCGGGAGCTTTATCGGTCTATGCCACGCCATGTGGCAGATTGTATCCATGCTAGAGGCGGGTCAACACCTTATTGAACTTGTTACTGTAACTCTGCAATAAATTATTCAATTGTTCTGAAATTTTAATCATTTACTATTCTGTACATTGTCTTCCTATTCACCAATTTTCGTTCTAATCGGACAACTTCTTCTTGGTGCGTCGATTTTTTTTGTTATAGAGTGTATTTGCCATTTACATGCAACTAGCGCAACATATAAGATTTTCAGACATAAACCAACTGATTGTAAGAGATCTAGAGGGTACCCAAAACTCCGATAATTGGACTCTATAACCGTGGATCTTAAAATCATTTGTCTATTGCAAGATCTGGAAACAAAGATAATTGCGTGGAGAAATATTCTGCAGTAAGCCAAGGCTCACCACGGGCTGTTGTGGCAATGATGATGACTAGTGAATATGATTTCTAATAATAGTGCATTTGTATACCTCATGCACTAGATTTGTATAATTTTATGTTCGGAGATATTATTGCTCTCTACAAGGTACTTTTGAAAACACAAATAATTATATAAAATTCTCTAATTCACCATATTTACATAAAATTCTTTAAACATTTGCAAATAACTGTCTCCCCAAAGTTATTATGTTTCTCCTTAAATCCGAGAGCTATTATATTTCATTAAATGTCGATAAACTGCAGATTCGCATAATGAGCATAGATCCAAACAGGAAAACAGGAAAATCAAACGTATTTAGAAAGAAAAAAATAAGAATTTAGGAAATTTAAAATGTAAAAATCAGAAAAAAAATTCAGATGATTGCAAAACTTTCAAATTTTGAACTTTTTTCCGCAAATATTAAAGTATCCGAAAGTATTCCAGAAAAATATAACAAAAAATTTTCGAAATTGTGCTTTTTTGCTAGAAACATTTTTAACTCTACTTATGTTTTCAAAAGAAATACGTAAAAGGAACTTTCAAAATTTACATGAATTACAAACTTACAATCTAATTAACTTTTACTCAAGTTACCTTGAATACCTTTTTAATAGATTACTAATATTTAGAATCGTTTTAAATGTTTGCTGTTTACTTTTTTTCTATAAATCTTGAAATACTTGATCATAATATATTTAATAAAGCATGATTTACAAAGACAATGCTTCAGAAACAAAATATTTTACAGCAATGGGTATAATTTAAAAACCTTAATTTAGAGTCTTTATTATAGTAAATGCGAAAGCAGAATTTGCCTATACTTTAATATTACTAAACAATAAATTTAAAGTACATAATTATTTAAAGAATTTAAGCAAACATCCCATAATACATTTTATTCTTCATTCTGAAATATCACTTCTTTTCAGCTTGATCTATCACGGAATTCTCGATATTCATTCAATAGAAAGACAGAAACATCTTTCTGGGAGAAAAAAACATTTTATACCTTGATAGTAACATCTAACTTTATCGTATCAAATAGAATAAACAAACTACGTATCGCCAAAAAACAAATAAATTTAATTCAAAGCTTTGTGCGTATTTATTTTGCGATAGAATGAAAAAGAACTAAATATAGCTTACGGTTGCAGTAAGCGGTTGCAGTAAGAGTTTCGCTATAACAAACTCTTCCGCAACGAATTCTATATAATTTCTTTTTGTAAAGAATGTAGATATTTTGCATTTGATAATACAAAACATTTTAAATAATAGAAAATCGCATAACGTTTATTTTAAGCAGGTTTTAAAATTGCCATATTAACTAATCGTGTTCACTAATACTTCGATAATTTTACATTTTAGTATAGTAAAGGCGTCGAAGTCTAAGTGTAGAAAACTTCTGAATCCTTATTTGTAAAAACAAATAAATAAAAAAGACTTAAACTTAGCTTTCAAGTTTTAAACAACAGACAAAATAATATTTTTCTCAAACCAACCAGCGAAATGAAAGCTGTATAATATTTTATTAAAAATAAAAATTAAAATTGATAGCTATTCAACAATTTTCAAAAACAAATTATCAGAAAAGATAGTTGCATAAAATAAGCTAGAACTATTTGTTAGCAAAAGATCTATGTAAAGTGCACTCGTTTTAAGTGATAGCGATATGCGAAGTGCACCTTTTATAAGTTATGTAAATTTTAGACAATGCTTGATTTTACAACTTCAAGTTTAAAAATAGTGCATGCATTTTATTTTTTAAATTGAACACAACGCACAAAATACCTTTAAACCACTCGTATTTGTAACGTAAAATGTATTTTAACATTTTATCCTTTTCATTAAATTTTAAAGTTCATTATCGTTACTATAGCCTCATTATTATAGTACTTAAAAATCATTTCATTAAAAATTAAAAATTTTATTCAGCATTAAAAAATTATATTTTAAACAATTCATTTGCAGGCTAAGTGAAAATCTAAGTCCTTTTCCTCACTTTAAAGATTTGTTTATTAAGCAAATATTCTTATGAGTTTGTAAAACATTTTTAAAGTTAAATTTTAATTGGATAATTAAAATTATTACGTCTAATTGAGCGGTTAATTTTAACTTGTTACTCATTCATCAATAAGTTTCTGACGAGCGCTGAACTGCGCAAATTTGCAGCAAATTATAAAATAAAACCATCTTAGCTTAACATGATATTAAAACTTGAAAGATAAAAAAAGTTCAGTTATTATAGTTTATTAACACTTATTAAGAACTTATTATTACAGTTTATTAACACTTGATAATATATTTTCAAGATACCAATTTCTATTTCAGCGCTTAAGCACCACTATTTCGTGTTTTGAAGTGTGTTCTGAAGCGCTAAAAGTGTTTTTTATACTTTAACATTAAAGGGCTGAGAAAAGACTAAAATATAATTTTATCTATTAAAAAATATATCAAGTATAGACAAATTATCAATAAAATATTTGACAATTAAATATATGTCAATTAATTAAAGTTCCCCGCTACTAAAGCGATTACATTATTATTTTCTTTACATCTTTATCAGCAAGAAAAATTAGTTGTATTTTATACAACCGCTTATTAAAAGCCAACCAATCTATAAAAAGTTTCATATTTAAACAATAATTAAAAAAGTTTATGATACAAAATGATTGAATGATTCTTAAATTAAAAATTCAAATTTAAGTTCCACCACGTTTCTTAATTAAATTATTTAAAAAAAATTCTTAATGATTCCTAACTCTTAATTATTCTTATGATTCTTAATTCTTAAAAAAAAAAAAATTATCAACATAAAGTGATGTTAAAATTACCGCACTGTTTAGTAATGATATTTCCAATAAAAATGAAAAATAGTATATGTATATAATTTTAGTCTAAATCAAAAATATACGGTATTTAAATCATTCATTTGGATTACCACATATTTAGTTATGGATACAAAATTCAAAAGTAAATTTAACCAAATGAGTGGTTTTTGTTCCATGCTCTAATATGTTATGAAAAAAAAACAAGTTTTACCGCATTTATCATAATTGAATGTTAATTTTAGCAAAATTATTATTAAATCACTTAATAAAATTGCGGAACTTTTTGGTGTTCCCAAAGAACCAGTAACACACCAAAATTTATCGTATTCTAGATCATAATTTTATTCTCTGAGTAACTATAGTAGACTTTTATTCATTTTTTCGTTTGCAGATAAGAAAAACTAGTCTGAAAATACTAAAATTTTTAGATATCTAATTTAAATCATACATTGAGTGAAACAGATTATAAACCAAATGGTTTGGGTAAGGATATTTCTTCACAAAATAATTTTGCAAACATTTTTATTCCTTTTGAAAACATTCATTTTATAACATTAACTCTTTATTGTAGAACCCATTAATTCACTAATTTTAATTAGATATCGATTTTAAAAAAATGAAATAACATTATTTTTTCCATTACGGGAATTCTTTCGTTTACAAATAAGATTTTAAGTCATCCGTTAAATTATGTCTTGTATGTACAGTATCTTCTTATTACACTATTTTTCTTGCATATTCTTTCATATTTTACTCTAAAAAAAAACAATTTTTAAATAATCAGGAACAAAAATAGTCATTAAAAATTTCTTACCGTATGTCAAAATAACAAAGCTAAAACCAGGTAAACACAAAGATAAAAATTCTTCTATCGGATCCTTAGAGACAACTATCCCTTTTGATCAAGAGAGAACAATTTATTCGAAGGGTGGTTAAAAAAACCATTGCAATAAAATCTTAGAACTCGATCTACAAGAAATCATTCCCGACAAAACCCAGCGAACTCCCCAATGCGACCCACAAAGCGTGGATGATACCGACACCGACAGAGAACACGAAGGGACAGCAGATTTCGTTTCCCGCCAATCTTTATTCTTGCCAGCGCCAACTAGTGGTAAATGGATAAACACATAAGTTTTAAGAAAAGTTGTGAAGAATATAGTCCTTGTTTCTAAAGAATAATTTTTTTATTCCGAAGAGTACTTAATGGGACACTCAAGAATTTTTATGGAAAAATCTTTGTTATTACACGTGTGTGAAATAAAGAAATATATTATTGATCTTATGTTCCATTGATCTTAGATTTTAAAGACTCTTTTTGTTTCAGTGCTTCTTTTTTTTTTTTTTTTTTTTTTTTGTAAATTTTAAAAGGAACATATAACAAATACGATTCGCGTGTTTCTGAATGAACCTGAAAAGGAAATGAAATGACGTAATGTGTATGTAATGACTTACAGTTAACAAAAAAAAAAAAAAAAAAAAAAAAAAAAAAAAGGAAGACTCTCGTAACAAGTTGTTATCTGATAACTGGATTTCAAATCATATCAATTTTCTTAATTCGAAGATTTTTTTTTTTATTCAAAAACGATGCATTTAGGAGCGACAATAATTAAAAAAGTTTATGATATAAAATAATTGAATGATTCGAAAACTTAAAATCCAAATTGAAATTCCACCACGTTTCTTAATTGAATTCTTTAAAAAAAATTCTTAATGATTCTTAATTCTTAATTATTCTTAGTGATTCTTAATTCTTAATTATTCTTAGTGATTCTTAATTCTTAATTATTCTTAGTGATTCTTAATTCTTAAAAAAAAATTCGAAAAATTCGAATGCGTGAATTGTGGAAAATAAAAATCAATTTTAAGCTATAATTTCACTTTTTAAAAAAAAAAATGGCATTTCATGCTAGCATTTTAAAATTTCAAAAATGAATCTCTTCTCAGTTAACCCCGCATTATTTAAATGGTTTAAAGTGGTCTTTTTAATTCAGTTTTTAAAAAGGTAAAAAAAAAAATATTTTACTAAGCATAAATTTTTTCTAAATAATTTTAAGAAACTGACCTTATTTGATTAAAAAAAAAAGTTGGGTTTTTTTTTCAATTTTTGCATGTAAAAGAACATCAATCAAAAATTTGAACACTGAATACCAATTTATGCTGAGACACAAATTCGTCAAAATTTTCAATAAAGTTAAAGGGAAATTAAACTTTAAGGATGTGATTTTGTGCATTAAATGTTTTCGATTTAAAAACTCTGAATAACTAATTCAAAGAAAATCTAATATGCAATTATACAATAATTAACAGAAGATTTAAACAAAATTTAAGTAACTGACTGAAATAATGAAACAAAAATTTATTTAAATAACTGACTGAATCTAACTGACTGGATAATTAATTGAAACCAACCAAATATTAATTTAGAAATTAGCTTCATCCTTACCTATAGAAATTTACGTGAATTTAGCCTAAAATTATTATTCTCCGCCCGTAAAATAATTTTAAATAACTCCTTTGACTTTTCTTTGTCTCTTAAAAAATTTAAATAGTTTGAAAATAAGTTTTAAATAAGTTTTAAATAGTTTCAAAATAAGTTTCAAAACAGTCTAATATTCATTTCGAAATTAGATTTATTCTTATATATAAATTTTTTATATACTATTAAAAAAATACTATTGTACGTCTTTAAAATAAATATAATTGACTATTCTGCGTTTATTTAAGTCTTCTACATCTTTAAGGTTTAAAAAGGGCAAATATTCATTTAGAAATTCGATTTATTTTTACCTGTAATAATTTGTTGCATACACTTAAAAAGAGAGACTATTCTATGACTCTAAAAATAAAAATCGTCTGCAAAATACGATGTTCAAATATTCTATTACATTACATACATTATCGCTTGACGTTATAAAATATTTTTGCCCACATTATTATGGTTATAAAAATGCTTATTACGTACAAATATTATTCCTTTTCATTCATAGATTAAAAAATACTAAACATTATTTTTAGGCTTAAAAATTAAATTATGTATTAAGTGAAACAGATTTTAAGACAAATAGTGTTGAGTGAACCTATTTCATTCGCGATCGCAACGCTCGAGTACGCCATCTAGCGGGAGACTGAAAATATCGGACATTAGTTCCCACAAAACCATTGGCAACGACGGACGCCATTTCATTAGCAGCAAATAAGAAGCAAAATTTCCCTAAGGAAAAGGTAGAACTTCTTGAAAAAACTAATCAGAACATGCCAAACATTGAAGCAGAACACGCCAAGCATTTGAAGAACAATTTCTGGATAATTTTTACCTTTCTATTACCAACAACATAACTTCCAATTTCATGATAACTTGCTGTTACAGATTGTGTGCATTACGGTAAAATAATTTTTTCTGTCTTCAATTCATTACAAATTAAAGTGAAATCAGCATTGCTTTCGTCATTCCAATGAATAAATAAGAATTCAGAATATGCACAGAACTGTATAATATGTAGTTATAGAATATTGTTCTTCTTTATAGAACAGTATATATTTCTGTATCTATTATTCGTAAAACAACAATAAAGAATCATCCGAACTACTTGAAATAGATTCATTTGTGCTGATTATTAATAAATTTGAATCGTTTTCTTGGTAATTATTATTTTGTTTTGAAGGAATAATTTCAACTAGAATTCAGCTATTCTGTTTTTAGCTACATATTCAAATTCATATCAATTATAAAATTTTACTGTGTAGTATGTTATCTAAAAGTAATGAAGGGATAAACTATGCATATATTATTTGAGAATAAAGTTTTCAAACAAGGAACTTATCATTTTGGAATTCTCCGGGAATTATAAATCAGGTAAGTGCAATGATTTTTACAATAAAAAATTTGCTTGTAAATATTTTTTTTTTTCATTTGATGTTGGTTCTCTACAGAATGGTTTTTTACGTCTGATTAAGAACTATAAGAATAATAAAAAAAGAAACAATATGAAAGTTTTTATTTCAATGTAAAGAATTCTTAAAATCGTTTTTTTATCCTAAGAATTCTTTATTTTCCGTTTTTTAGATTATAATTTTTTGATAAAAATTGTTCTCAAAATACTTTTTCTGAAAAATTAAATATTATAACATTATGTGTTTATGTATACTTCTTGTATATTCCAATGTTTGAAGTAATATGATTCAGAAAAGTATGGAATAAAAATTCGGTACTTACTTATTAACGCCACCGCCGCTACAGATTTGGCGGTTTTTAAGTGCCGCCAATCTACACTTAAAATTTTTGCGACAATTCATAAAATAAAACACTTTATTTAAAATCAAAATAGTCAATCGGATTTCGGTGGAAAATGAGCCGATATAGAGTTTACAATAGATTCAAAACAATCATATCGCCATATGAACTCTGATAAATAAGATTCCAAATGAAATAACATTTCCAAAACGTACGTTTACCAAGATAAAGTTTTATGTTGTGGGAATTGGTACATTTTCGTTTTTTCGGTAAAATATTTCCCTCCTGAAAAAATAAAATTGCTTCTTGTTTTGTTTTTGGCAAATCCCAAAGACGAATTTTCGTAGCACTAAAAATGGCGACAAAAAAGAATTGTTTTTTTTGTTTTTGTTTCGTCAGCATTCTTTATTTTACGTTTCTTAGTTTCTAAATAATGATTTTTATTGAAACTTGAAATTTTTTGATAAAAATTGTTGTCAAAAAACTTTGCTTACAAAATTAAATTTCATAAAATTATGAGGCTTATGTATACTTTTTGTTCATTTTAATTTTTGAAGTAATATGATTCTTAAAACTATAGAATGTAAAGTTTAAATGGGCCTTTCATGTTATATCATTAAATTTAGTAATACTATTTCTCGAGAAATTAGGTTTTAACTCTTATAAGAAATATACATATTTTTTTCTGTTAATGTACAAATATTTTTCCGATGCGTTTTGGATATTCCTTCTCTAATAAAAAGAGATACCATTTAGTTTTCGTTTGCAGAAGAAAGAATATCAAGCATTTTTCTTTTTTAAATTTAATTAGCCACAATAAAGAAGGAACGTTGCAATGCTACACGCTACGTTAACGACGTCTCCAGAGTAACTGAATGACGGTTCATATAGAAATCGCAGGTAAGCGGCTCACACAACAACGCCCCCTATAGTTCGTTGCGATCGCGAATCGCAAAAGTTTTTAGAGATGATATGAAACTTCATTCGACTCAAAAAAACTAAATCTAGTAGTAAGAGAAAATATGAAGTCTAAAAAAACTATTTCCAGTTATAAGTTTTTAAATATATTTTTTCAGATTTAGAAAAGGTGTCTAAAAACTTTTTCGGAATTTAATCAAGCAATTAATTAAATTTAAAAAAACAGACCCACAACTTTAGTTTTTAGAAGAAGAAAAAACATAATTTCTTATCTGTATTCTTTAAACGAAGAAGGATCCAGGTGCAGTTTAGAAAATATAACATGCTAAATTTAATTAGATGAGAAGTTGGAATTCCGAATCTTTTAATATTTACGAATTTGAATTTTTTCTAAGTCTATATTTGTGAATATAAAACTTTTATTTTTCTGATTTTATTTATTTGATACGAATAATAAAATTAGAGAAACCCCAGACACAGAACTCGTCGATTTGATAGAGATAGCTTCAATTAATTTATTGACAATGATTTTTAACCGGTTTAGAAACGGACCTCCACATTAGTGAAAAATTCAAGTTCGATATACTAAGTTTTAATGAAAAGACATTTTTTATTAATATCTATAATTCAAAAAATAATTTTACAGTTATTTAAAAAACATTTTACAATTTATTAAATAGATTTTATTTATTTTTTCCTCAAAAAATTGACTAAAGTTATTTTAAGGGCAAACAAAATATTGCTATTTTATAGTTATAGTTATTTTAAGGGCAAACAAAATATGCAAAACAAATTATTGCTTACAGCTACAAGTTTCTAAAAGGCATTTTTTATTTAAAAATATTTACAAGCTTTTGCTATTATGCAATGGTTGGAAACAGAGGTTTGGCTACAACATAGAAACTGGAGAAAAAAAATTCTAAACTTTATACCTTTAGTTATGTAACCCTTCTAGACCTTTCTATAAATCCATTCCTTTTCTAGATCTTTAGTTATCCATTTTGATAAAAGTTTCCTAAACTTTTTTCTACTGTGCAAAAGAAAAGCATAATTTATATCATTCTCCAGAAATTGGAAAAATTTCAAAACTCTGTACTGCTGTCCAATTCTATAAGTGAAATTATCAAAACTCATTACTACTCCATATCTATAATTATCATTAAATTTTGCGAAAATATAAAATCATAAATTCTAAATTCAATGTGATTTTTAGATTAATTCCGTTTCTTGTTTCAAACTTTAACCTTCATGGACCTCGAAAACTTACACTAATTTTTGTATAATAAAAGCTTCACGTAGTACAACAGTGATTATCATATAAGAGTGTTCTCTACTCTAAAATGCCGTGAAAATCGTTTGTTTGTCTAAACTAAAGTAATAGCGTGGCAAATTTTCAGTATTCTTTTCGATAATCAAAAGTTCCTTCTTGCCTCCGGGATCGTAATAGAATGCTCTAACCGTTACAGTTGTGCACCCCAGTCTAGACACAGTTTGTAAGCCTTATATAGTGGCATCATGACATTCTAATTTCATGTTTCACTGGTACACAAAGCTACAATTAGAAAAATATGGTCCCCATAGCTAAGTCAGGAGATTGGTAACTTTAATTCTACTTTTTACTTATTTCGCTGTAACTTAAAAACTTTTAAACCAAGGGAATGTATCTCGTTATGTATCACTACGACGGCTACTGTATAAAGCTTCCTAATTCTCCCTGGACTGGAGTGCACAACTATAGTTGTGAGAGCATCCGAACGAATCCTGCCGAATCCTGCCGGCAGCCAACGAACATCTCTCTTACTTATTTCTCCCTCCACTCACTTTTTAAACCACGAATTTTGCTCAAAAATTAGTATATGCTGTTTCAATTTTAAATACATGGGGTTTTCAACTCGACTATTATTTCTTTTGGAGCTTTTTTAGCACATACTTAATTTTGAGAAAAACCTTTTTTACCTAGTAAATAAATTATTTTATTATTAGTAGCTTATAACTGTTCGTTATTAACACTTTAATAATAACAAATAAAAATTAATCGTTAATTCTTCTATAAGAATTATTAGACTATAATTTAGTTTCAATTCAATGTGCATTGCGGTTATCATCACAAATTATTTCTTTATATATTGCAGTTTCCTTCAAATTTTCGTTTACTCTAAATGTCATTTTATCCATAAACTTAAAACTTGAAAAAGATCGGCCCCATTAATACGTGGAAAAAAATCTATTAAAAAGTTGTTGTTGTTTTTCTTAAAGATAAAACTTTTATCTTTATGAAGCTAAAATATTATTTTAGAAGATTTTGTTTTCAAAAATTAAAAGCTTTCCTTTGCGACAACTATTTATTCATCAAAAAATAATTATTTATTTTTAATTAATATTAATTATTTAATATTTATTAATTAGTAGGAATGATTACCGCTTCATGCCATAATCATTACGAGAAGCGTCTAAACGTTTCAATTAGGAATATTAAAAAAAATTTTAATTCAAAATTAGTTTTGATCGTGGCCGTTGAATATCCAAGTGTCCACTGTACTTAAATCTTGTATTTAAATCTTGACAATTACCATCAAATTTTAACTTCTTTTTCCCTCTTTAGTTTGAAAGTGAAAGCTGCTGTAATAGTGACTAAAATCAAATACGATCCCCCCCCCCCATATGCATTTACATTTCATTACCTCTTGCAAAAACTTAAAGAGTAAAGTTTTATTTGCCTTCTTAATTTACTTATTTCTCGTGACTTTCTACAAAGAAGAAGCATTCGAACTTTCGTTCACTTTTCGGTGCAATAAATTTAAAATCATCCATTCAAAACTGCATGCTTTTCCCATCAGTGTGAGCTAAATTAAACATAACTTATGTAAATGAGTTTGAATAAATCTGTTTTCAAGTATCAATTAATTCAGCAGGTACCTACTTTACCGTAAATTTGGAAAAGATCTCGTTAGTTATGTTCAGGTAAGATTGTATACATACAACATTTATTTCACAAATGCGTTAAGTAAGCTCTGTCATAAGGTGAATGATAACATCTCTACAATCCATTTACAGATAACAAAATTTGAAAAGTAAAATTAAACCTTGATAATATTGCTATTAACCTATTAACTAATAACCCATTAACTAACATATTAACCATGCGCGAATTTGCCGAAAATCATTTCAGTGCACAATTGTTTTCATTAAATATTTATAACTGAAAGATAATATTTATTAGTTGCGAAAATAATGCTCTGTTATAATTAAAATATCAAATTATTTCCATGAAATGTATACTGAGAAAAAAAATATGGTCAAAACTACTAAAATATGATTTACTGTGCTTCTGGCTCAACTATTACTATGCTTCTGGCTGCCTGGGATCGAAACGCTTTGGTAATTATTTTTGTAATATTAACACTGAAATAAATTTTTAATATGTGATAAAATTTTGTAGATGTGGAAAAATCTGGAAATTTTATCACGATACCCTACAGCTTGGAATAAAAACCTTTTTTTCGGTTAAATTTACTTTTCAATTTCGTATTTTTTATTATATGCCAAAGTAATAAGAACTATAATTTTGAAAACCAGAATTTCTGCTAAACCGTTACTATATACACGACAAAATTACCAAATGAATGGTTATTTACCGTATATTTAGGTTTACCATATATTTTAGTTTATCGAATATTTTGGTTTAATGAACCAGAATTATAGTTTGTTGGTTTGTTGCTATTTTACGTGAAATTACCTACAGTACAATAATTCTAGAGGAATTATTTTCTCCGTGTATAATAATAAATGAAATAATATTCATTAACGGGCATTGTTCCATAATATAATTATTTAATAGAAAAAATTAGCACTGTTTCATAATAAGCCCTTCATATCTGTTTAAAACTCTCGTAGAGAAATGTAAGTATGCAGCCACAAAAATACGTAGTAAATATGTCACACTAAAAAGGATTTAAATTATGTTTCAAGGTTTCAAGAAATAAATACAACTGATTAATGTTATTATTGAAGTTTTTTATTTTTTTATTTTGGTACCACTGATAACAAAACAGTGTTTAAAAACTGAATCGAAAAGAAATTGTACTTTTTACTATTCATTTTATATACATAGCGTGTTTTAATTATGTTGATTAATTTTGTTGATCTCGAAAATGTTTGGTGGAAATTCTCAGCCTATTGTTATAAAAGAAATAATGCATTGGTGGTATCTAAAGCAACATTTAATTTACATTGTCTACATTGTCTACATTAATTTACATTGTCATTACAATTTTGACACATTAAAATACGTTCGTCTTCTTGATCTTAGTCATCTTATGCCGTTTCGATTCCTTTAATCGAAATAGATTCCGAAATCAAGTCTGCTTAACCAAGAAAGTTTAAATCGACTGAGGACTTCAACCAACATAATTTAAAGAATTAATAACGTCGGTTTTACTCTTAACGGACAGTTTGATATGGCATGTTATTTTGTAGAAAACGTGTGGCGACATCTTTTACACATTTGGTCTTGTTACACATTTCTCTACCCAGTTTTTAAAAAATCATCTGCAAGAATTTGTCTCTCAATATATTTTCTCACATAAGGCCTTTTACTGACAACATTGTTTCTTCTTTTACTCCATACAACATAATTTTAACATTTAGCCCTTTATTTACCGTATTATTTCTTCTTTTACACTATAGAACATAATATCGCATTGAGTCCTTTATGTACAATATTGTTTCTTCTTTTACGTCATATAGGGCTTAGTGTGGTAATACTAGTATAGGTAATAATATATGGGTAATAATATATATGTATGTATTAATATCACCATACCATATAGATAATAATATCACCATACCTTATAGACAATAATATCACATTAAGCCAATTATTTACAATAGTATTTCTTCTTTTCCACCATACAACTTAATATCACATTAAGCCCTTTATTTACAATATTGTTTCTTCTTTTACGTCATACAACATAATATCTAAGCCCGTTAAATACAATATTGTTTCTTCTTTTACTCCATAGAGCAAAATATCACATTAAGCCCTTTATTTACAATATTGTTTCTTCTTTTACTCCATAAAACATAATATCACATTAAGCCCTTTATTTACAATATAGTTCTTCTTGTACTCCATAAAACATAATATCACATTAAGCCCCTTATTTACAATATTATTTCTTCTTTTACGTCATACAACATAATATCTAAGCCCTTTATTCACAATATTGTTTCTTCTTTTACTCCATAGAACATAATATCACATTAAGCCCTTTATTTACAATATTGTTTCTTCTTTTACTCCATAGAACATAATATCACATTAAGCCCTTTATTTACAATATTGTTCTTCTTTTACTCCATAAAACATAATATGTCATTTCTCTTATTCATATCTTTCTTTACAATATTATTTTTCTTTTACACAGTATTACATAATCACACATTAAGTCCTTAATTTACAATATTGTTTTTTCTTATATGCATACACTTGGTGTTTCAAAAGTATTACTCTTAATACATATTTTATAATTCTTTAATTTATATACAATAAATTATACATAGTTTATAGGTCCGAATAAATTCTTTACATACTGTGTATGCTTACGTCATAAAAATTGAAGGTAATAATTTCTTC
Source organism: Parasteatoda tepidariorum (assembly GCF_982258835.1). Taxonomy (NCBI): domain Eukaryota; kingdom Metazoa; phylum Arthropoda; class Arachnida; order Araneae; family Theridiidae; genus Parasteatoda; species Parasteatoda tepidariorum. Next base: position 71,197,881 of record NC_141757.1, read on the forward strand.
TTCTTTTTTTTACTGTAGGGTCCACAGTTAAAAACTACCGAATCAGAAGATGCAATTTTTCTGACACACCACTAAAATCACTGGAGAAGAAGGTACTAATTGTAAAAAACTGATACGCAATAGCGATTTCAAAAATTTCACTAATAATGCTGGCTGAAATATAAATCTACAAATATTGCTCTATATCTGTACCATATTTGTGCATTTGTATAGATATATTAAAGATAAAAATTTCTTTATACAGAAAGCAAAGGAAATTTGTCTCAATAATCAATACAATATAATATTTATATTTACATTATTTATATTTACATTACTACATTACATTTACATTATTACATTATGCATTATTTATATTTACATTAATTTATATTTACAATATAATATAAATTTTTTGCATTGTAACAATTATTGGCGAAAACGAATATTGTTGTAGTAAATCTGAAATATTTGTCTTTTCTCTAAAAAATAAATAAAATTATCTGAAAAAAATGTTTTATGTAAGGCATAAATAATTCATTTGTAGCAAAATGAGAAGAAAAAAAAATTGTATTTTATTAGTAACCAAACTTTTATCAATTCATTAATTAATAATTTTTGCATTTATTGAATAATGTTTATTGATTATTAATGATATTTTGATTATTTAATAATGTTTACATTTTATCAATTGTAAAAATTATTAAATAATCGAAAATTTAATAATTTTTACAATGGTATCCTTGAAATATACATTTTAATAACGCAACTAAAATAATTCTGAAATTGGTTACAAAAACGTTTAAATTTCGCAAACCATGATTATTAATCGAGTCAATATATTTTATAATTCTTATATTTTATTTAATACACATACTGAAATCATCCTTTAATTCTGCCGTGAATAATTTTTTAAAAACTTATAAGTTTTCTACGAAACAATATCAATGTAATGATAATTGCTTCAAACAACTCCTTAATATCGTCTGATAGTTTAAATACTTGAAAACGCTAGAAGTGCTGTTTTTAATTTTATTTTCATAAAATGAATGCTACATCTTTTAAGAGTAATGCTCATTTTGAAATCAAATAGAATTATTTTCCATCTAAATAAACTTCGTTAAATCATTTAAGGAGCTATAAAATTAGAACCATTTTAATCTTATAGTTTTAATTAAATTCCTTTGGATGAAAATCTTCTTTAAAACAAAGGCGTCTAAGATTTTGTCTAGTTTAGTTATTAACAAACATCAAATGTAAATTTCTTATTATCTGAAGAAACAATTCCTTCAACTGAGTTCAACAAAAATAAAATATAACTCCGCTTGTTTTAATGATTACAACCGCTCATTTTGAGCGATTCGATGCCAAACTAAACAAATTTTTGAAAGTAATTTATTCAAAGCGAAACGGTAAAAAGGCGGGTTTGCGTGATTACAGTTATGGTTAGAATAATGGTGAAAACGAAACAAATTATGCTTGGATATTTTGTAAACAAAAAGAAAATTGGTTTAAAATTTAGCATTCAACATCTTTCTTCATTAGTTTTGCTCTGAAATAAAATTCCGTTTTATTTTGTGATTAGTAAAACAAGAAACATTGCTTACTTCTCTTCATCGAAATTTAAAATAGATGTTTTCTATTTCTTTTGGAACAGTAGCAGGAGAAAGGTAATTTTTTTGCTTCTCATGTGTGATTGATTTGTCCCTTTTGTTTTACAGACAAAAAAAAATTACAGGAAAAGCTTGTTCCAGACTTTCTTATTTTGCATTTCTTAAAAATAATTACAGTTTCTTAAAAATAAAAAAAATGCAGTTGAAAAGGAAATAATTTGGACACATAATTCTCTATATATTTAACGCTTGCTACAATATCCGACCCAAACATGTAAATAAATATGAAAAGGTTACCACTTGTATCATCTTTACAAACTTTAAAAAAAAATTTGAAAAAAAAAAATTTAAAAAACACCCGTGTCTTTAATGCAGAGCTGTAAAGGTATAAAGAATTTTTATGTTATGAGCTGCAACTCATTTCTTACGCAAAACTTTTTGAGAGCTAAAGTTTTTGAGGCTAGCATAGCACTCGTGTGCAGATTACCCCTGAATCCAAAAACGAACCAATTAGGAAAGTGTATTGGATACAAGTCTGGTGAGTAAGGTGGCCATTCTTATGTTATAAGAAAATCAGGAAATGTGCTTTGCACCGTTCTTGACAACCTCTTTGTCCTCTTGCATATCTTGTTGGAAGGTTCATTTTTGGATTCCAAAGAACTTATGAGAACAAGAAAGCATCATTTAAAATGAGTTCGCGATATGTTGCGATAAAAATATTTGATTTTGAACTTTGGTCATTTTATTTCTAGTGATCCTATCAAAACGAAAGACAAAAATCTATAACAATCCAAACATTTATTCTGAAATTCAATCAATTCAATAAAAAATTTGATTTTAAACTTCGTCCAAGTTATTTCGTGTCATCCTGTAATACCGTAAGGCAAAAATTTAGAACAATCCAAGCATTTATTACATAATTCAAACAATTGAATAAAAATGTTTGATTTTAAGCTTCAAGCTGGTTATTTTTTTGTCATCCTGTAAGAACGTAGGGCAAAAATTTGTTTTATAATACAAACAACTGAATAAAAATAAATGAATTTAAACATCCTCTAAGTTATTTCTTGTGATTTAGAAAAAACCAAATTGTGATTTAGAAAAAATTTAGAAAAAACCAAACTCATAAAATTTATTTAAAATTGAATGAATTTATAATACTTTCAAAATTGAACAAAAATATTTGATTTTAATCTTCATCCAAGTTATATCTTGTCATCTTGCAAGAATGTAAAGAAAAAATTTAGAACAATCTAAATATACCGCCGTTCATGCTCATCACATACTTAGAGGAGATAATCGAAATAAGACTTTAAATAATACTTAATCATATTTATTATACCAAGAATCGAAAGAAAACTTTAAACACGAATCCATAGTGTTTCGCAGTCATCACTCTAAATAAATGTTTTTTAGCTTCTTAATCAAAAATGAAGTTAGAAAACTATATATCTTAACAGTCACAAAGGAAAATTTCAGCAAGAAAGGAACAAAAACGGAATCGAAATCTATCAAATCACTAGTGAAGGCGAACGAAACAAAATCGATTGTCAGATGAAACATAGAGTTAAAACTTCAAAAGTGTTTATTGGAAACTTAGTGTTTCCAATAAGCACTTTTGAACTTTTTCCTGATTCATCTGACAATCAAGCAGGTTTTCATAGTTTCAGTACTCATTGAATTCCTATTACATTTACATCCTTAAATATTCTTAACTACCCTCTTCATCTTAACTCATTAAATTCCTCTTAAATATTCTTATCATTTGTATAACAGATCTTTGAATATTAATTTATTGCCATCAAAGCACACAAATTCACTTCATTTTGATAAAAAAAAATTCTAAAAATACAGGTTAAGAGCTATATATACGGAATGCTCTGTATATCGAAGTCATATTAATTTTTAAACCGGCTGATGCAACGTGTTACAATACAGACACCCGATTTACTTGAAATTAAAAAATATTTTGGAAAAAAAATGTCATTCTCGTGCAAATTACCTCTAAAAAACATCTTCAACTATTCTATCCAGAGCCTGGAAAAGGCAGGGGCATACGGGGCAGTTGCCCCTGGCCCCCAGTTCAGATGGGGCCCCCAATTCGAAAAGAAAATTTAATTTGCATTTCCCTTTTTAATTAACCTTTTTTAAACAAATTATCAGTATAAATGTAAACTCCGTCAATTTTGTGTCAGTTTCTTTATTAATCTATCATATAAACACTATCTGTATTTCGTAAATCCATGGCTTTCTGGGGTGGAAGTCCCGTCGTGGACTGATCGTAAAGACACGGCCCCCAAGCAGATCACCGAAGTCAAGCATCACTGGCTGCGGTCAGTGTGCGGGTGGGTGACCACTTGGATCAGTCTGCGTAGGGACCGAGGGTGTGCGGTATTGGTGCTCGTTAAACTTTTCTATCGTAAAGTGCTCGACTTCGCGTGCATGTCGTTCGGCTACCGAAGAGGGGGTGCAATCCCCTCTTCAGAGGATCAAAATTGTGATGGCATGTCTTCAGATCATCCTCATCAGGGATTTTCCCCAGACCGTCGCCAATAGCTCATTGCGCAGCTCTAGTGCGGCGTAAATGAGCTACAACAACTTCTAGAGTGGAATTCAGCTAAATTTTCGCAATTACGATGGACGAATTTGGCGAATCAAAAGCCTGTATTTGTACGCATCGCACAATGCGATATGTTTACAAAAATACCAGATTTTGATTGGCTTAATTGAGCCATCGTAATTGCGACATTTTAGCTGCATGCCGCTCTAATGTCTACAAGGATATGAATTTTCCACAATTAGATGACAAAGTTAACAATCAGAAAATTGCATTCGGCATAGAATACTCAGAACAACATTTCGTCTGACATTGGAGGGGTGGGGAGCTTTATAGCTATCCATTTTTTTTTTTTTTTTTTTTTTTTTTTTTTTTTTGTTATTTACAAAGAGATGAAAGATTTAAATACCTTCATAAAGTTTGGTTCTTCATTACTAAAGTAGTGAAGCAATAAGGGGCCCCCAATGCTACAGGCCCCTATTAGGCTAAGTCGGGCCCTGATTCTATCCAAAAGTGAATGTTTCTGCAACTGTCGATAACCATCCTGCAGATTATGGGGAGTCAATATTCCTTGCCAACTCATATTAAACTGCCTATCTTTGATAAACCTATCATAGAAAATATTGATCTCTAAACAGTATTTTCCCGTTCACATTTTACAGTCATTGACAACAACATTTTACCACTATTTTTCTTTTTTTTCTTCTTACAGTCAGTCAATTATATGATGAAGAAAAAATTTTATTAATTTTGTAGTGGTGGTTGAAGTATTGCCTCAAGAAAAATGAATAAAACCGTTTAAGTAAAAATTTGATTTATTAAAGTAAGAATTGATATTGATATATTCAAAATTGCCATAGTTAAAATATATACAAATCATAAGGAAAAGGAAGTCCCCTAAAGGGATCAAGATAACATTCTCCACATCGAGAAGTTTTTGTTACTATGAATGATATTTATAACGGTTGGGACTGGTAGGCCCAAAAGGGCACCCCCAGTCACCACAAATTTGTAATTGAAAGTGAATGATTTTGTTCCTAACGGACACAGCAGCATGGAGAAGAGATCCAAGATTGGCGAATTATCAAAATATAACATAACCAAAATAAAGCCAACTCCCCATAATCAATATTAGATTTGAAAATACTTTGGCGATCGAGAATTACTATAACCATGGCGAGAATTACTATAACCATGTAACTGAAACATATTTGCGGTAAGAAATTAATAATAAAGAGTTATAAATAGATTTTTGTTTTCGATTAGGTGCGGCAGTGAATTAAGAGTCTACACTAGTATTGAATTAAAAAGTTAGCCGTTACATTGAACGATAAGAAAAGAATAAAATATTTTATGTCCGCTTTCATAAAGATTAACTCATTGATTTAATTTAAATATAATTCGGTTAAGAATGATTTTAAAAAAATAAGTTTAAGTAATTAAAGATATTTTAAGGACTAGGAAATATAAATGTAATGCCAATTGTGGCATCACAAATCTGTAAAGCATTCCAAATTTAAGAAAACCATTGCGACATTCTGCACCATAATAAAAAGGAGAAAAATAAAATTTTTAATTGTAATCTTGATTACAATTCAACATTATTTTGATTACAACTTTAATCGCGATTCCAAGTAATTGCGATTCCGAAAAATCCCCACAAGAAACGATTATGATTGTTGTTGTTATGGACGTATGCCTGTTAAGTCAGAGGGGTGCGGTTGCTCTTGTTTTCCATGGCCCCATCTATGGCCAAGAATTCGACTTCTGCCACACCCATACGTCACACCCGTTTATAGGGCGGACCCATTCATACATCCATTCATTCATCCACAGATTGTAATTTTGACCTGAATCAGAGAACGATCAATCTCCGATCCAGTACCTCCAGAGGTTTTGATTTGCTATGGGAACATGGAGGACTTTGCGACTCGACAAATTTAACGTGCATAGTCACCATTTACTACACCGGGAGTCTTCGACCGGCTGGGTTCGAACCCACGAACTCTCAGACATGGGCCCAGCGATGCCGAACGATTATGGTTAATTATAATTATAAGTAATTAAAATATATGATTACATGTAATCGTGATTACAAGTAATGGTGATTACCTGTAATCAAAATATACGATTACAAGAAATTACAGTTGCATATTTTATATATATATATATATATATATATATATATATATATATATATATATATATATATATATATATATATATATATATATATATATATATATATAGAGAGAGAGAGAGAGAGAGAGAGAGAGAGAGAGAGAGAGAGAGAGAGAGAGATGCTACGGTTAAAGTAATAAAACCGGTTATTATTAATGATAACCAATAGTCAATGTGATTAAACCGGTTTTATAGCATTGTGATATGGGTGTATACTTTGTATACTTTGTGCCGGCTAAGAGCATAGATATTTTTCTCTATGTAGCAACCAACTATCATTCCTTTTATAAAATAAAACATTTATCAAAGAAAAATAATAATTTTCATGATTCTCTGATTATGAACGTATTTTAAAAGGATGACTAACAACAAGTCACTGGAAATCTGGAAATAAAACTTTCTATTCGCAATAAATGCCTACTAAAGTCTTTCTTTTTGTCTTGGCAATGATACGGAAAATACGAGATTAAAGGAATGATAGCATATTAAATGTGTATATTATGTAAAGTATCACTTATTCCTAAAAAATTTATAACCATGTGGTTACCGTTCCGAACTCAAATTTTTAAATCTATTATCTATCGCAGTGATCACACAATATATAATTTTGTTCACTTCACTTTATATAATTTATCTTATATTAGGTTTTGTCTTATTTTCATGAAAATACCATTTTATATATTTCATAAAATAATTATGTTAGTCACAAGTTTTTAAGTTTTTTTTTTATTTTTAGGTTCAGTTTCAGTCTTTAAAAGCATGTTTCTTTCAAGTAAAAAAAAATTTACAATTATCAAATTTTGTTTTTAAGTTCGTATGAATTAAATAGAAAAGCATTACCTCGTGAATGAAAAGTAAAATTGTTCCGTAAAATTATTTAATGCGAAAGGCAAAAATTGTCACTCACTACCTCTCTTTTTATTTGTTTTAGTAATTTGGGGTCGTATTTACTTCATAGCGTGATTGATAGTTAAGCAATGAATAACTTAAAAAATCTTTCTTGCACTTTTTATTCATTTAGAAGGATCTCCAAGTAATGCTTTATATGAATCTATTTCCACCAAAGCCAAAAATTGGCAACATTCTACTTTTTATACCAAATGTTAATTTTATTTATTCATTATTATTTTTTTATTTTTTTTGCATGGCTCCTTAATTATCAGAAGTTTGGGATTTGGTTTCAGGGATTATTTTTGCATGCTAAATGGAACGGAATAAAGTAAATATTGATGTTTCTTCAGAAAAAGTGCGTTTTTTCTTCAAAATATCCAAATTACGTAACGTTTTTCGCTAACTATTAATTGTAATTTAAGATATTACTTTCAGATATTACTATAAAACTACACTTTACTGAATGAAAAGCCGACAAGCCTTACTAATGTTTTTTTTTTTTTTTTTTTCCTTTGCTGACTATACATTAAGGTTTATGTATAGTCTAAGCTGACGTCATCTCATATATCTTTCGACAGTAAATTCCTCAATGATTACTCAGTTACTATGAGCAACACAAGGACTTGTGTCAAGCTGGTTGGCATTCATAATCACAAAATTTCAGCATTTGTTTGGTTTGTGATATAATGATATAAGTCAAGTGATAATTCAGTCTCTGGCTTTGATATCTCTATAAATTACACCCTTTTTCACTATATATAATCCTTTCTTTCCTTGTAAGATTTTAATTTTATAATTCAAAATGTTCGATTGTAAACTTTATTAATAAAAATATATTGCCTCGGCATTTTTTACAGTAAGACCTCTTAACTAGTTTCTCAAAACCACCACCAGATGACAGACAAAAACTCCAGTTTCGAAAAAGTTGCTCAGTTTGTATGTTACGTCTTTTATCCGAGATTTAATTTTAAGGGTAATTAAGCCAACCAGAACCAGAAATAGTCAGCTGAGAAATAAACAAACACTACAACTATTACTTTTTCCAAATTAGATCTTGTTTTTGTTATGTCATGCTTCAATGGTGCGTTCATTATAAAGAAATAAATAAATAAAATTCATCCTAGAATAGTTATTTTACTACAAGAATATGAGAGCAATCACCTAATATCCCCTATTTACATTTATTTATTATGATATCCAGTAGTCTTCCATAATTCGCCAGCTGTTATTGATAGAATAAAATTCTTCGTAGAGTATACAAATCTTCCCCAAGTAATTTTCTTTCATAATATTCTTTAATATTTCCTTGTTTACGCATAATAAACAAGGAAATAATTTATATTCTCAGGCTTTCTTCCTGGGATATGAAATAGTCTTCTATAAGTCATCAGCTGTTATTCATTGAATAAAAATTTTTACACTGTCTTCTACAAGTATATATTTTCTTACAATAATAAATTATTTATTTTAAATATTCTTATTTCAACTTGATGATTTTTTATTTCTTTTTGTTCAAAAAATGATATTTTTTGTTCTCATTATGCAAACAAGATGATTTAATTACATTGTGCCCATTTTATTTCATCTCTCCTTTTAAATTCAGGATAAAAACAAATTTCTCCTCCCAGAAAATACTTATATTTAAATTTTTTCTGTGCTTTTTTTTTTAATAAGCAAATTTTAAAACAAATTTATTTTCTTATACAGAAAAAGTTTTTTATTTGATTACTTTTTATTCAACCAAAGTTTTTTATTTCTGCTGATATTGCAACTTACTAATTAATGTAAACACATCCTCTTTCATTTCATCTTTCTTTTTAAAATCTCAGGATAAAAAACAAAATATTCTTACCTAGAAAACTCTGTATTAAATATAAGTGTGTGTTTTTACGAAGAAAAATTTTTTTTGTATGTATACAAATTTTAAAAACAATTTATTTCTTCTAATTCAGGAATTTCTAAAATAAAATTGCTTTTGTTCATTTTAAATCAGTTATTGAACCTATTAAATGAGTGTGTAACATAGGGGATATTTCCATATTGTGATCTGTCACTCCAACTACAATCACCAAGGAGCCAAAAAGAAATAAACTTCAAAAAAATTATTTAAAAAAACCTGTAGTGGTTTGCCGGAGATGGCTACAAAATATACCCTTAGAGTTGGATTCTTTCTGTGATTATTTTTTAATTTTTTGTGGGCAGCTGCTCGGAAGTTATGCAGACTTGGTGATTATTCTGTTGCAAATCACGATATAGAAATCTTCCTGTAATGTGCTACCAATTGAAGTCTTATAATATTTAATAAGAATTTATTTTCTGTAAGTACTTTATATTTTACCTCCAATGATTAGATGAAATATTACAAAGAACATGTTATAATCATAATTATGATGAAGCATGCTTTTTTTTCGTGATTTAGACAAAGACTTTCTTTTTGCAATCAGTTGATGGTGTTTCCTACTGTTCTAGATGATCACTGAAAATTATTCCTAGATTAACCGTATCAGATTTTAATGGGCGTGTTATTAGACTATTGTTAATTATAAGACCTGGTATGTTAAAGTTCTGAGTGGTCTATTTTTTTGCTTCTCTTATCCCCCATGGCAGAATAGTGGCGGCACAGTAACATTGTCTCAGAATGTTAGAGTTTTTGAAGACTTCCTTTAGGAAGTTTTAAAAAAAAAAAATTCTGTTGAAATTTCCGTTCTATTTTTATGTGTAGCTATTACCATTGTTTTTAAAATCCTATATTTTTAATATGATATTGTATATTACAACTGAATCTTGAAATGAAAACACATCTATAGTAGGCCCTTTGCGAAGAGTCCAACTCGCATGATTTCACCTTCAATCTTTTTTTCAATAGTTACTGCTACGGATTTCAAGATTTTTTTAATGTGATGATGATTTACAAAGTGCGAAAAAGGAAATAATTAGTGTGTTTTCCCCATACAAAATACGAGAATACCGGCCATAATATTAGAATTTTAAAAAAATTACATATTCAAATAGTAAAGTTATATTATTTTATTTTAACTGAAAAGTTATTCTTTTTATTTATTTATTTTTTTGAAGTCGTCACTTCTGTTACTTTAAATTAGTAGCCTGTATAGTTGTTAATTTTAAAAATATCTTGCACAGAAATATTAATATTAGAGAGACATATTGCAGAAAGCCTGAAAAAATTCTGCCACAGTTTCTTCTGTTAAAACTAAAATGTCTAAAGATAACAATTGAAAAGGAAAAACCTAAAACTGACAATAGAAAAAAATATTTTTAATACTATTTTCTTTCATTGCTCATTTTTCAAAAAGAATGTGTTAGCTTCAGAATTGAAATATTTTGAACTGTTAAATTGAGTAAAATAGAGGGGGGGGGGGAAACAAAAGTAATACAAAAAAATTGGTGAGATTTCAATGGGTTTTTATTTCTGAACAAAAATTAAGCTGTAATGGAAGTAAGTTAGAACAAAAGAAAAGTTGAAAATTACCTACAAAGATAACAAGTCTTCTTTTCATAACTTAGTCTTAAAAATGAGTTTTGAATTTTGTGTAAGTTTCCAAAGAAAAGCGTGTTCTCAGTTTATGCAAATATGACTTTATATTTAGGAATGTATGGTAATTAATATTTTTGGCTACATAGTTTTTACTAAGCATTTACATCTAGCAGAATTTTGTCATAATAGTTGTACGGGCTTGCATTGGCAAATTTTATTGTTCCGGTGGATTAATTTTATATTTATTGATAAATATAAAATCAGACGACCCCTGTTCTATAACATTTTTCTGATTCAGAAAAATGGAATTATTTTAAATAAACTGGTAGATATATTATAATAAATACCTGCTGCCTATAAAGTTTCAAATTTGTAGGAATATAAGTTCAGTTGCCACTGTGAAAATATTCTTCTTCAAAATATTGATTTTTATTTTTGTGACTTTTCAAAAATAATATTGTCTCTCAACATAGAATAATTATTTAAATCACTTGGATATTTTGATATGACAGAAAAGTATGTCAAACAACTTTATTTGGACTTGTAAGCTACTCTCAATTCCTAAATCATATTTGTAACTTCAATATATTTTTTTTTATTGTAGATTCAGTTTAAATGGCGACAACGAAAATTCCAGAGCAAAAAGTTATTTTATGTGGAGAATTTGGTGTTGGAAAAAGTTCTCTGTTTAGAAGATTTGCTATGAATACCTTTGTTTCTAATTCTGATAGACATTCAACATTAGGACTTGATCATTTTGATAAAGTATATAAGCTTCATGGAAGAAATGTCCGTGTGAGTAAAACTTCTATAAAATTTTTAAATTAATTCTGTTTTTTTTTAAGCATAACATATTTTCCGTTCAAAATATTGGTTATCTCTTGTCTCTAGAATAGGGGTACACAATGTGCCTTACTCATATCAAATGTGGCCCTCTAATGAATAATTTGCAGCCTCGTGCCTTCTTCTATTAGCCTGACAGTCTTTTGTAGACCAGAGCCTTCCCTATAACCTTCCTCCATTCTGCAATTTTTTGCGATTGCTCTCCTGTTAGAAATTCTTAGGATTTTGAAATCCTCTTCCATACAGTCGAGCCACCTGATCTTATGCCTACATCTAACTCTAGTTCCCATTGATTTGTAATTGTAGATCATAAAGGTCAAGGATAAAGGGTCCATTTGACAGATGTGACTTGCATGCTTTTATCCTCTCATTTTAATGTGTTTGTTGACATTAGCTTCCTTAAATAGCCTATGTAGTTCAAAATTATGTTGTCTCCATAACCCATCCATATTTATAGCACTGAATATTTTTCCCAAGACAGCCTCATGCCTTCCAACTAAAATTAATTTTTTTAAAAATGGTGAATTTGAATAAGAAATTTTATAATTTATGATAAACCTTGAGAAAAAACAAGAAAATCATGACATTTAAACCCCAGAATTTTGAGTTACTAGTTCAAAGTGTCAAAAAATTTCAGCCTTTTGACTATTCAATTTCTTAATACAGTAAATCAAAGATGTATTTAAAGAATAAAAATTTAAATAATTTATATACAATCTGTATAAAACTGTTTTTTTAATTCAAAAATATTTTGACAGAACTTCGGTAATTGAAGAAGTCAAAAATGAGGAATGTTGAAGTAGTCAGCTGTACATGTTGACTATTCCTAGTCATAATTTTTCGCATTTATCTAAAAATGTGTAGCTTGTATTTTTAATTACATGGAAGAGTATATAGGAAGTAGAACTTTATCCTAATAGAGTAAAGCATTTCCTGGCCCATAACGGGCCAGGAGGGTCATGGAGGTTAAGGCTCTACAATTTTGAGACCAATGCCATGATTGTGGCAATGTGTTCAGCACTGCACACAGGTTGCCTTTACTTCCCGGATAAGTTGGTACCCATTGATCGGAAACTGGGTGGATTTCAAACTGACACCGGGGATCGAACCCCAGTTGGGAACTTTATCCTATCTGGCTATTGTGCCATCTGCTGCATTAGATTGGATAGTCAAGAGCATACTGTATTTTGTAATTTTTAGAGAGTAATATTGTCTTTTTATTCTTTTGCTACTGTATTCTAATTTTATTTTTTCTGTTATTCTTTAGCTTCAGTTATGGGATACCGGTGGAATGGAAAGAGTTGCTTCTATTACTAGCAGCTATTACAAATTTGCTGAAGCTGCTATATTGGTTTTTAGTTTTGACAGTCCTGACTCGTTCAATATTCTATCCCAACACCTGCTAGACATAGTGACTTACGCTGAAAGTGCCAAAATATTTCTTTGTGGTAACAAAATTGACTTGCTCAGTCAAAATTCTGATCCTTCCATTACAGATGCTGACATAGAAAATTTCTGTGAGCAGTGCCATAATTTAGTAAGCGGAGTCTATAAAACTTCGTGTAAAACTGGAGCAGGAGTGGAGGAAATGTTTACGGACATAGCACGCCAGTTGATTGGCACAAGCAGAGTTAAAGATATCGAACAAGAATTAAATGACTCATTCAAAGTTTGTGCTCAAGATGAACCAAATGAATCTTGTTCTTGCTAGTATTCTTAATAACGTATAAAGATGTTGCTTGGAATGTTTATTTACATTACTAATTATTATAGTGATTTTGTGAAACTAGTCACTAAATTAGTATATAAGGCTTTTCCTTTTTTTATACAACTTTATTTTTAAACGCTATTATTCACTAATGGCCAAATAATATTCACTACAAACACTTATTCTTTGACCTTTAATTCTACTGTTATTTCTTTGTGTTGTGTATTTCTTAAACTTGTTATTCTTTTTCTTTTTATCTTGTCATTCTTTATCTTTTCATATCTTTACTTAATTTAAATTTAATTTCTTATGTGACAAAACAATGTAAATTACTTAAATTCATATATCTTATAAAAGGTAGTTGATCTTTCGAAAATAAGTCATTAGTTTTTATTCTTATAACATAAGATGACAACTATGTTTTGTAGTCTATGTCTATCATCCAAATCCATTCACCTTTGTCCAACCATATGTGGTAATGACTGCATATACATTTTGTTTAAGTCTTATTTTATCAATTAAGTTGTTATTAGTTAATTATGGCATTTGAGTTGAAATTTGTTGTTTTAAAGTACTTGATTTTTTTTTTTAAATATTAATAATTTTTGAAAATATGCAGATAGTTATAAAGGTTGACATGTACTCAAAAATAGGCACTCATTCTGTAGACTTGCCAAATGTGTATAGGAGTCTATTTTTGAAGGCTTGCAACTCATCTACAAGGGAAAAAAAAACATTCATGCCTGGCAAGTCTTGAGAAAGGGTGCCTATTTTTGAGTGCTTGAAACATGTTGACTTTTATTTCCATCTGCATATTTTTAAAACCAATAAATGGTATAACTAAACAAACTATCCACTTAAAAATTTAATCTTAACTTAAGTCAATTTTAGCTATGAAGGAAAAATCGGAAATGTTAATTTGTTGCTCATAAAATCAAGTAATTTTGTCTTTAAATTATTCAAATAGATTTTCTTCTATTATATTTTTACTGCAGCTATTCATTTTTCATGGTATTTTGCTATTATTAATGCATTATGCTTAGGTCATAATTTAGTGAGATTTGTTTTTTTTTTTTTTTTTTTTTTAATATTTGTATCTTCTTGGGCATTATGATCAAAAATGCGCGTAACTGTTAATGCAATGTGAGAGTGACTTGCATAACATAAATTTTGTAATAATTATTGCAAAAAACAAAGAAGTTTTCACAAAATATTTTCGTAATATGAGCTTTAAGAATAAAACTCCAAAGCTGATTTAATATTGATTCAAATATAAATTTTTCTAAGAGTAAATTGAATCTTTTAAGTTTTTTTATTTTTGATATTCTATGTTTGAATTTGTTATTTAATATTTATTTGAAGAAATAAAAATATGGGAAAATACTTGATTGAAGGGTTATATTTTTGTCATGAAAAATGTCAAAAACTTATACAAAACTGTCAATACCTGGGAGATTTGTTTGTATACTAATGTATAACATGATGATATACTAATATTTTAACAGTGTTTTTGACGTGACTATTTTATCCATGATTAAAAACAGTAAAAAATTTAGGCGTGTCTTAAGCTTGCCAACCATAAGTGCACTGTATAAAAATTTTAATCAAATTTTAAGTAAGATATAATATGGTAGCAGAGTGTATTAACTCTTTTTATGTTTAAAGGATTGAACTTCTGCCCTCTTGTTTTTGTAACCAAAATATACTTTATATTTGACCATTTTGTATCAGCTTGTTCAAAAGTGTGCATTTTAATATTTGTGTACAAATTATTTATTCTAGGCACTTAAGTTAATTTATATTACAGAGGCAATACACCAAATTTTTTATTGGCCTTCAAACTCCTAAACTTCTTCAAAATAGTAAAGTGAGATTCATGTGGAATTGGTGAAGTTATTAAGTGAATAGTTTTTGATGGAGTTAACTAACATGAATTATTTATTTAATATGCTTATATTTTATGTGAGCTTTGATGACCTTAGGGGTTAAGGCACTCAGTTAAATGACTGGTGTTAGATTGCCTGTAGCAACTTGAACCCAGCTTCAAACCGACATGTACCAGCTTATCTGGGAAGCATAGATTGCATGTATGCAGTGTAGATTGCATTTCCTATTATGAGACTAAAGTATCATAATACCATTGGTTTTGAAATTGGGTTGATGAAGCCTTAATTTCCTTTGCCGACAACGGACTGTTGAGGAAGCACTTTGCTTCTTTTTTTTCTTTCAAAGGAGAATATTTTGAAGGATAAAAACTGATCTAGCTAAATACTTTTTCATTAAAATATGTATTCTGTTAAAAAAATAAAAAAGCAAATGCTTTTTTCTAGAATCCCTCATTTTTAAGTATTCTTATTCTAAAGTATTCCTCATTAAGTACAAATTGTTTAAAATAAGATGTTACAAGAATAGCTAGGACATCCTGATAATATTACTGATTAATATATATTTCGCGCTCCCATGCCACGGGTCCTGGTTTCTATTTTGAAACAGGGCAAGATTGACTCAACCTTCCATCCCTTTAGTGGGTTGATAAAGTGAGTTGCAAACATGCTTGAAGACTTAGCTCTGGAGATTCCGCATTTAGCTGACCATCCAACTGGAATGTCTGTTCTGGCACTCCACAGCCCAAGGGGTGGCCATGATAGACCTTGACCCTCAGTGGGTTGTCGTGCCTCTAAATTCAGTTTTATATATATAATATGCTTGCTTATATATATCAGGGGTCTGTCTAGGTTTTTCTGAGAGGTACCTATTTTGTGAAAATTTAGACATAATTTGTGAAAAATTAAAAATTATATTTAAAAATCCAACACAAAAATATGGCAAGAATATGGATTTATCATTTCTTAAGGAATACAAAAATAAAATTTTAAGAAAAAGTATTTTGTGAAACTACCGTTTTTCCTAAAATTAAATTTGTGAAACTACCGTTTTTCCTGAAGTTGAAATTGTGAAGGTACCGCTAAATGGTAGTAAATTCGGTCTGGACAGACCCCTGTATATCTATAACTAAATTACAATAAAATTCTAAATAAGACTCCTAAAAATTTCTTTTATGTCCCCATAACCCCACTAACATAAATTAAAAAAATTTATAAGATATTCGTTACTTAAGTAATCTGAGGGTTTTTGAAATTGAACGATAAATATTTGGGTGCTACAAATTATTTTTATTCATCTAACTTTTTACATGCTTTTTATAAATTTTTATATCTTATTAACTATGTTTGTCAATAATTTCTAAGTGTTAAATCAGTTTCTTAGTACCTATTCCCTTCCTATTTTACCACATATACTTTTGTATTTCATTTATAGTTTTGATGTGAAAATTAAACAGAAAAATTACTCTTATCTTTCGTAAATATAACTAGAAACATAAGCTGAAGATTTAATAATTGTATACTAATTTAAATTTTTGGACAACTATACTTTTGTGTGTTAAAATAGCCTAATGTGGAAAGATTGCCATCATGTAGCACTGGTAAACATTAGTACACTCATATGTCACCAAATAAATTATTTAACTAGACTTTTTCATAGAAATTGGCATTACATTTTGCATATTTATCTAAATTTTAATATTAAAAAATAGATAAAATATAATATTAAATATTTAAAAGTCCTAAAATTGAAAGTACATTGCACATTTTAATTGGTTATTGTTATAAAATAAAAACATTTATTGAAGTATTTATACGGACAAATTTTCAACTGTATTAAAACTGGTTCAGTATTATGAAACTAAATAATTCATTTAAAGTAATTTTACTGAATACACAATAAACATCAATGTTTTTCTGTTTACCTCCAAAGTAATGTAATGATAGTTTCAATGTTTATTGAAGTTTGATGAAAGTTTTAATATTTCATAATTATAGTGAGAAAATGAATGTGTTTTGGATGTGTTCTGTTTTCATCTGTATTTAAATAAGCAACTTTGTTTTTATCATAATTACAAGCAGTTAATAAATTCTACATTTAATATAATTAAATATTATAATAAAAATATTCACTAGTTTATTAATGAAACTTGGATATTTTCACTAGGAACTCTTTCAGAGGTGGTAGGTTATGAATTTTTTACAATAATGTTAACAGCAAAAATTTTTCTAGTTTTTATCTCTTGAACTATGTAGTTTTTAATCAATCACTTAAACTCTTTCTCCTCTGACATTGCATTTGTTCAATACTAAGTTGTAGTGTGAGAAAAATGTAGGAGGAAATTAGTGATAAGCTAAGTTGATAATTTCTATTTTAGTTTTAAAAAATATGACAAATGAATTTCAGATCTAAGCATAACTACTTTCATTATTAATATATTTTGATTTAACTCAATTAGATTTTAAAAATCCAATAATTGTGGCATCAGTTTTTTATATTTTTTTAAAAAAGTACGTGTGAAATTATGAAAATTAGGACGATAGTTAACTTGTTAAATTTTGAAAATTATTAAGATAACGCAAATCATTTAAGGTAAACGTGTATTCTGCACACAATTTGTATGGTTTTCATGATTTGAATTTTGTTTCAAAATTTACATCCCGTAAAGTGTTAAGAAACTGTTTATGACGTTTGATTAGTACTGAATGTATTAATATGATTTTTAAAAAAAACGTAAAAGATTTCCTAATTAAAATTGTATTTAATGATTAATATTTAATGCTTTAACTTCATTCAAATATTAGATATTTGAATACATTTATGTATAGCTCATTTCAATAATATTTAATCGTAATTTCTTGCCAATATAGTTTGTTAAAAAGTTTGTCCCATTTAATTAATTCCAAGCAAAATTATTTTACTGTCTAGTGTTTAAAAAATTAGGTTGCTTTTTGTCTAGAACCAACTGAATGGTGTTTTTACTGACCTCTAAAAATGTTAAAAGCTAACTCTAGAAATTATTTAATTGTTATTAATATGGAGAAGACGTTTGTATGGTTTTAATCTTTCATGTATTGATGATTTATGTGAACAAATGTAACTTCCTTATTTTGATGCAAACTGCATCATATTTTAATAGATACTTATTTACTAATAAATATTACCAAAGAATACTCTTGTTCATTTATTATATACTTATTTAATTTATTTTCTTTTACTTAGCAGGGTTTAACGAAACAAATTTTCGGAATTGTATGGGAAGATGCACAACTTTCACCATAGAATGTAGGGCAGACGAAAAAGAACAAACCGCGGAGGAAGGTTCCAGCTTGAAAAAAATTGAAACTACAACTAAAAGAGGCAGAAAAACAATTTTAAAAAAAGTTTTTTATTGAAAACTAAATTAAAAATGCTCGAATGAATGGCCACCAGCTGCTGTACTACAGAGTTTAGTCTTCCTATCGGTAACGTTTCGAGCCTCATAGATACGTGGTTTGAAAAAACCCAACCCGCCCGGGTTTTATTGAAAAAACCCGGGGAAAATTGGGTTTTTTCATTTAGTACTCATAAACTACTTACTGTGAAAATATTTTTATGTATTAAATAGTGATGTATAAACTTAAAAATAGAAATAAATCCAAAAATGTTTATATAAAATATATATATTATGATTAAAATAAGTTTAAAGAATGCACTATCACTAATACATGTTTGAATCTTTATTCTTAAATACATAACTTTTCACAATTTTTAACTGAAGCACTATAAAATATAAATGCAACAGTAATATAAAAGGAACAAGTTTATTAATCTTTTTGTTTTCGTTTGTTTATGTTTATATATATATATTGCTTATTAAAAATTTATAATCAGTGAAAACTAAAATTTCATCTAACTTTTACCTTTAATAAAATTAAACTGGAATACATATTTAATGGTCTTCCATGTTTTTATAATACGATCAATAGAAAGTGAAATTAAAATTACATATAATTATAAAGAGTATCAGTTACTAGTCCCATTTTTCAAATATTTAACCTTAAAAAAAAGACTGCATTTTCAGATAAATTTTAACTTTATAATTTTAAAAAACGAATTAATTTAAAAATTACAAAAAAGCATATGTAAAATTTTTTAGCTTATTTTTTTAAAGCCAGAAAATAAAACTTTGAATTTGTTAATTGTTGTTTAATGTATCACTTAATAGAAATTGTTTTTTCATTTGTTTTTAATATTTTTAAACATGATTAAAGGAAACAAAATAAATTATGTTCAAATAAAATCTTGAAAATAATATTTAAAAAATCTTAAAAATAATATTTTATTTTTAACTGTTTTTTAATTGATAAACTTTCTCCAAATAGTTAAAAATTGTCAGCAGATGTTAAGAGTTAACTTAAAAAAAGATCAATTTCTCTCTTAGATGGTGATACACTTTTACGAGTTTTGTAGCTTTATCTATTCCTAATCTATTTCGTAGTTTACTCTACACCAAATTGAAAGTTGAAAAGTGTCTTTCGATAGAGACGGAGAATGCTGGTGCTGACTGTAAGGAAATTTTGTGGAAACTTGGAATTTTTTTCATAATTTTTTATTTATTTATTTTTTGTCGTAATTTTCTACTATTTTTTGATGAAAACTGTAGAATAACGGTGTTAAGCATCATTGATTTTGGAAAGTATTCATGATTTGTAATTTTGAATGCCATAACACCTGGCAGAAATTCTGGATGATGATTAGAAAGACAGTTTTCTACTAATTGCTCTTGTTCATCATTTAAAAATTGTCCCCTTATTTCGGGATCCAGGATGCATATGCTAATAGATGAGGCGGCTGAACAGCCTGATGGAATCGTTATACAAAATGTTTATGGGGTTCCAATTCATCACACGATAGTAAGTTAATTCATAAAAGCTTCTGAAGTTGAAAGGTTTTCTAATTGAAGCTTTTTTAAAGCTTCAGAAACAATTGATATCTGTTTTTCCAAATTGATAGTTTATTGGTAAAGCCCAACATTATTTAGTATTTTTGACAGATAATTATTAGATTCACTTTGATGTTCAAGAGCAATCTCTTGATATTTATGATAATTATTGGCAAAAGTTTTTAAGCGTTCAAAATATGAACTCCACCTAGTATCATTTGGTAAATGGGGCATCAAGGAGTTTTTTTTATTTGCCCATCCATGTGCTTGATGCATATTTCTAAAATATTTGTTAACTTCCACGATGTGCCCAATGACAGTATTAGGAGATAATTATTTTTCAACAAAATTTAAAAAAAAAAAAAAAATTTGTGAAAAAACCCACCAAGTGGGTTTTTCACAATTTATTAGCAAATTCCTGACATTTATACTTTAATTTACTGCATACCATTTAATTTGCTTTTATTAGCAGGTTCTATTAAAAGTGTAACAAAAATATCAATTGAAGCGGTCAATGTTAAAAGGAGTATGTTACAAATCTGCACTTTCGAGAAAAAACAAAATAAACTGTCAATTGTGAAAAAGTTGTTTTAAATGCTTCCAAATTGTTGGATTCTCTTCTTTAGGCAGTCTGAAAAATTACTCAGTATTTGATAATTGGTGAATGACATTCCAAAACCAAATAAAAAACTTATTTTGGTAAAAATGTTACACTGTAAAATGTTTAACTCTGCTTCAATGTGAAACTTTTTATTTTTCTTACATTTTTATTATTACAAAATAAATTTTTACAGTTCCTTAATGATACGAAAACATGAAAATGAATTATATTTGTATTATCCAGATGAAATGATCAGTAGGTTTTGTGGTTACGCATTTGCCGTCATAAAACATTCTTGCTTGCCATAAGCTCAGCTTGTGACATATTTGGTAAAATGGCTATTAGCTCTGCAATTCCTTGGTCTAAAGAAATGGTAGAATTAAAACCCAGTTTCTTTATTTTAGCATAGGATACGTCATAATCTCGTTGATCTTTGTCCTCCCCCTCCCCAACTGAAATCTCACAACTGGGAATGAATCGCTTAATCTGTGTAGCTGCATTAAGTTTTGTCATGTTCATCGTTTCATCACCAACATTGAAAGCCAGACCTGAAATATTAAAGGAATTTTTATGATTTTTTTATAAAAATTTACACAAATTGTCTTAAACTGAGTTGATAGATAAAAAAATAGTTGTTTCTTTTTAAATGCCTAAAATTTTATCCTTATGAAAATTGAATTTACATTTTGTAAAATGAAATGAGTTTCTGTCATTGCATTAATGAAAAAAAAAGCAATTTTAATAAATGATTAACATTTTCTACTTTTTTTTTGATTAAAGCAATATTGGAATTTTATTTGGGTATTGTAATATACATCTAGTTAGAAAAAAGTTTAAATACGTTTTGATTGAAATGTTTTATTAATTGCTTTGATTTTTACAATTCGAACATTCTGTTTAAAGAATACTGTTGAAAAAATTGCTCATTGATTTTAGAAATAAGTTCATTGGAATTGATATGAATTTCTATGAAAATAACAACAGCAAAAAAGATAATATTCTAAATTTTTATAACTTTAATTATTTTATAATTTATTTTTATTTAATATATCATGACACCTATGTATTTACTTTTGATTTTTAACTAGGTGTAGATTATAATTTTCAAAAGTTTCTATAAATAACATATTTTAAAATCATTTGTCATGCTTCTGTTTAATACTATTTATACAAAATTAATATTCATTAAGCTTTTTTTTCATGGAAAATACCAATAGTTTTTTCATCAGTTCAAAATGAACTAACTCTGTAAAATATAAAGCTATGATTAATTTGTATTCATATTGAAAACATGATCACAGAAATTCATAAAAAAAAATAATGTATCATTGACTTAGCCAAGCCTAAAATTTATAGCATATTAAAATCTTAGAATTTGCATAGTTATGAGTACATAAGTTGAGTTTCATTAGTAGTATGCAATTTATCAAATTCTTTTATAGTTTTATACAACTCATATGCATATAAGTCTAAAAGTCAGTATGGGAGAAAAATTATTGAATTTTCAATTTTTTTTTTATTTCTCCACCCCACAAGAGAAAAAAGTTATAAATGAGCCCCTCGTCTTTGCTGTTATAAGTGGGATATTTAAATCAAGTCCAACATTTGCATATTTGTAGAATGTAATGAAATTGAAATGTAGTAGAGAAAGAAAAAAAAGACTTACCTCTCATAGCTTTATAGTTATCCAGAGCAAAAAGGAAGGCTTTGGCGGCATCCCGTACATGTAGAAACGTTCTTCTGAACCAACCTTGATACAGGCTGAAGTTTCCATCATTAAGGGCTTTCATTGTCAAGTCATTGATTAACAAATCTAAGCGTATTCTTGGTGACACTCCGAACAACGTTGCCAATCTCAGAGATACACCTCCGTTGTTTAGAACAATGTCCTCGGCTTCAGCTTTTGTTCTGCCATACAGGGTCAAAGGTGATATCGGCGTTTCCTGTTCACAAATTCAACATTAGTTAACTAACAAAATAAAATTTCCTGAAAATCTAAAATAGATGTTCTATTTGAGCCTCAACCCTCCACCATTAACCTCCATATTCAACTCAGTCCGAATGCTTTAACACTTAATAAATGAAGATTATCCAAATCTCTCTTGTAACAATTATGGTTTGTGCAATGTAGAAAGTTTGTGTACTCCAGCAAATTTTGAACTGCTTTATCAACACATGATGGAGTCTGCTTATAGTATACTCAAAAGAACCGCTCGTCAGTTAATGTTAATATCTGAAAAATGATAGAGATTGTGAGAAAAAAAATTTAAAGATACTAACTGTTTCGAGTTCTTTAAAACATACACGTCCCGCAGTGGACTGATCGTTAAGACGCGGTTCCCTGCAGATCACCGAAGTCAAGCATCACTGGCTACGGTCACTGTGCGGGTGGGTGACCACTTGGATCAGTGTGCGTAGGGACCGAGGGCGTGCAGTATTGGTCCTCGTTAAACTGTTCTACCGTAAAAAGCTCGACTTCGCGTGCAGGCCGTCGGGCTACCGAAGCGGGAGTGCCATCCCCTCTGCAGAGGATCAAAATTGTGATGGCATGTCTTCAGATCATCCTCAGGGATGTTTCCCAGACAGTCGCCAATAGCCTATTGTGCAGCTCTAGTGCGACGTAAATGAACAAAAACTTAAAACATACACTGTTTTAAGAAAAAATATTTCATTGATACTGCAGTACAAATATGATAATGAAGTAATCAAAGTTCTATTTTTAGAATCTAGATAAAAACCTGTATTTGCAAGGTGCGTAGCGTTTTTGAAAAGTGCTTAAAGGTGCTTATTTTTGATTTACGTTTCTTAAAAGCCCTTAAAGGTGCTTTTTTTTATTTGGTGTTTGTAAAAAGTGCTTAATTTTTTATCTTTTAAGAGAAGAGATTTTTTCTTTGCCGTATCAATCGTCGTTCTAAATTACAAAAAATCATGATTTTTATAATTTTCTCTCCAATATTTATCAAAAACTAGTCATTTTATCATGATTATGTAAAGTTTTTGATAATGTTTTTGAATTTTATTGATTTTATGTTTATAAATTATGAGTTTTAAGAGGATAGAAAAAAATAATTTTTGTTGCTGCACAGATCCTAGGTATAATGAATTTTTTTTTTTTTTTTGGAAAGTGATTAAAAAATATTTTTTTAATGCTTAAAAGGTGCTTATTTTTTGATGAAAAATCTGGCTACGCACCCTGATTCGATATAACGCAAAAGTGGTCTCGAGAATATTAAAGCATTTTTATTTTAAATATTGCTATAGCGAAAAAAAAATTTAATTTTAATCTGGCACATGCATTAAGCTTCCTTAAAATGAATAAGTAACATATTCATATGCATACCTCGGTGCAGATCCCTTCAATGGCACCATAGCAACTGCCTGTACTAGAGTACACCAATTTTTGATGTGGTTTCAAACATGATACTAATATCTGCGTACCCGTGACATTGGTGGTTTGGGCAAGGAGAGGATTCTCATCACATGCGGGATATCCAACAATGGCGGCCAAATGTAAAACCGCATCTACATCTTTGAGAGCTTTGGAAAGAGCTTCCTTATCTCGAATATCTCCTTTGACGATGTGGAGTGATTTATTATTGACATGAGCCAATAGAGATGAAATCCCGAAGTTGAAGAGATCGAATACTGTTACCTGCACAAAGAAAATGAATAAATTAAATTATGCCTAAAATTAGATTTAGAACTTTTTTTAATTAAATGAAGAACCAATTCTCTGATTTAATTACAATTTATCCACTAAATTACAAACAGGAAAGTTTGGAGTTGTACGTAGACATACATTTTTTTACGTGCATATTTTTTAAGAGGCAGTCAATTGTCAAACACCCTATGCATGCAACTGTGCGTATACTCTAATGCGAAATAAACAGAAATCATTGTATAGGATTCATTTTACTCTTAAAAGAGGAATTTTGTTTTGAAGAAATTACTCCTACCATATCACTGAATTACCTATAAAATAAAATTTCATTTATTTAGGTTTGCTTTGCAACAGATCCAGCTGTTGTGATTTAGCGCAAAAATCCCAAATAACGAATAATACTGATAGAGTTTACAGTTGCGAAATTCTGATCGACTATACTGCGCCGAACTCGAATTAATCATTGCTAGAAACTATGCATGTTACAGATATAAAAGAGAATAAGATAAAGAAAAGGAAGAATTGTGACTCGGGCATTACAGAGAGTAATTACTGAAATATATATACTCTCGATAGAATTAGACATCTTTCTAATAATTTCAGTCGACTAAATGTGACTTATGCGTCGCCGACGACGTTACATATTCAGCCTACAAAGAAATTGCACGCGAACAGAAAAATCACATTCTTTAAGAAAGAGTAATAAAAAGAAACACCATGCATTTCCAGAACGCAGGTGCACTAACTATAATTAGACCAGCCGTTTGAAAAAAAAATTACATATACTAAGTACAATTAAAAATATTTACACCATAAATATATCTATATATTGTGGCTTATATATATTTTGAACAGTATTATATTCTTGGAACATAAACTTTTTTGAGTAAAATATTAAGATCATTGCGGTTACACCGGAATTTTAAGGATCAGAAATCCGGCGGAAAGGAAAACATATTTCTTCAGAGGAAATATTAGTTTTCGTGATTAACTTTATTACAATTGTATGCTCTTATTACTACATCTAGTTACATTAGTTGACGCTCTCAGTTTATGAAGTATTTCAAATAAAAATAGAAGTTGAACAAGTCACCCTGAATATGTTTTAAGTAATGAATCAGGTTTTTTAAATACAGTTTCTAAAAAATAAAAAAAAACAGACACTTTTGATCTAATGATCAGATTTTCATGTACTTGAACTCACTTTTACTGTTTCCAGAGGATAACATTAAGTATGCTAATTAATTTCTACTGAGGATATTTTAACGTACACAAAAACGTACTTTTTATAAGCATGCATTTTTTTTTCGACGAATTTTTGACCCTCAAAATATGGGAGGTAACAGTGTGGAAAATATGGCCCCAATAGTTTGGTCAGGAAAGCGGTCGAAGGTTTGAAAGTTGCGTATTTGGCCATATTTCTGGAACTAATAGATAGAATTAAAATTTTAGTCCACGATAATGAAACTTGTTTTTTTATAGAAAATTTCACGCAAGAAATACTTGATAAATATTAATTTTTTATTATTTAATTTGCTAATAGTCGGAAATTTTATTACATCAATTTACAAATTTAAGAGATGAAATCTCAAATTTAAAGTGATTCAGTTGTATAGTTTTTGAAAAATAAAAAATGCGACTTCTTTGAGATGGCGAAGTACGCAAAAAGTGACATTAACTTCCGAGTTCCCAAAACTATCGATAGCTCTTCCGTCCTAACTTCTGAGACCATATCCCCCCCCCTCTTTCGACACCCCCTCATCCATATTTTAAAGGTTCAGAATTCGAATCAGTCAAAAAAACGAATGCTTATTCAGAAAAAGTACTTTTTTGCGTCTGATTTTGTAACGTAGAATGTCAACTACACTAATTAATTAGAATATTTAAGATTAGGCCCTTGAACCATTAAGATTAATGCTACAGTACGTGAAATTCCAAACGTTAGATCAAAAATTATTCGGTGTATACTTTTTTTTCTCTGAAAACTTTAATACCTGTAAATGTAATATACGCAATAAAAAAAATTTAATAAGGCTGTAAACGGAATGTTTTTTATAGTGTGTTAAACTAATATAATATTAACTAGTACCTATATTTGGCGTCGATGAAAACGTTTTGTCTCAGTCACAACAGAAATTTTTCTACTTCCTTGCTTAACTACGGAAAATAATAAAACTACTTTTCCTCGAGTTATTAAGCAAATATTTTTCGATATTTTTATTTCGTTTCAAATGTGATTTAGTGAATCCAATTACCGAGTTTAAAAGTTGCATACACCCATAAAAAATGCTTATAAACATCTTTTTTTTTTTTAAAAAAAAAAAAGCATTTTTTGAAACTTTTTTTAAAATTTCATTTAAAAAATTTCTCTATTACATTTCTCTATAAAAATTCACTCTAATAAATTTCCCCATAGTTACTCTTAAATTACTTTATCACCCGCTTTGGTCAGTTACTAAGCAAAATGATTTCAATAAATATTAAATAATGAAGAAATTGCGTCAATACAATTCTCCGTTCGTGAACACACATGAAATAAAATCCATTTTCTATCTAAAAGGGTACCCTTAATAATAAAGACATTAAATGAGAGCATTATTTTAAAGAAATTACCTCTAAGTCTTCTTTTAGAAGTAAAGTCACTATCTCAGAACCGATATAACCAGCTCCTCCAGTTATAAGTACGTGATGAAAATCACGGAATCGGGAGTGTCCGTTACTAATCTCAGTACTCATCATCAAAATTATTGACCACGGGGAGGGAAAAAACTTTCGTTTTTATTTCAAAATTCTTTATCTTTTCAGAAAGAAAAAAAAACATGATAAATTTACTGTGTAAACAAATGTTAAAATTATGGTTATCATGCGCGAAATCAACACACTCATCTAAGTGATGTAACGTTATCTTAAAAAATTAAGTTCAAAATAGCAACTTTATCGAGTTCTCTTTCATTAAAACGATTACTTATATAAATATGAACCTTCGTTTTTGTGACCAGCAAACGGGACACCATCTACAGTTAATGTCATTAACACCGATTTTTTTCTTTATAGATAACTATTGTTTGTTTGTTATCGGATTTTCACTGTTCCGTTCCTGTCCTATTTTGAGTCCTTTTCTAGTAATAAATACAATAATAATTCCATCGAATATAATCTCAAAGAACAAAACCCTAAATATTCGTTAACAGCCGTAGTGGCTCAGGGGATAGATCACTCGCCTCCCAATCAGTTGATCCGGGTTCGAATCCCGACGATGGCTGGTCGATACGATTTTTACGCCCGACTCGCACCTACTACTCAGCTCTGTAACACAAATGCGTGTTACTTCCGTCAAAAAGTCCTCCATGAAAGCAAATTTCTCCTAATACTTGATCGAGGATTTCCTTGTTTTCTGGGTTGGGTTCAAAATTACCAGACTACGGAGTTGAACATGGATAGTCGAAAACTCAAAATTGGGTCAGGTTGGCTGTTCAATGACAGTTATAAAATAAAATATATACAACCTCGGTCGACTATCCAATGCCGGGAATAAAATCAAATATGTACTACTATGATAAAAATGTACGGAATGGAACTAAATCGAATGGAATTTACTTAAATTTGTGAAATTAAGTTCATCGATCTAAAGCATTCATATCGATAACCACGAAGAGGCAATTACTACTGTGAGAATAAAAAGTCGCACAGTGCTATATCAAGAGAATACGATGCATGTGGAGCTGTATTTGTTGAATGTTGAGTCAAAAACTAGCGAATAGCTGCGAAGTTTGAAAGCTCGCTATGAGGGTGCAAAACCTATGCTATTTTTTACTCCACATTTCAAGTCGCTGTCAACTAGTTGCTTTACGCAAACTCCGCCAAACATTCAATTAATAATCATTATTGACTGTATGGCTAGTCGGTAGGAATTCCTTTAACAAGGAAAACAATCAGCATTACCTTGATTTTGAGCATCACCTTTTAAACGCTAGTCACTTCATTGCTCAGCTGTTTCTGTGTCAAAAGCGTATATTCAAGTTTTATCATCAATAATAATGTGTTTTAGAAGGGAATTTTCTTATGAAAACATCTCATTATTGTTTGTGGAACAAATTTGAAATTCATGGAACAACTGGAGTTGCCGACGCGTCTCAATTGTTAATGATTAAATGTTAATTTAAAAATACTTGGCAGAGTCTAAATGATATAGAAATTAACAGAGAGAGAGATCGCTGATCACTTTCGTCAGATTCTCTAACTTCTTTAAACTTGTTTGTCAACTATATATTGTTGTTTTAAAATCTTTTCGCATTATTCTAAATCGTTTTGTAGCAGAAATTAAATTGCGAAAAAAAAATTATGCATATTAATGTAGCAACTTTCGCTGTTTTAGAAAATCAGTAGAATAAAAATTCTTCACTCGTTAAAAGATTATTTACTTTTAGAGAATAAAAATTAAATTAAATTAAATTTTTATCCTAACAAAATTGGGTATAATATGAAAAAAACACAACTACTTCGATTTAGTAGGAACAACTTATGACGCAATGCTAAACGAATGGAATTTAGTTGTTGTTTATTTAGTTATTGTTATTAGTAGTTGTTGTTATTTGTTTTAGTTGTTGTTGTTTATTTAGTTGTATTTAGTTTCAATAACTTTTCTTTATAATGCAATAAAATCTGACGAGCAGCTATTTAAACGATCGAACACTTCGTTTGTTTATTTGTGGCTTGAAGTTAGGCTCGCAGAAAATGCCGTTCATGGGTTAAATTTAGTAGGAATAACACAACCTGTGACGTAGGCTATATTATACCCAATTGTCAGATAAAAATTTGCAGACGATATCCATAATACACGAATTACAAATGAAGCGTTCTGGATACTTTTTGATTACAGTAGTTGCATGAAAATGGAACAATATGGAAAATGGAATAATATTTCATGGCAAAATACAAAATTTGAGTGAAATCGATTGAATAGTTACTGAGAAATCGAATTTTAAAAAAGTCTTAAATTTAAATTTTGATTTCTCGGAAACTATTCAACCGATTTCCCTCGAATTTTGTATTTTGCCATGTAAGATTTCATACTTTAAAATGACGTAAAAAATTTTTTAACATACTATTCAAAAAATTTTCGACTATTATTGAATAAAATAATAAATATTTATTAAAATTTATTTTTATTATTAGATAATCGAATTTTATAATTGTGTGCAAGAAATTTTCAAATCGCTTAAAAAGTTCTCGAGATATGGTGAAATACGCAAAAAGTGAAATTAACATTAAGGGGTCCAAACTTTGGATCGCTCTCCTGACCAAACTATGAGGACCGTATTTTCCAGATTGCGGCTACCCCTATACCTTGGGAATCAGAAATCTGAATCCGACGAAGAAAAAGCTATGTTTATTCAAAGAAAGTACGTCTTTGTGTCTGATTTCGTAACTTAAAATATCGTCTGCACTCATTAATTAACATTTTTGAGGTGACCCCTTAAACCATTAAGATTGGGTCCTAGAACGTGAAAATCCGATCATTAGTCTTTTTTTTTTTTTTTTTTTTTTTTTTTTTTTTTTTTTTTTCTTCTTTTTTTTGCGCATTGCAGTACGTCTAAAAAGATCAGATTTTCATTTTTGAACCTGAACCACTAATGGTGGTGCTAACTCTAATTATACTAATTAATGAGTACTTTAACTTATAAAATTTTTTCCGCGTCTTTTCTCAGTTAAGTAGAAAATGGCTCTAATAGTTAAGTCAGGAAAGTGGTGTAAGTTAAAGTCTCTTTATGTTTATTTTTGCAAGTTTCGCAATATCGCTAAAAATATTTAAATGAATTAAAAAATATTATTAAAAAAAATTCATTTGATATTAATATCATGTAAAATTAATTAAAGAGACTTCTTCGCAAGTAATTTTGTTGTAAATCATATTTTGTGTTTCAATTTAAGTAAATTTCTAAGTCGCATTCAATGAAAAACCTTTTTGGTGTACATTCAGTGTACAGAGAGCAAAATAACAAAGCGTACACTCTGAATAACTTTTGATTTTATGATTAGATTTTCACGTACGGAGGATTTAATGGTTCAAGGGCATGGTGACATTAAATATACGTTGAACAGCCGACCTAATTTTGAGTTTACGACTACCAATGTTCAACTCCGTACCCTTGTAATTTTGAACACGATCCAGAAGACAAGGGAACTCATGGATCAACAATCGGTAGAGATTTGCCTTCGTGAAAGAAATTTTTGATGCAACTAACCTGCATTTGCGTTACATTGAGAGGAAAATCCACTAAGGATATTTTAATTTACTGGGGTCGATGCGAGCCGGGTGCGGAATTCGTATCATCCAGCCATCGCTAGGATTCGAACCAAGAGTACATCAATGAGAGGGGAGTGCTCTTTCCCCTGAGCCACCACGGCTCCATTAGAAGGGGTTTATTTTTGTAACTGTCGTTGAACAGCCGACCCAAATTTGAGTTCACGATTACCAATGTTCAACTCTGTAGCCTTGTAGTATTGAACCTAATTCAGAAGACAAGGGAGCTCCTGGATCAATACCCCCCCCCCCCCCCCGAGGTATTGATTTGTTATGGGAACTTGAAGGACTTTGTGACCTCAATAGATTTAACGTGCACCAGTCACCATTTTAAACATGGGGATTTTTTGCCGGCTTGATTCGAACTCCCGTTCTCACGAACGCTAGTCCAACGCCCTACCTACCAGGCCATCCCAGCCTCATTATAAGGGTGTTGTCGCAATCTTGAAAATATAGTCCATAGAATTTGGTCAAGAGTATGTCGAAAATTTAGACCCTTTAAAGTTAATTTCACTTTTCGCATATTTTGCCATGTTTGGAGAAGTCTTTAAGAGAATCAGAACATTTTTGCACACAATTATAAAATTTGTTTATCCAAAAATATTTCAAGAAAAATATAGTTTATAGCAATTATTTTTCATTTTATTTTATAATAGTCGAAAAAATTTTCAGTTGTATGGCATATAGTCATACAAAATTTCAGGCTATATAATTTTAAATAACGAAAGGCAAAACTTGAAAAAAATAAGTCGCATAATTTTCGATAAACAAAAATTCAAAAATGGACTTATTTTTAAATCTTACGGCTTAAGAATTATTCGACAGTTTCTATTTCAGTTTCAGATTTTGTGGTGTAAAATTACATAAGTAGATAAACGAATTTTATAATTGAGTACAAAAAAAAATCGATTCGACTGAAAAGGTCTCCAGATAATGCAAAATGCGCAACAAGCGATATTAACACTCAAACTTCCGAATGGTGTTTTTGGATCCAAGAATCCACATCCGTTGGAAAAAAAAAGGTTATGTTGGTTCAGAAAAAATGCGTTTTTTCTCAGCTAACGTACGTTTAGTCGGAAAAAGTATTTCCGGACTTCGTAAAACAATTGCGAGCAATCTGCGAGCAATTTTTTTTACAAATCAATAAGAATATTTAAATTTCATTTCTTGAATTACTAAGTTTGCATGTTAGTACGAGAAAATCCAAACATCAAATCAAAAAAAAAAAAAAAAAAACATTTTTATGTACAAATGTATCTTGACTCATCAGTTTTTATCAGCAAACAAGTTATTTATGTTTGAAGTGCTGATTTACACTGCGATGATACACTTGCACATGATGTCTAAAAACTTAAACCAAAAAAATGCATTACATAACTTAGTACTTACATAATGAAGGTTAAAAATGTTTTATTTCCTACATGGTTGCGAGTTTAATGACTAAAACTCGCAACCATTTTTATTGCAACTTGTCTGGAGCAAGGTTCTTAACAAGGTTGCGAGATCTGATAACAATTTTTCTAAACATATTTACAGTGCGGGGGGGGGATAAATTTTAGATAACAAATCGCTATCTAAATCAATAATGTTATGGATGAAATGAAATGAAAGACGTAACTGCCATTAATAGTTGATTTTCATAAGAAATGTATTATTAAAATATCTTAGAATTATCTAATCAGTAGTTGCCTATCTATTAGATGCACTGGTCATCTTTAATGTAAATATCGTTAAAAGTATCTATTTCGGTATATTCACGCTCCAAATATGCATATGAAAAAATTATCTTGATCAATGTTGAAATAAACTTTAGGAAGGATTTGATTCAAGATAACTGAATTTAAATAAGTGTTACTATCTGTATCGATTCATAGACTATACTGTAATTATTTCTCATTAATTTATATTCAATAATTTGGTTACATTTTGATTTTTAATTTTTTTTTCAGCAATTGAAACGTCGTGACTTACTCTAAGTTTGCCTAAAGTCACTTTCTCTATTTTTTAAATCAGTTCTGGCGGTGAAACAGAATTTGCGATGAAAAGTTTTTCCCACTGTATAGCGTCCCCAACAGATCCAAATCTAAGTATTCATATTATGAATATATTATTGCTGGCAGAGCTAACAACTTTCGGAAAAATGAATCCTAATAACAAAACATTTGTTCTATTTTTCTTTTTTTTTCCCTGAGAAGGAACCGTTTTTTAAAAGAATGATTATCAAACTGGTAAAATTTTTGTTTGTTGTTGTTGTCGTGTCTATGCATACAGTGCTAGTGCAAAGATTAGAGTCCTCCAAAAGACTTGATAACAAGATTTGCAAGTTTTGGAGCCCGGTGGCCATGGAGAATTTCGATGGGGGGGGTGCTCCAAGTTGAAAGAGGGAGCCGATAATGGCCTGGCAGTCAAAAATATAGTCTGGAGTTAGTTGCAAATGAGGACAGTACTTGCAGATGGGATAGGATTTTATATTGGTGCGTGAGAATAAATTTTTGTTTAAATATAGATAAATAATAAAGTTGAATGTTCGTTATTTTTGAAAATGTTTCGGTAATAACTTAATTGCTTACTCAAAATAGGGAAAATCCGAGGTTACAAATACGAAAGAAGGCCACAAGTAGCGAAATAACTCTTAAATCTGTCTTTCCTCCTATGTGTTGGTTGTTTGCACTTGCTGTTTGATTACTGTTATTTTCTTTCTGTTGTCAATATGCTATGTTTAAATTTATTTTTATTTACACGATGGTAGAATGTCGCTATTAATTAAAATCAGATAGTTGGTAAACAGTTGAAGAAGTTTCTCTGTTCCTACAGTAACAGTATCTAGTCACATTTCCTCCCTTCAAATCAGACGCAAAAAACTATGCTCGAATTGTTGATTAACTGGTTCAGTTCTTTAAATATGAAAATATAACGGTATTTTTAGCTCGTTACCAAAATTTGTTACTAGAAATAATTTCTTCGCTAAAAAACTTGCGTATTATCAAAAATATAACTGTTTATTTGATAAAAATGCCAATGATATCATGGTTTTCAAATTCTAATTATTTTGCAAAAGGCATAAGTATTTAATAACCCCTTTTTTTGCATATAACATGTACCTTTAAATAGTTAAGATTAATTTTAAAAACAAGAAAAAAGATGATATTCCAATATTTTTGAGATTCCACTAAATAAGTACATTTTGTCACGGACTCTACTTTAATTTCACGAGGAAATTTTTGTTCCGTTTCTTTTCGGTAAATTTTGACCTTTAGAAACTTACAGATCATCACCCATCTGTCGGAAATCTCTTATTACGTTAGATGCAGGGATACTAGTTATATAGGCTTTAATAAGGTCAAAGAAATGTTAAAATATTTGATTTCAATTGTTGAGTGAGGTACGTGATCTAAGCACTTATCCAACTCCGACACTTGCAAGGGATATTCTACTATGTTTAAGGAAAACTTTTTGCAGACAAGTCCATTGCTTAAGAACAATGGGAAAAACTCTGGTAATGATGGGGACAATTTTGAAAATTATATCAAACTTTTCTCAGATTCCCGTTGAGAAAGACAAAAGAAAAATTCTTTTATCATTGGTTTATTTGACAAAATTTCCCCTTTTCATCACAAACTCTTTCTTTGCTAATAAAAAAAACAGGGCCTAGTGACGTAGTTGAGGTAACCCTTCAGCTACGTCACTGTGCATTTTATGTTAATTGTATGTTAAAGTTTAAAGTATGTTAAGTAAATTGTATGAATTTATTTACATTTTTTTTCTTTCTCTAAATTGATTTCCTATCATGTGTAAATCCCATTCGCTGGCAAATACGTGGCTAAAATATTTTCTAATATTTAATTAACATCTTTTCTTACATGCTAATGATTTCTCTAAAAATCATCGAAATTAAAATGTTATATTTAAAATTTTTACTTTTATTAATTATAAACTTAGAGTTAAACGGTATAATATGTTACCACCTTGCGCAAATCCAGTAATCCAGTTTTGGAATCCAGTTTTTAAATCCAGTTTTGAGCCATTTCAAGGTAAACAAATGCTGTTCTTCATTAAAAACGCACCTTAAAAAATTTATCCCACTGCTCTTTATTTAGACTTTAATTTCATATTTTGTAATATGGCAACGTAGCTACGAAGATGTCACAAATTTTTTTTTAAGATGTCAGCAAGTACATGAACGTCTATCCTCACTCCTCGCTTTGCATTTTCCTATACTTATGTTTTATTTTGCATTTTTCTTGAATTTTTGTTTTTATTTGAATTTATTTTTTCAATCTTTATGCTTATTGCTTGATATGCTTTATTTTCGAATAGATTTCTATCATTCTTTTTCGTTTTTTTAATGCTCCTCACTATATTATATTGATACAATTTGCTTTGGTTACATTAATACAATATTGTTGTTGTTTTTTCTAATGCTACTTGCCACACGGGCAAGCCTGCTTGGCGAAACCGAGCAAATTTAAGGCAGAGTGTGTGTTTCTTGTTTTTCAGTGGTGCCATCTATGGCCAAGAATTCGACTTCTGCCACACCATACGTCGCACCCGTTTATAGGGCGGACCCATTCATACATCCATTCATTCATCCACAGATCGTATTTTTGACCTGAATCAGAAAACGATCGATCTCCAATCCAGTACCCCCAGAGATTTTGATTTGTTATGGGAACATGGAGGACTTTTTCGACTCGACAGATTTAACAGATTAGACAGACAGTCACTTTACTACCCGGGGAGTCTTTGGCCGGCGGGGTTTAAACCCACGAACTCTCGAACATGGGCCCAGCGCCCTACTGACCAAGCTATCCCGGCCTTTAATACAATATTAGAAAGCACTATTTTGCAGATATAATATGATGAGCCGATGAGAAGATTATATATTTTCGCTGCTTTGTTTTCCTGTTTTTTTTTTAAATTTTATTCGTTATTTTTAAAAAAAATATTTTTTCCCTTGTTCTCTTTGTGTTTTTAAAATATATATAATTATATATATATATATATATCGATGTATTTCTGTGTCAGCTGAAAAACAATTACTCACACAAGATATATAAATAGTTGTTTTTATAAATCTTAACTACATCAATGAATGATTACAAAACTCTTATAAATCATAGGTATAGAATAGGAGCTGTAAGTTAAAAATAAAAATGTTCTGAGTCTCTCCCAAGATAGCATATATGAGACATTATTTTAACAAATATATAAGGAGTAATCAAAATGTTTCAAAAGTCTCGATTCAACGTGTGAGCAGTTTATATTTTTTGAGCCAGCCATGCAAAATAATCCTAAGCATTTCAGCAATCATTCCACCTCTTTAGCTGCATGTATAGACACGTGTCATGGAACTTCCTTTTGTGCTGCTTGAAGAAGTTTTAAACTGCCAGCTATATTTCTTTTTCAGAGACATTTCTTAAGAGTCTGGTAAGGTGGTAATCACGTGAAGAGAAATCAGAAATGTAGGGTGGGTAACGGCGTATCTCCTGCATTAGTATGTGCGACTTCAGTGTTTCAGCTTATGCGATATTGGGACGTGCATTATGAAGAATCATCTTATTTTGCAGTTTTCTCTGACGCTTTACTTTAACTGCACGTCGTAATCTCTTTGTCAATTCGCAATTCTGTATCCCATTGGAGGAGATATTATTCATTGCTTGATGATTATTAACCAATTTTCAACTGGCAATAAAGAAAGAATGAAAGAAAAAAAAACACGATGATCCTGTTTGGACTCATTTAGTTAATACACGATTATCGCTAACGCTTCAGCATTTTCCCCGGATATTTCAATGCCACAATTCCATGCCTAGAAATTGATGCTCTCACACCTTCTACGACGACATGCTCATTTGCACATACACTGCAATGGTGCTCGAAACGAAAACTTTTTGATTGCGTTTTATTTGCAAAGTGCAATGGAACATTCCGTGTTTACACATAAATATTTAATTTCTTCAATGCTCATAATAACACATTTTCAGCTTTAACACAAACTTCTAGGCTTAATTTTGGCAATCATAAGCCAATTCTAAAAGAACATCGTGAATGAGTGCGTGCATTATATGAACATTAAAACTTTATAATATATGTACAACTAATTTTCTTTACATAGTCTGTTTTCCAAAAATAACGGCAGTCGATGCCTAATGGCAATGTTATTGTTATTAATCATGGGACCTCAATGTTGCAGAGCTCTTCTTTTTCCCGAAATTGGCGAACGTGGGGGTGTATACGAATCTGATAATTCGCTGTCCGATGATTTTCCTGGGAATTGTCCTCCACCCACTAAAAAGGAAGCTGAACTGCAGTTAAGTACATCTTCAGAAGTATTTCCGGATGATATTCCTGAATCCTGTGATGCTCTTGTAACATTGGTTTTTGCAGTTTCTAAGGATTTCGATTCTATGCTCTCATCTGAGCAGTAAGAAACTGTTGTTGAAGGAATTAAAGGTTGGTTAAAGATGAAATTAGGTATGTCTAAGAGGCTTTTGACCTAAAAAAATAAATAAGATCAAATATTAAATATGCTACAGGCTTTTATTTATAATAATATCCATTAATTTAGATAGTTTAATATATATAGATAATATTTGCGATTTTCTACCCTGTGACGAGACGAAACGATTTAAATTGGGAAAAAAACAACATAATTTTTATTTGGTTTAATTTCGATGTTCAGTCTATAAAAATAGATAATAAAAACTATTTATTTAAAATAAAAAGCTGTAAAGTTTACTTTCGGTGTTCAGTCATCCATTTGCCTTTTATTTCCAAAATGAAAGTATCTCGTGATAACCATTTTTTTTCTAACATCGTTCGTAAAATCATAGCGTTGGAAATCACGAACAAACATTTGCACGCTTCAAGATTTTTCTTCCACGCGATGATACTCTACAACTTGGTAAGAAAAAAACACTAATTTGCAGTATTCAACCTGGTGACGAAGTAAGTGGTCTCATCTTACCGCACATAGTCACTTTATAATGCATGGGTATCACTTGTATAATCATAGCAGCAAATGCAGTTACACAAAAGGTAAAACATTACATACTTAAGTGTGTACTTACTACGTAGATAAATCACGTGAAAAAAAGTTAATTAATGGTCGCAGTGCAGCGTTATCAAAATTAAATGCACGGACAAAACAGAAAAATTCCGAGATCTTTTCTTAGATAAAGCTGAGTATGTGGTTATATAGTAATATACACAAAAATACATTTTGAATAAATATATTAAAAATTTAGTCATTTAAAATGTCGTCATTCATTTATTCAACTCTGCAACGAGTCCTCAAATTTGAAGATACAATTCTGATTATAATTTTTCATCAATGAAACTAGTTGCTTTCCTACCATACAAAGTAATATTTAAGATGTCCGAAAAATTTGGTTCAAAAATTTTAAAAAACATGTATTAAAAAATATATTTCAAAAAATGCATTCTATGGCACCAAACTAAACCCCTAAACTCGGATCTGCCACTCGGGAATCACCTCATACTCAGAAGCTAGGGCACTGGTCGAGTTTGCTACCAATAGACGGGTTTTCTGAAAATATCAAATATCAATTTTTTTTTTTCGATCATGCACTCATTTTTCAAGATATCTTCATTTTAAACAATGCGTACCCTCCTTTCACTTTGCAAATTCCGCGCCATCATTGAATCATAATGCAAAACCCTACAGGTCAAAATGGGTTACTTTTTGTAAAAAATCCAAACTTGCAATAAAAAAAAATTAGGTTAATCACTGGATTAGGTAGAAGTGCAAGTTTGGTACCATTGTTTGCATCTTTAAAAAAATATTGTACCTATGCATTTTTAGATTTTTTGCCAATCGCACTGTGTAAGGGTCAAGGAACTGGCCTTGCATCAGAAAGGTTCTGGGTTCGAATTCCGGGCAAGGCATGGATGTTCTTTCATTCACTGTACTAACTGTCCTTAATGTGGGAGCAACGTTGACCCACCTAATATGGGGCCCCTGAAAGAGTGACCAACATATCTACCGATCAGATGCCTATATTGACAATAGGTCATTCCCCTGGTGGGCATTGGAGAAAAAAAAATTTTGATTTTTGATCACATGCGTATTTTTTTGGAGATATTTTACCATTTCAATACTCATAAGACATTCTATATAAAAGGTACAGAGAGAAAGAAAGTTCTAAACTTTCGCAGGTTCTGAACTCAGGAGAAAAAAAATTGTAAAGGAAACATTAGAATAGTTTGATTTGTTACCTGTCTTGGTGGAACTTTGTAATAATCTTCAGGACCTTCTCCATCTTGTGAAGTGGCTGGAATTAACCAGCCTGCTATTTCTGCTAACTCCTTATCATATTTACCACCTTTTTGTTCGATGTGCACAGTCAAAATCTGATGAATTGTTGACGCAATGGACTGAAGCATGGCAACTGCCTCTGGACAGTACATCAATATTTCACCTTTACCTGTAGAACTATCACTGAAACCAAAAATTAAAAATCAATTATTTCATAAAAAAATTATTCATTTCATAGTCTTTAAAGCGTCAAAGTAATATTCAAGATTAAAATAAGGGAATTTTTTTATCTTCCTTTTTCTTCATTATAAAATTAATAATAGAAACATTTTTGGATTACGAAATTATTTACAACTACAGTAAGTATACGTATAAGAATATACACAATTAGGTAAAAACAAAAAATGTAGTATGTAAGGATCAGCCTAAGTTTATGCTGGATGCTGGTTAGCAAAAGGACGAAACAGTAATGGAAAACTGTTCAAATCTTCATTTTGTGCCGTAACTAAGTTACCTGTTAACTGAGCTTAATACCAATAGCTAAGTATTTCTCTCATAAAGGCCTCATCTTTGCTCGGAATATATATTTGCACACTCTGCATATAAAGTATATAAAAGATATTTAAAAATAGTAAAAAGTAAGTGATGTAACAGTGAGGTAAACACTTGTCCTGCTCATATAACATTTTAAACCTACTTTCTCGAACTGAAAAAGCAACTTCTTTCATAATTTCAAAAGGTGAAAAGGTTCACGGTCCCGCAGTGGACTGATCGTAAGACACATAAGACCAAAGTCAATAATCAATGGCTGTGGTCAGTGATCGAATGAGTGAACACTTTAATCAGCTTGTGAAGGGAGCGCAGCATCAATCCTCGTTAAACTGTTCTACCGTAAAGTGCTCTACCGTAAAGTGCTCCCAAAGCGGGGAGCCTTCCCCTCCGCAAAAGATCGAAACTGTGATAGCATGTCTTTGAATATATCTCAGGGATATTTCTTAAATTTTATTTAATTTTATAACCGTCGTTAAACAACCGACCCGATTTCCAGTTACGGTTCAATTCCATAACCTTGTAATTTTGAACATACATAAGACAAGGGAAGTCCTGGATTAAGTAATGAGGAAAATTTGCCTTTGAGGACTTTTTGATGGAACTAACCCGCATTTGCGTTACATGGTGAGGAAAACAACGAAATCCTCTAGTGGTTAGCTTGACGGCAAGGGCACTCTAAACCGTGATACACCAACCACTGAGGATATTTTACGTCAACACTGCGGTCGGTGTGAGCCAGGTGCAAAATTCACATTGAAAAGCCATCGCTGAGATTCGAACCTGGGCAACCTAGTTGGGAGGCGAGTGCTCCCTCCCCTGAGCTACACGGCTCCAAGTTTCTTAGATTTTGCTTAATAGCCCATTATAAGCCGTGATGGCTCAGGGGATAGAGCGTTCACCTTCCAAATAAGGTGAACCGGGTTCCAATCCCTGTCGATACGAATTCCGCATACGGCTTGCATCGAACATAGCGCTGATGTAAAATATCCTCAGTGGTAGACTGATCATGGATTAGAGCCCCTTGCCGTCTGGCTAGCCGTGGGATATTTTCGTGATTTTCCTCTCCATGTAACGCAAAAAGTCCTCCAAGAAGACAAATTTCTCCCAATACTTGATTCAGGAGTTCCCTTGTCTTCTGGATTGGGTTCAAAATTATAAGGCTGCGGAGTTGAAAATCAGTGGTCGTAAACCCAAAAATTGGGTCGGCTGTTCAACAACTGTTATATAATAGCCCATTATGCAGCTGCGACGCAAATACAAAAGAAACAAGCAAACTTTTAGTTTTCTCGCCCTACCGATGAAATCTGTATCTGATTTTATAACTTCCAGGTGAAAAGATTTTGTTGCAGATGTCCAGCTGCATATAATAGCTTTTTACAAGAGCCATATATTCAATAAAAATACAAAATATTTTCTGTACCTACCTACAAGTTGTCATACATAGTACTTTGTGAGCGTCTTCTATTTTGGGCTGAGATATCAATTCAAATTTATCCACCGTGTTCAAGTACCATTCCTGGATAACATATCCTTGTTGTGAATGGACAAGAATTAGTTTTTTCCCCGTGATTGTCAAATAGCCGTACATTCCTAACAATCCAGCTCGAAATGAAAATTCGTTGTCAACTATTGAGATTTCAAACTGTTTTCCATACAGCACTAAAAACAAAAAGCAAAAAAAAAATATAGCAATTATTCACAGCAAATGTTGAGAGTACAATTATGGAAGAGCAAGAAAGTATTTTACTATTTCTAGTTTTGAATGAGATTTTTTTAATATAAAACCTGCCAACTAGAGCAGCGATTTACACACTTTATGGTTAATTATCACGGTTTATTATTACGGTTTATTTCTCACGTATCATCTGGAAATCATCCTTAACAAGGGTTCTTTTTATTATTTTTAATCTGAATTACTCATATCAATGAATGACTAATAATATTAATTATTTACCTGTGCAAGATTTAGAAAAAAGGAGTTTAAAATTAATATATTTCGCTTTAAAATCAGTTGATATTTACATTTATCAGAATTTAATATGCTCTCAATCCCTTTAGTTTTCTGAAATTCGCCTTTCTATATTAACAAAAAAAAGCATTCATGCAATTTTAAAGCACAGGATGGATGAAAATATAACTGTCCCCATTCACGAGAAAAAACTTTACGTTAATAAGAAGCTATTAAGAAAAGTTCAATCAATAAAATGCTTTGGAACAATATCTTCGTTTCTTCGATATTCTTCTGAAACTATACCTTTGTAAGGTGGGGGCAGTTAATATTCCAGTTAATTTGATAATTAATAGATTGTTTAGTTATTTTTGATCATTGGTGGAAACTGAAGTAAACACAGTATACAGATTATAAATATTTAAGCGAAGAAAAA
Source organism: Parasteatoda tepidariorum (assembly GCF_982258835.1). Lineage (NCBI taxonomy): Eukaryota > Metazoa > Arthropoda > Arachnida > Araneae > Theridiidae > Parasteatoda > Parasteatoda tepidariorum. The sequence continues at coordinate 71,239,737 of NC_141757.1, forward strand.
AAAACTCTAGATAGGCACTAGAAAAAAAAAGTTTAATTTCATTATGAATCTTGTTTCTGTTTTTACTAAACACTGTTCAACTTCTCCTTGTTTTCTCCGTCAACTAAACAGAATTCGCAGTTTTGGGGGCTCATCAGTAGTGATTCACAGTCTTTCGATTGCACTGGTATATTATCCCAGTTTATATAGTAATTTGAAATCCTAAAAATGTGTATTGTTCTTTTATTTCATTCTTAACGGGAAATCTATCATTATGGTGGTTATTAAAGGAATGCCAAGTGTGTTTGATGGTTAGGTGAAAATTTCCGAATTTATATTAAGTTATACAATTTAAACCTTTCCTAGAATTATCCTCCATATTTGACAGAAACAGAACATGCAAACAATGTTTCAATTTCTCTTCCCTCCTATCCATTCTCGGCAAACTGCATTCGGGGAGGGGGATGACAAATTTTAGTACTACAAGCAGAGCCGGATTATACCTTTCGTAGGCCCTAGGGCATAGCCGTTTTTGGGCCCTCTCCTCTTTTCAAAATATATGCTAAAATTTTCTTGCATATTTTTTTTTTACATTTTTATTAATATGGATTTTAATTTACAAATTTGTTTATCGAACTTTATCTGCAATGTATCTTCATACTTTTGTGCAGAATACACTTGTTGTTTTTAAAGCTAAATTATTCTTGTCAACAAATTTTTTTCTCCCAAGTTTTTCGCAGGCCCTAGGCACGTGCCTAGTGTGCCCATAGGTTAATCCGGCCCTGACTACAAGTAAAACTAACTTTTTTCCAGTTGCAGAACAGGACTGGGTGGCCACAGGATTGATCTGATGGCTGCCATCCACTCTTGACTGCTTGTCTCACTATCTGCAGCTAAATGAATGATGACTTTGTTATCGTCGGAAATAGTGAAAGCGTATTTGTGTGAACGGGAGGTACTTCGATACACAGCAGCCTTGTGGCAGGATATGGACTTCCAGAAGGTAGCCCCGTGTTTTCTTGCTGTTCCACTCTCTGCACTATACAGACTCAGCATCAGACAAGGATTCTTAGGGTCATTCACAAATTCATCTGTCTGGATGGAAACACAACGCTTCTTCCAAGCCTAGAATGTTAAATGGTATAAACTAAAGCAAACAATAAAACTAATATCTTAAATTGTATTCATGATTCTGTTCAGCTATCAATTTCTTAGTTATCCCTTGGGACAATAGTTGTACTAACAAAATTACGTATTTTCTGTTGCTCCAGAATCGTCCCCCCCCCCCGTGGATTCTCTAAAGACAACAAACTTTGATTCGTTCGTTCTCGGTAAAAAAAACTTTAACTACTCATTTAATATTAAAAGAAACTAACTATAAAAAGCTACACATTTAATATAACTGCTAAGTCATAAGTCACTCAACATTTTTCATTACTATGACTGCCTTCCGGTTTCAAAATTAACTCAAAATTACCAGCTGCAGTGTTTCCACTGTTAAAATTGTTTTCTGTTGAGCATGACAGATGTTTTTTGCTGAGAGCGTTTCCTTCCACATTTAAATAAAGAAACATCAACTGTTTTTTTAATTTTTTTTATTTTATTTTTTTTTAATAAATAAGTTTAGATTTTTCACGTCATTAAATCTGAAATCGAGGAATTGTTCATGTAAGATGAACTTACTAATTAAAATGTTTTCTCCTAGAAAATTAAACGAAAATAATAATAATCAATAACTGTATAGAGTTCAATTATAAACAAATGCTAAACTCGATTAATAGAAAAAATTTAAGGTTAATTTGATCAAAAAATTCTTTAGATGAGCTTATCATATTTATTCTGGTTTGGTAAAAATTTATTCAAATAATTTTACTTTCAATCTTATTGAACGTTTCGTTTCGACTTCACAATTAAATAAGAACTATTCTTATAAAGTTGCACTGCCATTTCTTACATGTTTCATTTAAAATTTTAAAAAAAGCGTCTTATGTCGCTATTATGATTTTACAAAAAAAGAAAAGAAAAGAAAGAAAGGATGTTTTAGCATATTTATGAAAATCGATCACAATTTCAAAAAACTATTCCACTGCTAATAAAAAAATTATCTAGTGATAAGGAAATTGTGATTTTTATCATTTTTAATATATCTTCTCATAAAGTTTATTGAGGCGAACTCATTTTTTCTTTCATAATTTGTTTTAAAATTATAAATTTTTTCTCAGTTTTTACAATTTGAAAACAGTATGCTGTGTATACATAACTTTCTGTAACAAAAATTAATTTAGTTTAACCTTTTTTTGTATTTATTGCTTAATGTGTTAATTTGGGTACAAAATTGTTTGCATCCATTATGTTTCATTAATTAGTAAGTTATTGTGTAAGAACATTTTAATTTTCAGAACTTAATTTATAAATCAGTTTTATATCTAATTAAATCCATGAACATTTTTTTTATTGTAGTGCTCCATTAAAAATACAGAACTATAAAAACCTTGATATTAAGAAAAAGAATGAAAAAGAAAAAATATGAAAAAGAAAGAAGGAAAGAACAAGGAGAAAAAAATATTGACTGAAATCGATATCATTTATAAAATTATTATTATATTTTTTACGTTTTTCTTCTTCTTCTTTTTTTTTATTTTTATTTTTGTTTCACAAAATAAAATACGCAATAACAATGGAATCTTTCATTTCCTTTAAAACTTGTTTCCTGAATTAACAATAATTAATGGAAAATCATTTTTTTTTTTTTTTTGAAACAAACGGAAGAGAAAAAGGAAGACAAAACAGACAAATTCTCAAAACAACACTGAGTTGGAGCCAAGAATCACACCCGAGTGAAAAATAGCCATAGGTAATATCGCTTGGCTAAAGAAAAACAAGTGATCCACAAGCTTGATCAAACCACTTCAAACGTGGATCATTTTATAATCGTCATTGAACAGCCGACCCAATTTGGGATTTACGACTACCAATGTTGAACTCCGTAGCCCAGAACCCAATCTATAAGACAAGAGAATTTCCTGGATCACGTATTGTGGCGAATTTGCCTTCCTGGGGGACTTTTTGATGGAATTAACCCACATATTTGCGTTAAATGGAGAGGAAAAGCATGAAAACCTCCCACGGTTAGCCTGATTGCAATGAGACTCTAACCTATGATCGGTCTACCACCGAGAATATTTTACGTCACCACTGTGGTCGGTGCAAGCCAGGTGCGGAATTCGTATCGACTAGCCATCGCTGGGATTCGAACCCGGTTCACCCCTTTGGAAGGCGAATGCTCTATTCTCTCAACCACCACGGCTAATGCAGTTCATTCAACATGATTCATTCGATATTTCATGATAAAATTATTTAGAAATGCGGTTATTTATCTGGACAATTCTTTACAGTAAATACACTTTTGAAAATTCGGCTGACCTTCCTGTAGAAAAAATGGTTTAAAAATCAGATTAATTTTAGGTAAAAAGTTAAACTAATATTTTTCCATAAATCAATCTCTGTCCCAAAATTATTTTCACATAATATTACAGGGACAAAAATTTTCCCGTGAAAGTTAATAGCATATTTAAAGTGTGCCTTTCGAACCATTAGGATTCCGATTTTAGAATATATAAAATTCATATAATGCGGTCACAAAAGTTATAAATTACACTTATTATTGCAGTATTTATTTATATATTTTTCATTATTTAATGTACGTACATGATTATAATGAAACCATTGTAATTTTTCATTAATTTCTTACATATCAATATAAGCTGTAGAAACTTATATTCACGTGATTCAATCTATACGTAATTAATCGTGTAATTTTCATTTATCTAAATTGAGCAAGAATTAAAAACCATGACAAATTTTTTTATGGTTTTATCAGTCAAAGCAAACTTCAATGACGAGCATTGAGATAATAATTGGAAATTACTAGTTTTTCTACCTGCAACCTTGTATTCTTTTTTTTAATCATAACACTTGTACTTTGTTATCTGAATTCATACTAAATTAGATTTATCAGTATTAAACAAAAGATGCTTTCATTTTTATCACCGATGGAATCCATTTTTTTTTAGTTTATAACAAAACAAAATCTAGTAAACTTATTTATTTAAGATATTTTTTATTTGAAAACTATTTTTCGTTCTTATATTATAGTTTATAAATATATGGAAATGTAAAAATTTGTAAATAATTGCAGCTTAGATACCACATCTTAAGCGAACAAGAATTATGTAACTTTCAAACAATTTGAAAGATTTAAAAATTTCCAGAAAGATAAAGGTATTTTTGTAGGTGTAGTAGATAGGTGGTATTTCTATAGGAGCGAAATAAAAAACGGAACATCCTGAGTAACCTTTGATCTAATGACAGGATCTTCGCTTTCTAGACTCAAACTTAAAACGTTTGAGAGGGTGACCTCAATTATGCTAATTAATTAGTCTCAAAGTTAATTCAAAAGTTTTTTTTCTTTAGAAGTCGATTTCTCAGGAACTATTCGACCGATTTCGCTCACATTTTGTATTTTGCCATTTAAAAACAGATTTTTTAAAATGATGTAAAAAATAAATTGCCTTTTCAAAAATTTTTCCGACTATTATTGGATAAAATAGTAAATATTTTTTAATTTGGACAAATGAATTTTATATTTGAGTGCAGAATTGTGACATTCATTTATAAAGTTCTGGAGATATGGCGCATACTCAAAAAATAAAATTAGCATTAAGGGGTCAAAATTTTGGATCGATCTCCTATATTTTTCACAAATCCAAATCCGCAAAAAAATAAAAGTATGTTTATTCAGAGAAAGTGCGTTTTTGTGTCTGATTTCCAATTTAAAATATCACCTGCATTAATAAATTAACACTTATTATGGCACTTAGAAAGCCATTCTGATCTACTTATTGTACCAATTTTATCATTTTATTTTATAACCGCCAATTTTTTGAGTTTACGACTACTAATATTCAACACCGTAGCCTTGTAATTTTGAACCCAATCCAGAAGACACTGATCACGTATTTGCAGAAATTTTCTTTAATGGAAGATTTTTCGATGGAACTTACCCGCATTTGCGTTACATAGAGAGAGAAACCACGAAAACCTCCCATGGTTAGCCTGACAGTAAGGGGACTCTAACTCATGATTCGTCTACCACTGAGGATATTTTACGTCAGCACTATGGTCGGTGCAAACCGGATGCTGAATTCGTATCGACCAGCCATCGCTAGGATTCGAACCGGTTCATCTCATTGGAAGATGAATGCTGTATCCCCTGAGCTATCACGGCTCTATTGTATCAGTTGTAAGCAAAGGGTTAACATATTTGAGATCTCCCCTCGAGCCCTTAAAATTAAGTCCGTATAAAAGTGGTCCGTTTCTTTTTTACTCACTGTAGATGCACTTAAGGATGTGTTAATTATTGTAAGTTAGAATTTAAAATAATTATAATAATCGTAGCTTATTTAGTATTCTTTTCATTGCTCTTTTTGGAAAACATGGAGGGGGGAATTCAAGTTACAAATAACTATTAAAAATGAACATTTTATATACGAGTAGTAAGTTTAATAAATAAATAAAATTTTGTGAGTTTTTCCCCTTTTCCGAATTTTCTAGTAAGGAGGTAATTTTACCTTTGAATTTAATTTTCTCGTTTGAAAGTTATTATTTCATTTTATTTATCTTTATAATTATCTTTTCCAGTAAAACATTTTATTATACACAGTTCAGACCACCTGTCAGAATGTGACCACCTGTCAGAAGCCAGAATAACCACCTTTCATAGAGCGGACCGCTGCGAGACGTACAGGAAGACAGTCATTTAAATTCGTGAAAGTGTTCACTGGGATGCTGTGCCATACCAACTCCAGTGCCGTGGCCAGCTGCTCTAACTACGTGGTTGAGGATCCATAGCTCGAACAACCCGATCAAAAGGGTACCACAGATTCTCAATTAGGTGTAAGTTTGGTGAGTTATGTGTTCAAAGGAACATGGTAAACTCACCTTGATGCTCTTCAAACCAAACCGCACGTACACTGTGTGTTATATGACGCGTCGCATTGTTCTTCTGGCAGATGCCATCATTCTGAGGAAAAACAATTCACATGTAGGGATGGACATGGTCTGCAAAGACAGATGCGTACTTGTGTTGATGAACATGTGTTGATCGCGCCTTCCACAATGATAAGAGCACCCAGAGAATGCCACGAAAACATTCTCCAGACCATAATACCCCTTCCTCCAACTTTGACCTATTTGGCAGTTGTTGTTGGATGTTTGATTTCAGACGTTTCACACCGTATACGCCAACATCCATCTGTCCGATGGAGCATAAAACGTGATTCATCTGAAAAAGAAAACTGTTGCCACTCAGTGGGCTTCCAATTGCGGTACTGAAGTGGATATTCCAGCCTTCGGCACAGATAAAAAGCAATCAGCATAGATGCATTTACAAGGTGTCTACTGCAGAGTTCCATACGCAGCAGCATTTGTTGAGAAGAAACTCTTGGTCGCCCCTTGATTCATCTGGGAGGTCCAACGTTCAACGGTTGCGTCTATTTGCCTAGACGCATCGCCGCAATCATCGTTCACCTCTGTTACCTATGGCTCGCGATGCACCACATTTGCCTTGTAGC